>NC_080638.1:61724878-62077836 GCF_027579445.1 Ammospiza nelsoni
TCCCCTCAAAATAATGAACTGTTTAATACACCAGAGGCAATTTCAAATTATCTAGTTTAATGAGGAAGGTTTTGACGGAAGATTTATTACCCATTCTGATCTGCTAATGTATTTTCTCAACCATCCCAGCAGAACCAATCACTGTATTTTCATTATACACTCTATTTTCAGGGGTTCATTAGTTGTAGACTAAAAATAACAGTGAAGGTCTCAATCTGAAAGCTAATTCAATTTTTTTTTAATTGGAAATAAAATTTGATCAGACAACTTTCTAATCATAACAGCATCAAACATCAAGACCCTTACTAGGTGTTTTGTCCAATTTGGAACTTCATTTGGCTACACATTAAGACCTGACCTAGAAATACAATCATGTAACTGCTAGGAAGGACAAACCCAGCCTTTTCCTGAACAAAAAAAAAAATCCCACATTAGCACAAGCCATGGACTGTGGTCTAGTCCAATTGACACACATTAAAAACAAAATGTCTGGCAATGAACCTGCTCATCTGAAACAAGAGATGTTCTGAGGTACTGGCTCAACATCAGGCTTAAGAAATAACTAAGATTTTTTCCCCCCAAAAGAATTAAAAATAAGATTAAGGGAAATAAGATGGAAAAGCTTCTAGATAGCCAAATTATCTCCTGCCTTCATTCTGGATTCAAATCTTTGGGCTGGCACTTCCCAGCAATGTTGGATTATAGGATGTAACAGGGGCCCAGTGTTTCTCCTGCTGCATCATTTTGATGTGCAAGAACCACAGGAATAACAAGAGGACAGGGAGGAGGGATCCATATTCCCAAGGCCCAACTTTAGCAGAGGGACTCTGGCTATGGCCCTCTGCACAGGCCAGACATCCTTCCTGGGAAATGATGGTAATTATGTTCTGGGATGTTCCTCACAGGATCATGGAGTGGTTGGGGCTGGAAGGGACTTTAAAGACACAACATTCCATTCCTGCCATGGCAGGGACACCTTCCACTGTCCCAGTTTGCTCCAAGCCCTGTCCAACCTGGCTTTGGACACGTCCAAAAATCCAGTGGCAGCCACAGCTTCTCTGGGCACCCTGTGCCAGGATCTCAAACTCTTCACAGGGAAGAATTTCATCCTCATATCCCATCCAAACCTACTCTCTATGAGTTTGAATCTATTCCCCCTTGCCCTGTCACTCCATGCTCTTGTCAGAAGCTCCTCTCCATGTTTCTTGTGGGCTCCCTTCAGGTACTGCAAGGCCACAATTAGATCACCCTGAAACCTTCTCTTTTCCAAGCTGAACAATTCCAATTCTCTCAGCCTTTCCGCACAGGAGAGCTGCTCCAGCCCTCTGGTCACCTTGTGGCAACCACAGGAGCCGTGCTTGCTGCAGGCATCCCTCAGGCTGGTCCCAAACCCACCCTGTTCCAGGGATTCTCCACAGCCATAAAACATCTGGGATGCCCACACAAGGCCATCCAGGGGCAGCCATTCCTAAAGGATCCCCACAGGAAGATGCTTGCAATGACCTGCCTGTGGGCAGGCTGGGCTGAGGATGTGTTTTGTCCAGATAACACATCCCCCAGACACCCAGGGGATTTTTAAAAGGGATACAGGGAAGTTATTGCACCTCCTGCCAGCCCCACGCTATAGATTTCAGATGCATAAATTATATATTTACGTTCAAAACTCTATTATTCATAGAGTTGAGTAAACAAGTATCGATTTTTACACTGCAGCATGGATGAGGATTTGCAGCGACGCAGAGGCTCCTCTTTCACCCTGCCTACCTCTGACCTCATCGGTGCTTCCTGAGCACGGAGCATCCTTCGGCGAGGATGATCAAGTTTAAAACCAGCTGGCTGCTGCTGCTGGCAGTGGAAATCAATGTGCATTTCCTTCTCAATGGACACTTCTCCACCCACGCCCCACCACGAGTGACTCGCCGGGATGCGGGGCCAGACAGAGGCGGGCACAGAGCGAGGGAGGGGAGGATGTGTGAAACCATCTCAGCTCCCACAGCAGCCCCGGCTCTCCCGCCTGCCGGGCCCAGGCTGTGCGAGCAGAGCAGGAAAAGCAGCCTGCATGCATTTGAGAAGTGATACCACTGCAGAGATCGCGTTAAACCCTTTGTGAACGTCAAGATTTCTCTCTATTAAATATTCCTCTCCATTAAATATTCCTCTCCATTAAATATTTCTCTCTAACAAATATTTCTCTCTATCAAATATCACTATTTCTCTCTATTAAATATATGATGCCACCATGCACATTTAGGGGTGGCAGAAAAAAGAAGTCCTCTAACTGCGTTTTCCACTGTTTCAAAGGTTAACCAAAATCACTTACTTCATGGCTAACTTTGCTATAGTGAATCAATGAACAAGTTCCTTATTGGATTTTTATTGCAGGTAAAATTGACAGGGAAAATCACTGGGATATACTTAAAAATGGGAAGGAAATGTACGTTTCCAATAAAAAGGTCTCTGAAGGTCTCTTGTTTCATAGGAAGGAAGCTGTCTTTATAGTGCATGAACTATAAAAAATGATTAAAACTGAAGAGAGACAGGAAGCTGATAATTTGATTTATCATCTTAATGGCTATGATTCATGAATAAATAATATAATGGTTTATGTCTCTCTTGTAAAAGAAGTAGAGAAGAGCAATTTGTCTAATAAATGACTTCAAAAATTACAGCTGAGTCTTGTTTGCCACATTTGTTCTATTTAAAAAGAATGAGCGAGTATCTTATTTCTTATTACTTACTAGGACATTTGTTGTATTATTTATAAGAGTCAAAAACCTTAACTAAAAGCCACTCATCTCTGACCACAGTCTCCCATTAGCTTTAAATTCAGGAAAGAGAAAAGGATTGATCACTAGATCAATAAATCTAACCTTGGATCTGACTAAAAGCTTCCTTTAACCTCCTTCCTCCAGCATCCTTTTTCAAAATTAAAGTATCCCCGTTTTTAATTATTTAAGAGCATGTCAATTTTATAGTAAGGCCCTGCATGACTGCATCATACAAGGATTTCTTCTTTATGCTGGAAGCCCACCAGCATCTTTAAAAGGAAAGCGTTTAAATCATGATAATTTGTTGGTCTGTTTTTTTTTTTTTTTTTTTTAAGTTGGACGTGCTGCTATAGATACACGTATATGTATCCAAATACACAAATTTCTTGATGTGGATTTCATCAAGATAAATGCTAGAATAGGAAAATGGAGAAGAAATGTGCATTCCCAATTATCAGACACACAAACCACCCCAAGCCCATCAATGACCCTGCTGCAGCTGAAGTTGCTCTGTATCGATGGCCCCAGGCCAATGAGTGACATTGGTACAGACCTGCAAAAAGTCATTCCAGGCAACAGCAAACTCCAGAGGACACAATTAGTGGAAAGAATGTTTAATTTTTTCCTAAACCATCCCATAAAAATAACTTGTATATGTAGTGTGCATCAAGACCCTGACCATTTCCCTCTCTCTTATATCAAATTAATTTAGGAAAATCAGATCTTTTTTAACCAGAACTGTTCACACCAATTCAATACACTCTGTTTCCACTGTGCTGCTGTGGGACAACCTTCAAAACAACTCAAAGCACATCTTGCAGACACAACTGCTGATGCAAAGCTGGTTGGGTGGCCCAAAGCAGGGAGGTGTGACCAGAGTCACCTCTGGATTTATGACCTTGCTCATCCACTGGCCTTCATAATCTTGAACACCTGGGTTTGGGCACATCTCTGCACCTTCCCTTGTTCTACTTTAAATCTTCATCCTGAAGAATGGGGGATTTCTGTCTTGGCAGGATTTGGGCTGAGAAGAGAAGCTGAGGATTCCTCATCCTGGGAAGTGTTCCAGGCCAGGTTGGATGGAGCTTGGAGCAACCTGGTTTAGTGGAAGGTGTCCCTGCCCATGGCAGGGGGTGGAACTGCATGATCTGTGAGGTTCCTTTCACCCCAAACCATGCTGGGATTCTGTGGTTTTAGAAAATGGAAGTTCTTACCCTGGTTTTGAGGCTAATTTTTAAGAGGGTTTCAAAACTGAACTCAGGACTTGCTTGTCTTTGGGCCAAGGTGTTGTAAGGTGGCACTGGAATGAGCAGCACTGGTAGGACTGACAATGACAGCAGTGGGAGGAAAACTTTAGGGTGACAATTCTTGGCATATTGTAAAACCAGTCCTGCCAGGTTTATTTAAAACAGAGAGGGAAAGAAGAGAAAAAAAGGTAAATGGACTGAAACAAAATAGACCTTTTGAGTTCTTCTGTTTCATAAAACAGGTATGAAACAGTTCATGGCATGGATCTTGCACAGAATGCATGAGTGACACAACTCAAGTGTTGTTAGGGACAAATGTCACACAGGTGGACAAAAATCAGGAAAAAATAGTGGGAACTTTCACAAAATCCCATTTATCAATACTTTCCACATATGATTTCTCTAAACTAATGCAATTAACTGCCCCCCAGTCCAAAGGCATTATTTTTATGTGCCACACCTTCTTCCCCCAACTGCTGTATTATATAGGTCTCCTAAATTTGGAGTGCTCAAGATGTTTTTGGGGTAAGTGATGCATCAACTCATGTCAAAACAATGTAGGCTGAATCCATAATGACACTGAAACACAGTATGTTGGGGAATGATACCCCAGAAAAGGTTTATTTGGCCTTTCATTTTGAAGGGGCACAATCTTTGCTGATTTTGAAAATGACAGTGGCCTTCACTAACTTCTGAAGCACAACTTTTGGTCAAAATCTAATTTTTGTGCTCCTGCCATAAAAATAATGCTAATCCCTATCTAAAATGATGAGCTTTTTTCCCTAATTAGGAGTTTCTGAAAGAGAATTTTAATCAAGCAGACTGCAAATATCTCTGATGTCACTCCAGATCTTGAACCAGAAACTCTTCCTTCCTACTGCAGCCCCCCAAATCCCAGCCCACCATCCCACCATGATGGGCACAGTGGGCAAGAGCAGAGCAATGATGAACCTGGAAAATGGCAGTGACAGGGTAAAATGGACTTAGCAATACAAAGCTGCCCTTGATAAAATACAGTTTTTGCAAAAGGCAATGAATGGAAGCAGCACGAGATAAAAATTACAGAAAAAAAAACCAGGGTGATTTTTCTGCCATCAGTCCCACAGTTCCATTTGGATATGGAGGAGGGAGGATCTCAGCTGGGGTGAGCCACTAGAAGTGTATCAATAAAGCCACAGTGATTTATAGCAGCTGAGAATTCGTCCTGGAGCGCGCTCACCCGTGCGCGATGCCACGGATTGATGTGTTAGCGTTTTCTCCCTGGAGACTTTGGTTCCAAACCTATTTAAAACCCAGGGAAACAAACGGGCTGGTCTCTAGGCAGATGTCCCTGGAAATCTGTTTACATCACCACAGTGGCAGCAGCTCAGTGGAAAGGGTTTTATCTGCTCAGGTTGTGGGTAAGGGCAGGGTGGCAGGTCCTGGTGGAGTTGCATGGAAAAGCTCCCTTGGTAATTCCTGAGCTGCCACCTTGCAGCATGGATTTGATATCCACAAATCTACAGGAATCCATACAAGGTGAAATGAAAAGATCCAAATAGAAATATTGCTTAGTCTGAGTCGGCAATCTTGGATCCAGGCTCTACAGCACTGTGCTCTACTGCTCCTTGCCTGCACACAGATTGCCAAGGGATCAGTGATGGGTCCAGTCTTGTTCAGCTTATTCACCACCCTGGATGAAGGGACAGAGTGTTCCCCCAGCAGGTTTGCTGGTGATACAGAGCTGGGAGGAGTGGCTGCCACACCAACAGGCTGTGCTGACACTCAGCCAGACGCAGAGCAGGCTGGGGAGATGGGCAGGGAGGAGCCCAGGGAAGCTCAAGCAGGGTGCCCCTACCCTGGGGAACAATGACCCCATGCACCAGTGCAGGCTGGGGCTGAGCTGCTGGAAGCAGAGTTGGGCAGAAGGAGCTGGGGTGAGCCAGCACTGTGTCCTTGTGGCCAGGAAGGCCAATGGAACCCTGGGCTGCAGGAGGGACAGTGTGGCCAGCAGGTGACCCTGCCCCTCTCCTCAGCCCTGGTGAGGGCTCAGCTGGGACTGCTGTGTCCAGTTCTGGGCTGCTCAGCACAAGAAATACAAGGAATTACTGGAGTGGGCCAGTGGCTGTGAAGGTGCTGAGGGGACTGGAGCATCTCTGCTGTGAGGAAAGGCTGAGGGAGCTGGGCATCAACTCTGGAGAAGTGACAGCTGAGAGAGAGGGGAACCAATCAATCCACAGAAATACCTTAAGGGCAGGTGTCAGGAGGATGGGAACAGACTCCTTCAAGTGGTGCCCTGAGACAGGACAGGGAGCAACAGGCACAAACTGAAACACAGGAAGTTCCATCTGATTATGAGGAAAAAAACCTCTTTACTGTGCAGGTGATGGAGGCCTGGAACAGGCTGTGCAGAGAGGTTGTGGAGTCTCCTACTCTGGAGATGTCCAAAACCCACCTGGATGTGATCCTGTGCTTGAGCAGGGGCTTGGATGAGATCTCCTCCAGAGCTCCCTTCCAACCCCATCATTCAGTGATAACCTCACCCACAGGTCATTGCTGATTTTTTGATAGGATCCTTCACATGCATGAAATTCAACACATTTGTAATTCAGCAGGCTTGGGGCTCAGTTTCAAAAGCATTTTGAGAGGATACAAAGGCTCCCTGTAGTCAAAGGAGAGGAAACAATGTGGTTGTTGGAGTTACAATTACACCATCTCACATTCTTTTGGCAGAGGAGTTCCGGGCCCAGTTTGGGAGAGCAGATAAAGCAGGAACAGGGATCAGACCTGCAGCTGCACCCCGAGGCCAGCCTGGAGCTTCCTGCCTGAACCCACATCCACTGAGCCCCGTGGGATTCCACCAACAGCTCAGCAGCAGATCTGCCTGTCCATGCAATGTAAGTAATGCTTTTAGGAGCATTATCCATGCAGGGTTTTCCCGTACATGGAATTTGGCAGGAAGCCATTCGGCCGAATGCTTCACATTGCAAGAAAATCAGCAGAGTTGTTTTCTTTTTAAATTACACTTATTAAAAAAAAATAACCCCCCTACTAACAAAGTAGGAAAGTTATTCACCATCACCTCAGGCTCAACCATGCAGAATCAGATGGTTAAATATGCAGATTTTAAAGGAAATATCATCCTTCCCACCCTCCCACCCTTGTGCTTTATCATTTAAGCAGCGGCAGCTCCTACAGCAAAAACTGGGTAATTCATATAATGCAACAGTAACACAGAAACAGAGTTCCCAAGTCCAAGCCCCATCTATCATAAGTAACTACATGATTATCTCTTCCAGACACTGATCAAATCCCAGTTTATGAGCAGTTTGCTTTTTACTGCTATTACACAAAATGAAAAGTTCTTCCAGAACCCTGCTGCTCTGACGACGATGAGTCTTCCTCCTCTCCAACCAAAACCTTTCCAGGACCAGTTTATACATGTTTGTTCCTGCACTCAGTGTTGTCCTTAACTTGAATTGTTTTTCCTCTCCCTGGTATTTAGTCCTCTGATATATTTATAGAAAGATCATATCCTCTTTCAAACTTCATTTTGCTTGGAATAGTAATGTTAGAAATAGACCGACGAATTTACTGCGGTGGATAGGGACAGACAGACACACAGACACAGAGGCTAGAGCACTCATTTTAAAAGAAATGCAGAAAATACAGATGAGTCAATCTTTAGTTAACAGTGCATTATTTCAATCGTGTCAGCAACACGTGTCAACTACAATAGAAAAGACAGATCAAGTTCAAAAGTGATTTTCAGGGGGTTTTAGATCTAACGTCTATCCATCTATAGAAGTACCAGAAAGCCTACCTGGAATTCCATAAAACTCTAGCCTAAGGACAGTACCAAAAGCCCACAATGAATATAATTTCTAAAAAAGAGAGCTGTGCAGACTCAAAAGTACATTTAAACAGAGACTAGTTTGGGTGGTAAATAATATTCAGAAAAAGAAAAAATAATCAAGTCGCTATTAAAAAAAAACCTAGAAGGAAAAGAGATTGAACATACTATTGTCTGTTGGGAGAAAATTTCTTTCACAAAAATATTTTCTAGCTTTGCTGCTCTGGTACATCAATCCTGAGCACTCTAACTTTTGACTTATAATGATATTCCTTGAGATACAGCTTCACCGAGGGAGGAATGGGAAGTGCATCGATACCATCATAAGTTGTACAGTTGCAAATGACCGTTCTACATATATGCTGGAGCGAGAAGGGAAAGGTCCTGTTCAGGGGAGTGGATAAAAGTGGTTCAAAGAACATACAGGAGCTTGGATCTTTGTAGTGTTCTAGGAGCCCTGTGATGTCAGGAGAATGGAAGACACAGGGATCGTGGGCATCAAAGCTGAAGTTGTGATTCCACTGCTCTATCCGGGCGTGGAGGGAGCGGCTGTAGCGGCGGAAGCTGACGGAGAACAAATAGTCCTCCTGGGCAGAGTCTCGCAACAGGAACGTTCCCTCTGGCTTCCCTTCCAGCAGCGCCTCGGCGGCGTATTTATCCATGACTCCCCAGTAGCAGGGGTTGTTATTGATCTGGAGGAGGTCTGGCACTAGGCAGTGGACATAATCAATCTGGGTGTGGTATTTCGGGGGCGTTTCCATCCGCAGCAGCTCGTCATCCGTTTCCCACTTGGGCTTGTTTCGTTTCCGAGAGCTTGTGCACAGGGTTATGACTTCATCATCGGAGTCCATGTCACTCTCATCTCTGCTGCTCCTTGCCACTTTACCTGTCACCAGCTCGGGCCTCGGGTCCCCCCGAGAGGAGCTGCTGTCAGTGAAGTCACAGGACTGGGAGGGAGAGTCCATCCCCCCATTGGCAATGTCCTCGTCTCGCAGCTGGTCCTCCCTTTCCTCGTGCTGGGATAAATCAGCAATTATCCATTCTTCTGCCTTTGGACTTATAGGGGCCGTGTGCCTTTTGATCAAGTGCCAGCGGAAAGCCAGCTCTGAGCGAGGAGGGAAAGGACACTTATCCAGCATCAGCTCACTGATATGGATCTTCCTTTTGGAGGGCAGTCCTGAGGCATGCCGGCTGCTGCAGTTCTTTATGGGAAAGCACTGACCCACAGCATCCTGCAGCTTCTGCTTGAGAGAGCGCCCCAAAAACCTGTGCCCACAGGACCTGTCTAGATCCAGCTCGATGGACGAGCAGCTGTATTTCCTCTCTTGGCTCCTTAAATTAGTCCCCGACCTTCCTGCAGCATTTGCTGTTTCAGGATCAGGGCAATGCTCACTTTTCTTGGACCAGGAGAGCTTTTTCCCACTCCAGACATATCCATCCTTTCTGTCTGCACTCCTGCTCCGGCTGCTTTTGGGCCTCACATCTGCGTTTTTCGCGCTGCTGTCCTTGTTCTCTGCCATTGTGACAGCTTTGCTTCACGAGCTGCCAGGAAGCACACACTGCGTTTCTTGTGGGGTTTTTCTACATAAGGAAGCTTCCTCGAGGCACTTTCTGGAAATATCTAAGGAAAAAGAAAACACAGCTCAGTTAGCTGCTATGCACGCACACAATGCAACAGCAGTGCTGGTGGGTACAGGACAACAGTGACAATTAATTGCTGACCACGTAAAAATCATGTGATTGAGGTGAATTCAGTAGCACACCCCATAAATACAAGATCCCAGGAAAAAAAAAGCTCTCTTAACCCTTCCTTGGGAAAAGCATCCTCCAGAAAAAAACTACCTTAACATATTTGTTGAGTTTTCATTCTGATTATGCAGCAGAGCAGAACGTTTCAGGCGTTGGCAGCCCCATTGTGCCAGGGCCCATTTCAGAAGGAAACCCTTCCTGGGGCAGGTGATACTGCTTTAGCTGTTCAGGGAGCAAATCCTGCATCTCTTCCAAATAACCTTTCAAGGAGGAACAAACCAGAACAGAAACAAGTAGGTCAGAGTACAAAGAGCTACTGTACCTAGATGATATGCCTGTTTGCTACTAATCCACAGGATGGAATGACAGAGATCTTTTTCTTAACTGACACTTTTGGGTCACTTTCAGGATAAAAAATAAAAAAAAAAAAACAAACCTAAATTTTATCAGTCACAGATTCTGTCAGTTTTCTGAAAGCTGTTTTCCTCTGCCTTTTCAAAGGAAGGGAGCTAGGAAATACTGAGGCCCTAAGGGATTGAAATATCTGGGGCTTTACATACTGAAAAGGATTAAAACAATCCAGCCCCTTACTAAAAGCAATTTTAAAAGGCCGTGAAAGATGGAACTGCTTATTACTCATTAGAGAAGGAAGTTTACATTATTAAAATCAGTGTTGCTTTGAGACCTACGGTTGCTGATTTCATTTTCTTTTGTTTCCAAAGTTATATTGAATTCTCAAACAGATAAGAGGTTTCCTTTTGACTGCTGCACTTTGAAAAAAATATGAAAAAAATCCTCTTTTGATTACTCAGTTGAAAGTGGAGCAGGATTTTTTCAAGATACATAGATAGCAATATGGTATGGATGCTGTACCCCCTGAGGCATGGCAGGATGTAGAAATATTTCCCATCACTTATCATAATCAGGATATTGTATGATTCTGTGATGCTTCTGCACCAAAACCATGCACAGCTCATCTGTTGCACCGGGGGCTTTTTTTTCAGCTGTGGGTTTTTCTGTGTTTTTTGGGGGTTTTGGACTTTTTTTTACAACTAATTGACATGGTAAATACTAAGCAGGAAAAGAAAAGGGCATCCACTTCCTCTCTCCATTCAATCCATTCTCATCATCAGGATTAGCCAGCATGACACAACCTCTCTGCAGTCCCCCGGGGCTGCTCTGCACAGGCAGGCTGAGTTGGAGCCTCTGCTTTCAGTAAAAGAACAAGACAGCCTTGCCAAAAGGCTCACATGCAATCTGTGGGCCAAATCCATCCCAGATGGAACTTTCACCCAGGAATTTTTCACATTGCATTCCTTATTTAAAACCCGCAGACCTGAGAGCTGTGGGGGAAAGGAAAAAGGCAGGGGAAGGGAGGAGATGAAGAAATGTAGAAGGAAGGTAAGATGGGTTCAATATTGAGAATATGCTGGGAAGAAAAATGGCATCAGAGCAACGCAGATGAATATCACCTCACTGGTACCAAGAGGAATCACAGGAAAGGGTCCATATTTCAGCAATTACAAATCAAAGATTAAACTAGAGATTTATTTTTCTTCTCTCAGGGTTTTGCAAATTGCTTTTCAGTAAAATAATGGCAAGACACAATGAAGACAGGAGAAAGGAAACGTGCATATGAAACTCGAAACTTCTTTATTTAGACCAGAATTGATTCATCGATTGCTTTTGGAACCTTGATATTTTTCATCCAGCAATACCTAGAGTGAAGCAAAGAATTTTCTCCACAATTCAAAAAAGAGAGAGAAAAAAAGCAATCTCATTTACCCTGGTGATAGCCTGAAGTCACTGAAGACAAAAAGTTTTTAGATTCATCCTGTAGTAAAACATGTTAATTGTCTATATATGGGATTTTTAATTGGAGAGAGAGGTATCACTGAGGTTGCAAAGTCAAGTACTTAAAAATTAGGATATGACAGTTTGTAATTGCTTTTGAAACCTTCAATTATCTCATTCTGCTCATCCAGCCCATATAAGGAATAAGAACATGCAGATTTTGGGTTTTTAATTAAAAACTGCAAAACATACAAAGCCCAGAAGTGCCTGTTATCTCCTAACTTCAGCCTTCCAACTGAAAAAGCTTGGTTTTTATGGAATTTCTGTGCTGCTGTTGAATTGAGCTGTAAAGCCACCTTCCCCTTTGTACCTTTCTGCTGTCATGAATCATTAGTGGTACCTGAACCCTGCAAGAGAAGCTGGGGAAGCAGCACGTGATGCTGCAAAGCCACGCACCATTAGCCAGAGCTGCTTCCCTGGGGTTTGAAGGGCTGCTGGAGCCCAGGCGCTGCTCCTGCCACGTCAGAGCAGCAACTGCTAATCAGACAGAGCACCAGAGCTGTGAAAAGAGCAGGGAACAAATGAAGAAAAAAGGGATGTCATCCTACTAAAGCCAGGTTTGAACCTGACCATGTGTTATAAGCTATGGGAGAGCTGCCTTCCAAATCCCACTGTTTGGCATTACAGTGAGGGATCACACCTTCACACCCTTCTGGATCAGTGATTCACAGCCCCACCAATAAAATGGGGAGCAAAAATAATTAAAGTGTCAGGAAGAGAAAGGCATAAAGGGCAGGGGAGGCATTCAGTGCTCTATTATCACTTGGGGCCATCCATCTAAGGCAGCTCTTCCTTTCACTGCAGCATCCCAGGGAAATGCCACGGACCTCCATTAATGCCTGGGAGAGCAGGACAGGAGGGCAAGGATAAAAGAGAGGGAACACAGAGTGTACTTTTCCCTAGAGGGGAAGGTTAAATGGAGGAGTCCAGCACTGTGCAGCTCACACACATCAGGTCTGAGCCCTTTTTGGGAGAAATAATGAGTGTTCTGCCTGCAAAAGGGGCACCTCAGGCATCTCCGATGATGGCAGGTTTGACAAAACCCTTATGCTGGGAACCCTTTCCCCTAAGGAAACAGCAAAGATAAAACACATGGGGGGGATGAGCAGAGTTCACTTGGGGCCACAGGACCCGGCTGGCGGTCCAAGGTTACCCAACACTGCCACACTACAGTCCCTGAGGACAGGCAGAGAGCTGGGTGGCTTTTGCTGTTGGTTTTGTGCTCCCTTCTTCAGAGGTTCCTCTCTCTTGTCTGCAGAGAAAGTGTTTTTTCTTTCAGGAGCTGATGCCTCTACCCTGAGACTTCAAGCCCAGACTAAAACCAATATCCAGTTGCTGTTTGGAGGGATAACAATATTCCCTCCTAGGCAGGGGTAGGCTGCAACCCACAGCTGTGATAAGACAGTGACAGCCTCACCATATGTCTAATCAATAACCCAATACCATACATGTAGACAGCCTTTTTTTTTTTTTTTTTTTTTTCATTTATTCAATAAATACTTGAACACTGAACTGCTTTAACCAGATACTTCTGTCCTGAGCTGCTGGATCCTTGCCTCTAGCCCAACAGTTCTTTTCATCAGGCTGCTTCCCTTTCTGTGTAAAGAAGGAGCAGATGGTGGGGGGTCTCCAGCCCAGCCTCCCACTTGGAGTGGGATTGCTGCCAGTGTGGGCTCAGGGGAGCCTGGCCATGTCCTGAAAAGCTCCCAGGATGGAGGTCCCACCACCTCTCTGGTGCTTCCATGCTGCACAACCCTCCTGGTGCAGGAAGTACTTGGAAAGTTTTCTGCCCAAGCACACGAAGCGTTGCTGTATTGTTCCTCTAATTAAACAACAAAAGAAGGCTCACAAAGAACAAGCAATCAATTCTGGAATTGTTATGGAAGTTGATTTTGTAGAGCTGATAAAATCTTGAGAGAGAAGAGCAAGCTGCAATAAACTGGAGTACTTTTTCTTTCATAACTTACATAAAAGTTAAAACAAAATCTCACTGGTCACAAACTGCTTTCATTAATTTCACCCAATTAGATTTTGGCCACAAGACCACATTTTAAAACCTGACCTTCCCAACCTACTAAGGATAACAATAAATCTCAATTCCTTTGTCTTAAATTATTTTTCTCCAGTTCTGGCTTTGCTTTGATTTATGACACCATCTAAAAATACCTAAGCTTGACTCCAGAGGCCTTTACAGCAAATTAAAGCAATTATCACACATACACACAAAAGAAAAAGACTTTCTAAAGGCACCATTTGCAACCTAAATATTTCTTCTTTGAAAATACCTTTGATTTATCCCCAGAACTGTAGGAGGAAGGGGGGCCATGCCCAGCTAACCCCAACACGGGGATATTTTATTCACTCCCAGGAGGTGGAACTGAGCTGGCAGCAGGTGCCAGAGGTGAGGGCTGCTCCTATCTCCTGCCTTAATGAAGCTCTGCTCATTAAGCGTGGCAGAAGAGATGCAGGCAAAGCTCAGCGGCCTCCCCAGCACTAAATCAGTGAAAGCTTTATGCTCCATGACCAACACTCCGTGCTCCACCCAGAAACCGAGGGGAGAGCAGCAATTCCCGGCTCGCAGCCACTCACACCTAATAATCAAGGCAGCCCCAGTTCCCAACCGGATTTAAACTCTTAACTTTGCATTTGGTGCCTGTCACTCCGGACAAAGCCACAGAGCCTGCAGTGCCCTGGACCAGTGACCACCCCTGAAAAACCTCCCCCTGAAAAACCTCCCCCCATTTGTCCTCAAAGAGTGATCCCAGCAAGGCAGCACCTGCAGGCAAGGAAATTCATTGTTACATAGAAGCGAATGTAAAATGGCTTTTGTACCGCAAAACACTTTAAGTGCAGTTTCTATCGGAGACTCTGAAAATTAAAGTGATTAGGGAAAATAAACACATTTGACAGGCATTTGTCTCCATCCCAGGCAGCGGCTTGCAGCAGGAATAGCTTGGTCTTCCCACTCATCTGATAAGCAGTTCAGCTCCGAATCATTTCTCTAGAACACATTATCCTCGCCAGAAATCACGATTTACTGAAATATGTAGGATACACCCATGGAAAACATGTCTCTACACAGCTTCCACGAGGTTTAATAATGAAATCTGACCATATTTCTATAATTTTTTAAAGAATGTGCCTGCTTTGTAATCCTGCCACTTATTCATTCATGAAACTACCAGCAATGTGAGTGTTAGAGAGAAACACATTTCCAATATAAATAAATCACTCTGCTCACCCCAACAACCAATAAACCCGCTGCAGAACAAAACTGAAGATAAAAGGGCTTTTCCTGGAAGAAATTTTTTCTTAGAAACCGGAATAAACTGGGCCAGATCATTAAGGCTACATAAAGGGAAAACAGATAACGCTGTTTTCCCCTCTTTATTTCAGGTATCTTCAATTCTAGCATTTTTTTTAATCCTTCGAGAGATCAGCCAGGATGTTCTTCCTATTTTTCAGCCAAAAAAAAAAAAAAAAAAAAAAGCTGAATGATTTTTGCAGTGCAATCACTACCTGCCTGACTACCACTGCTGTCAACTCCACCTCGCAGAGGCATCAGGATGGCTGGAATTCCAGAGTAATTCCATAATGACCATAAGGATCTCCAAAGGGACAGGTCCTGCGGCTGGGTGAGCACAGCCCCGGTGTTACTGGGGTGCTGCCCAAGGGGGGCGGAGGGCAGAGGCTTTTCCCCTGTGCCTCTGGAGGAGCTGCCATTGAATCCATACACAGAAGGATAAGCTGGGAATGTATGTGCCCTGTTTACGTTCGGGTACACACGTCGGGCACGGGGTTTTTCAGAGGGGAAGCACACAGACCGAACCCCCGGTGACAGAGCGAAGACCCCGGACCGGATCCCCTCGCGGTGACCGGAGATCCCGGGCTGAGCCCCCCAGGCACTGACAGCGGCTCAGAGCCCGGACCGAGCCTCCCCCGGTGACAAAGCTCAGCTCCTTGTCGAGTTACCCCGGTGACAGCGGAGCCTGGACCGAGTCCCCCCGGAGGACAGCGCTGACCCCGCTCCGAGCACCGCGGTGACAGAGGGCGGGCCCCCGGCCAACCCCCACCGGTGACCGGAGACCCGGTCCGAGTCCCCCGGGGACTGACAGGGCGCAGCCCCGAGCCCCGCCGGTGACAGGAGACCCCGATTTCCCCGGCTCACCCCCGCCTGCCGCCCTCAGCTCCATCCCCGCCGGCCCGGCCCCAACTCACCCCGCGGGGCCGGCGCTCTGTCCGTGTCCCCAGCCGGGTGCCGGCGGGCTCGGCGCTGCCAGCCGCGGCCCCTCACCCGGCCGCCGCCGCCGCCATCCCCGCTGCCGGGGCCGCCCCGCGCCCGCCCCGGCCCCGCCCCGGCGCTGACGGCTCGGGCCCGGCCCAGCGAGGGCGGAGCGGCGGCGGCGGGCGCGGGAAGGCTCGAACGGGCGGCGGGGCCCGCGGTGAGCGGCGGGAGGGACAGGGACAGGGACAGGGAGGGATGGCGGCTGCGGCCCCACCGGGAACCTGCGGGACCTTTCCGGAGCGGGGGCAGCCGCGAGGAACGGGGGTCCCTGCCGGGGTCCGGCGGGCGGCTTGTCCGGCCTGCCCTGGGACGGCCGAGGGAGAGGCCCCGGCGTGCCAGGCCCCTCCGGGCCTCGGTAACCCGGGCCCGCGTCCCCGCGGTGTCCCCATGCTCACACCCCGTATCCCTGTGTCCCCATCCTCACGGTGTCCCCATCTCCTATCCCTGCGATATCCCCATCCCTGAAATGTCACCCTCCCTACAGTGTCCCCATCTCCCACCCCGTGACCTCATCAGCGTGTCCCTCATCCCCGCAATATCCAATGTCCCCATCTCCTATCCCCGTGTCTATTTCCCCATGCCCCCATCCTTGTGGCTCCCCCTAACCCCCTGTCCCCATCACCACGATGTCAGTGTCCCTATCATCCTACGTCCCCATCATCCCTACAGTGTCCCCATCTCCTGTCCCCATGACCTCATCAGTGTGTCTTCATCTCCCATTCCCGTGCCCCCATCCCTGCGATGTCACCATCCCTGCAGTGTCCCCTGCTCCCCTCCCAGGATATCCCCATTCCCATGTCCTCATCCCCACAGTGTCCTCATCTCCCACCCTGTGTCCCCATCCCCTTGGTGTTCCCAGCCCATGTCCCCATCCCTGCAGGTGGGTGTCCCAGCAGCTCTCATTTTGTCCCCCCATCTGATGCTCTTCCCGAAGTGTTTCCCTTTAATTGATGTTATTTCTCTTCTTTTTTTCCAGTCTGTGAGCAGACAGGTGGGAGCAGAGATGCCATCAAAGCAGAAGCCAATGCGGTACGGCCACACCGAGGGACACACCGATGTCTGCTTCGATGACACCGGCAGGTAACAGAGCCAAGAGAGGCCTGGCCTTGTTCCTGTCTCATGCTTTCCCAGCAGTTTGGTGTTAGGAAAAAATTCCTCTCTAAAAGAGTGGTCAGCCATTGGCACAGCTGTCCAGGGCAGTGGTGGAGTGCCCATCCCTGGGGGGATTGAAAAGCTGTGTGGATGTGGCACTTGGGGACACGGATTGGTGACCTTGGCAGTGCTGGGGGAGTGGTTGGACTGGATGATCTTAGAGGGCTTTTTCAATCTGAATGATTCTGTAAGTTTCTATATCAGCCACTGCTGTGTGAGACACTGGGATGGATTTATGGCCTGGCATGGTTCAAGAAATCCTTTGGGTTTTGCCTGTGGTGACAACTGGTTGTGTGACATATTTAGGTGCTCTGATTTTAGAAGTGATTGATTTCTAACTTAAATATAAGCATATATATATATATATCCCCATGTGTATATATATATAGTAAGTATTATATATTTTAAAACTCTATGTGCACATTTTATGAGAGCGACTTCATAGATTTTAGCAGAAATCAGTGTAGTGTGGGAGTAAATACGTTTATGTATGCGCTAAGAAATTAAAAATATAGTTGAAGGAAAGCAATATTGGGATTGCTATATTTTCATCTCTTCCTTGTGGTAGTTCTTGAATGTATAAATAAAAACTATATATTTAGTATTAAAATACAAACTATATATTTAGTAATACCTTTTTATAGACTAAAAAGTAAACTAAAAAAAACCCCAAGCCCTCTCAAAACAAACTCAGGATAGCCACCTTATATACTGGTTATGGTTAAAGTACATATTATTTTATTCCTTTCTTAAGTTCATTATCATTGCAAAGACAGTTCATAAGAGATGGTCTGGTAACAATCCCTTGAAACCACAAAAAGCCTTGTTTGGCATTCCAACCAAATGCTTCAAAAAGGATGCAGATTCCTGAATGTTAACAAATCCTGTGTCTTTCCACAGCTGCATTGTGACTTGTGGCAGTGATGGAGATGTTAGGATTTGGGAAAACCTGGATGATGATGATCCAAAGTCCATTAATGTGGGAGAAAAGGCCTACTCATGTGCTCTAAAGGTAGGGTTGTTAATACAGCTGCTCACAGTTGTGGATCTTCCTCCAGATTCTGGATGTGCCAGCTCAGGGATGCTGCCTCTGTGGGTAACCATAAACAGGAATTACCTCTGACAATTCATTCTACCCCATACACAGTTGTAGAGGAATTATAACTTACATTAAACTTCTGTAATGCTTTTTCCCCCTCCTCTTCCTTCACATTCAGTTATATTAATTTCTGACTTTGATCTCCTTTCTGAGAAACAAACCCAGCAGATTAAGCTAATTATTCAGTGAACTTTTTAAGCTGTTTCAGTGTTTTCTCACCATGTGAGTTGCAAGAATTTTCCCAGCATAGGATGTGATCATCAAGTATTAGGAAGAAAGCCAAGAGGTTGTTTTATGTGGGCTTGTGTTAAAGTCCAAGGAATTATAATCTGTATTAATCAAAACTTGCTTTCACAAAGTGAGTAATGGTTTGGTAACACTTTTTTTTTAATAATTGGTTGATGTTTTGCTCTCAAAATTGTTGTTTGGCCTAAAGATGCCTCTGACCCCTGAGAAGATTTATATAATAGAAAATAATTATTTTTACTATGCATGTTCATGTATTTAGCTTGAGAATTGTCACATTTTTTCCTTCATGTCCAATTTTTTTATATTGCATTAATCATAGTGGGTCTAAAATGTTGTCGTTGTGGCAATTTTAGAAGAGAAAACTTCTAGAAGTATACATCAGTTCTACAAATATTGTGTATTTAACCTGGCAGTGATAAAGAGAAAATTTAAGATAATTTTTCAACTACTTGTGATTTTGTAGAGGAGTATGACAGAGGAAGTAAATGAGTATTAACATATTTGTATTGCATTATAAGAATTATAATGTGAAGTCTTATTCAGAATTACTGCCTTAATGGAGTCCTCTTTCTTATGTCCTTTTTAACATACCTCATATACCTGTAAAATCTATTTTCATCACTGATTTTTAGGGTATTTTGCTGTAGATTTCCATCACATTAATTGTTGTTTCACAGACCAAGTGAGGTGACTTGAATGGGTTCTCTTAGCAAATAAGTGGCAGAGCCAGAAATTGCTAAATCTGTTAAAGAATAGATGAGGAAAAATCCTGGAAAAAATTGAAAAAGGTGCTTTTCTTTGAGGGATCTTTTATTTTTAAGCAGTGGGAGACTTAAATGTCAGGCAATCCTTTTTCAAAAATTACCCATCATTAATGAAATGCAATGAGGGACTGTTTTGAGATGTTGTAATCTAGGTAATAAATCTAATCTTTTTTTTTTTTTTTTTGGTTATTCACTACTGACTCCTGTTTCCTTTACCTTCAGGATTTTTTACTATAATTTTATATACCTTAACATAAAACCCCAACCACAATACTGCCCCCCGCCAAAAAAAAAAGACACACAATAAAAAAGAAAATATGGAATTTCTTTACATTTATTTTAGAGTTTTACTGCTGTGTACAACTGAGGAATAGTATTGTCACTCAAATAGGTATTATTTTCCAAGAATGGGATAATAATTTTATTTTGCAGTTTTTAAAATCTGGGTTAAACATCTGCCTTCTGTTTTCTGCAAAGAACTGAGCTATAGCTGATGAACTTCTCATCTTTCCCTGGTGGAATTTAACTGAGAATTCCAGTCCAAGGGTGCCCTCTCCTGATGCTGCAGCAGATCTAAATATCATGCAAGTTAGTTTGGTTAAAGTGTTAAATTATTAAAGTTACTATGATTGTCTATATTTTTGGGTGAAAAAAAATCTAAGTTAAAGAGTATTTCCTGTACTACTTTTACTATCAGACCTTTTTGAAATGGATAAATGAATGAATGAATAAATGAATGAAATTAATAAATAAATGAATAATTGGACAAAATATTTGGGACATCAGAGCGGGATTTTTGTCTCTGTGGCATAAATATGTTTTAAGTGACAGATTTTGTGTCTGATTTTGTTGTCAGAATGGAAGGCTGATCACTGCAGTCTCCAACAACACTGTCCAGATCCACACATTTCCTGAGGGAGCTCCAGATGGGATCCTCACTCGTTTCACCATGCCTGCCAACCACGTCACCTTTAGTCCTGATGGCACCAAAGTTGCTGCTGGCTCCAGGTAATGTGTGAGCAAAAGCTCTGCTGCCCTTCAGAATCTGGAAATTTCCTCACAGGCTGGTTGTTACCAACGAGGTCATGAACCCACAAACCTCTGAGGGCTGGAAAATGCCTTCAAGGGGGTGGAGGGGAAGAAAGGAATGAAGAGGAGTTTAGGAAACAATGCTCTGGGAGATACTTGATCCACCAAGTAGTTTTATATGGGAGTCTGGTGTTGTGAAATAATTTCTTTTCTTTAGGAGCCTTGAGTGTTTTCAGCTCAAGTGTTCACCTTTCTGGGTGTCCCCTCTCAGGGGTGGTTTTGTCACTGGGAGCTGGGGATGATGTCCCCACTGCTCAGGATCATGGGGCTGCAGATGGATGTGCACATCTAAAAGTTAGATTGGCTCTGATTTGTGTGAGAGCTTTGAGTCATTCTCTGGCATAAGCATCACTGATCTGCCAAATGATAACAGATGACACTTTCAAGACTTGCCTGAGGGGAATTTAATATGTAGTTTAGTTATTTTCTTAGGGCAGCATGTGTGCTTTTGCAGAATATTCTCTAGTGCTTTAACAGAGGAAGCAAAATAGCCAACAGGCAATGGGTTTTTTGAGGGTTTTTTGTGTATTTAAGGCTCAGGTGATTCTTAATTGGATTTGGTGAACTCTTTGGGCAGTCATAGCTAATTCAAACTGCCTGCTTGCCTCTCTTCTGGAATTTTGCTCCACAGGGGAGATGGCAGGGATCTGCTTCCTGACTCCTCTAAGTGTGAATTGAACCAGAAAAGCATTTTGGATGAACGTGCTGGACTGTGAACTCTGGCAGCAGCTCCAGCAGAACTGGGAGGCTGGGCAGTAACCAGTGTAATCTCCAAATCTGACAGGGATCATGGCTTTGGGCCCTCTGCCAGTGCTTGTTTCTGAGAGAACAGCTCTGCCCCAGGATCCAGCTTTGATTAGAGAGATTAGGCAGACAGCAAACTCTTTGCTGTTTCTAAAACTTTTATAACCCCCCAGAACTCCTGCAGCCTGGCTGGGGCTCCCATGTTTTCAGGAAAAAGAGCTCACAAGACTGTCAGGCCACCCCTCAGTGAGGTCTCTGTGTCATACTAAAGGAGAATGGTGAAAGCCATGAAGTGTGTGAGTGCAGCTGAGAAGAATTGCTTTTATTTGTCCCAGATTTCTCCATTTTTACATGAAATCCTCAAACTTCAGTTGTATATAAATTTAACGTCCAACTGGCTGCCAAAGTTCTCATGAACTACATGAAAAAGGTTAAAAGTAATGGTTAACTCTATAGAATTAGATCCTAAAATGAAATTTCTGAGGGTATTGCAATGAAGTTTCAGAGGGAGTGGTGCTGGTTTATCACAGTTTATCACAGGAGCTCTTTGTTTTAGGAGTTAGGATTGATATTGTGAGTTAAACTGCAGCATTGGCTGCAATTTTGGAAGAAGGAATTGTTAAAATTCCCTTTTTAGATCTCATACACTAAATAGTCTTAAAAATCCTGTTTAAAAATCACACAAAATAAACTACTTGCACCATCTTATTTTTAAAAGCCTCTTGGCCAAATAATTATATTAATGAATATTGGTCCCACTCAGTAGATAGTTCGTATTAAATCGTCAGCTCTCTGATATCTGAGCAGAGATTTTTATTAGATCATGTAGAATGTTATATTGAAGAGATATGGTCTGTGTGGGCATAATATCTTTTTCAAAAAACAACCATATTTTATGGATTTTGACATGAGCAAAAATAATTTTCTGCTAAAACCAGTCTGGCCTGAGTTCTGTTGTAACAATCCTCAAGATTCTCATTTTCCATTACATCATATATTGTTGAGAGCTGTAGTTTCCCCAAAAGATGTTTAATGCCTATTTTTATTGCCATAAAACCATAGTTTGTCATTGTTAATAGCAATGTTAACAATTTTATGTCATTGTTATCTGCAGTGACTTTATGATCAAAGTTGTGGAGGTGACTGATAGCAGCAAGCAGAAAACATTTCGAGGACACGATGCTCCTGTGTTAAGCCTTTCTTTTGACCCCAAGAATGTTTACCTGGTAAAAATAAACTTTTCTTATTTGCTTTCTGCTTTGAATCTCAATTTTCCTTGGGGGGAGAAAAAAATTAGATATTTTTTACCAAAAAATCCAACCAGTGGCTGGGCAGATGAGACAATTTCATTTCATCTGACCTTGCTGGTGGTGGAGTCTGTCACAACTTGTTGCCTCCCAGGAGAACTCAGTCTTTGCTTTACTAATCAGTTACTGTCTGTGTTCTTCTGCAATCTAATTTAGAGGAGGAAAGGTGCCTCACTAAAGATATGTAATATTAATTTTGAGCCTCTTTTGCAAATAAATAGCTCACTTGCAGTATGAGGGTTTGTAATTACAGCAGTTTGGAGCTGAGTACAGCTCCAAGATGACAGCATTGGAAATTTTAAAATCTTAAAGTGGTTTAAACAGGCAGATTTTCTTAAAACTGCCTGTGTATCCTGTGTGTGTGGCATTGGTTGTAGGGATTTTTCAATTCTGCAGCATTAATTTCTCCATGTCTTTAATTATTAATTTGTTTACTCCATTCTCTCACCGAGGCCTCGGCGAGCTGTGACGGTTCTGTCAGAGTCTGGAGCATTGCAGATCAGGTAAAGGCTGCCCTTTCCACTTGAAATCTTTCCTAAGCAATCCAGGGTTTCACAGACAGCAAGAAGAGCTGGACTGAAATAACCCTCCTGGAGTAGGATTTTCCTTTTGGGGATGAAATCTAGCTACACTTCACAGAATACTTCTCTCTGCTTCTGGGAGAAATTCCAAAACCTGATTATGAAATGTTGCCTGGGTAGCTGTGTTTTGTTCTTCCTGCCTGTGAAATCCCTGATTCCTTCTGTTCATCTCTCCTAATTGGCCAACACTGTAAGTGCCAAGGACAAAATGAGGATAGCAACTGACATCAGAGTCCTCATTTCAGAATTTCAGCACTGAGGAATTTTGATTATAATAAACAATTTATTAACTGTAGTAAACACATTTAGCCTCTGCTCTTAGAACTCTAAGGAACTTGAGAGTTTCAGGTGAAGGCTTTAATAAGGCAGTTCTGCATATGGGTATGGAGTCAGTTTTGCTAAATACCACTGACTGGAATAAGAATCCCTGTGGAATTATTCCTGTAAGTGCAGTTGAAAATATCCCCCCCACACTTGTGGCTTGCTCCTTTTTTATGACACAAGCATAGTTGTGTGAAATCTCACGTTCCAGACTGACAGTGGCTGCCTTCTGGGGAAATTACATTGAGAATGTTCCAGGGTTGGGCAGTTTGATGCATTAATCTGTGCTGGGATTTGAGATTACAGCCATTCATTCTTGCTACAGCTGGGACCATATTCAGGCTGTGCTGTGTCACCTTGCTGCAGTTGATCTGGGTTTGACAAATGCATTTTGGCCAGATTTCTCTATAACCTAATAATAGATGGGCTCATTTGTTCTGTACTTGGTTAAAAATACATGTACTGTGATCTTATTTCTGTTACAAGTAGTTTTATTGTCATTAAAATAGTTTCAGGGCTACATTGACAAATTATTTTTAAGGCAGTATGTACTACTGTATTTTTATGAAAGAGATTATTTCAGTTCAGATATATTTCTTCCTTTTGTTTTTTTTTTTTTTTTTTTCCCCACCCAAATCCTTTAAGAATTTGTCCTAACCAGCAGATTTTTGCTGAGCTAAAAAGCTTATTTTTAAAAATTTTGTTTTCAGACATGCACGACAAGCTGGCTGCTGCTGCAGAAATGTAATGATGTGATAAATGCTAAATCAATCTGCAGGCTTGCCTGGCAACCTGGCACTGGCAAGGTAAGTGACATTCTTTTATCACATCTTAATCCTTCTTTTGCCTCTGGTAGAATTCAGTCTGGGCAAGCCCAAATTGCACCTCCTGAGAGTAAGGAGAATATTTGGGGTGAAGTTCCCTTTTAGGAAACATAAAAAGCTGGAAATGGCTCCTTGTTTAAGCTCCAGACTGAGTTTGGCAGGAGTTCAGCTGTCAGCCCTAACCAGCATTGAACAGTCTTGCTGTGCTTGAATGGGAAGGAACATTGTACACGAGGGAAGTAATCAAATTGTGCACAACAGAGCATCAAAGCAGTCCTGTCCTCCTCTGCTTGGAGTCAATTTTGCTCTAGTCAGTAAATATTTCCTCAGTAAGTTGCTCCTTTCCTTTCACCTGAAAATCAAAGTTGCAGCCAGGTGGGGTTGGTGTCTTCTCCCAGGTCACAAACATCAGGACAAGAGGAAATGGTCTCAGTTTGCATCAGGGCAGGTTTAGGTTGGATATTAGGGAAAATTTCCTCACCAAAAGGGTTGTCAGACATGGCACAGCTGCCCAGGGCATTGGTGGAGTCCCCATCCCTGGAGGGGTTTAAAAGCTGTGTGGATGTGGCACTTGGGGACATGGGTTAGTGGTGAAGATGACACTGTCAGGTTAATGGTTTGACTTGATTACCTTAGAGGGCTTTTCCAACCCAAGTGATTCCATGATTCTTCAAAATCCATGGCTGCTATGACAGTGTTATGTTGCAATTTTCCATGGAAGAGTGAATGTCACCCTCAGTACAAATTGTTTCAATATCCATATTGCATAAAACCAAATACTTGGCATTTTTTAATTCTTCACACACACATGTATTCAAAATGTAAGCAGTTGTCTTGCTTCTCTTACAAAGCAAATTGTTGGAATCCTAACAAAAACAGATTCTAAAGAAATAACCAGCCAGTAAAATCAATGTAGTTTTATGGAAAGGGAAATGAGCTGGTTCAGGAATCAGCTATTCAAATCAGATTTATCAAGAAATTGTAACCTGATCAAAAGGAGTTTGGGGAGGGAGGGTAAAGAATCACCTAAGCCTTGTGCTCAGGGCATTGAAAACTATGTGTGTGTGTGTGTGTGTGTCATGTTTTGATAAATAAGAACCCATAACCTTATGGTGCAGTTTTCTGCCAGAAGGAAATTAAGATTACAGTAAAAACAGGCATGTTTTGCTCTGTTGCCTGTGGAAAGCATTAAAGAACCTTGTAATTTAAATTACTTCAGCTTGCTCTCTCAGTTGGCATGGTTGGGATGTTAGAGAGCTGTTAAATCCTGAGGCAGTCACATCTGTGAGGCTCCTGAATGAGGGAAATGTGCTGCTTGAGTGTTCTGTTAGACAGGTAACTTGTTCTAAATGGAGTAATATTTTTCCTTTGAGCAGCTGCTGGCAGTTCCTGTAGATAAAGTTGTTGAACTGTTCAGAAGAGAGACCTGGGACAGTCAATTTGATCTGTCAGATGCCTCCATCACACAGGTAGGTGCAGAAACCTACTGCTTGTTAAATACTCTGCAATTTAAATGTTATTCTGCAAGAAATTCTGCACAGTACCTCTCCCTTCCCTGGCCCCCTTCTCTTGGTAATTATTGTTCACATTTTCTGTTTAATTTCTGCTTTCTGTTGGAAAACAGGGCAGAGATGCTGAGTGGTGTCAAACACCTCCATGTGATTCCCCTCCTTCATTTTTAGTAACCCACCAGGTCTCTGAAGTCTCCTGGTGACTCACCCACTGCAGCTGAAGAACATCTGTTTCCACAAATTGCTCTAAATACAGAGCTTTTTAGAGAAAATGTCAGGAGTATTATTTCTGTATGGAGCAGAGATGTCACTTGCTCACTTTCTATTTTATTGAGCTGAAATTTAGTAGACCTGACTGTGCCACCTTCTTTCTTTTGGCCTCACTGTGTACTTGGGAATTTTTGGGTTGAAGATAATCACCTCCTAGTGTTATTAAGATGCAGAACACACAGCCTTGGATTTTAATTTGTGGGACTGCATGAAGTTCAAAATAAATAAAGCAATGTTTAGTGCTGAGTTTGCAAAATACTCTGCTTTTTTCTGCATGTCTAGAATTGGGTTTTGTTTGGCCTCATGGCACTGTTTAATGACAGAAGATGCATATTCTGAAACAAAAATATGTATGCTATCTTAAAGAGTGATTTTTTAAAGCAACCATTTTTATAATAATTTTTAAAGAAAAAGAGTTGCTTAACCCCATCCCGCATACAGGAGGCTGAATATACTCTGCTAAAGATGATTATTAATATTTTTATTCCAGAATATCTGTCTGTTTTAAGCTCCAGAATAGGAATGCTGTGCATGCATTGGTTACTTTTTATTATAATTTGTTTTATTTTTTCCTTAGCCCTTGAATGTTGTGGTCTGGTCTCCTTGTGGGCAGTTCCTGGCAGCTGGAAGTGTGGATGGGAATTTAGTGGTGTGGAATGTGGAAACCCAGCAGTGCATAGAGAGGTATTCAGTGTTGTTCCATAAATCCCCAAATTCTTCTCTTTTTTCTCAGAATAGAATTTTATGGTCTTTTCTGTGCAACTTTTTTTGTTCAAATGTAGAAGTTTGCCTCCTGAAAAACTCTCAGATTTTCAGGGTTTTCTGCTTTAACCTGTCAGGCACCTTAGGGAAGGGACTTGAGTGTGGATTTTGTTCAAATCCCAGAATCTTTCATTCTGTGTATATCTGTTATTATTTTTGAAACTGATGATTGATTAAAGGATAGCTTTGATGGAAACAAATTTTCCTCTCATCCCAGGCCCCAGTAACAAGTTTTCCAGAGGGAAAGGGAAACACAGCTCAGTCAGTCAGCCATCCTCACCTGTAGGCCAAAAAGGATAGACTGGCAAATGCAATTTGCTTAATTAAAGCTCTTAAAGAACCCTAAATACCCCCCCAATTAAAATCAAAGGTGTTATTAAATGAGGTAGAGAAGAAGAGACTTATCTGAATATTCTGTGTAAGAAACATGATTATAACTGCAATCCCTATGTTAAGAATTATTGACAGATTATGTAAATAATTAATGGGATGATTTTTGTAAGCATAAAGGGTGGAAAAGATAGAGGATTAATTTATCAGTTTATTCAAGAGAAACAAATAATATTGTTTCTATAACTGGGTGGTTCTGGAATAAATGAGTGCTGAGGAGTTCTTTTGTCTTCTAAATGTGTATCAGGAAGCTGTTGTTTTAAGAATATGATTCTGATTGATTTTTAAACCTTAAATTATTTTATTCATAGAAAAGGAAGACTTGCTCTATTTTTATAGCAACTGTTTACTCTGAAGTTGGCCTATTAATGATCTTATTATGTGTAATATCACTTTCTTGTACTAAATAAAAATTACCTCTTTTTGCAATAACTCTTGGAGGGGAAGGTTCTGCCCTGAGGAGCTTACTAAAATCCATTATTTCCATATTCTTTTTAGGATGAAGCATGAGAAAAAATACTCAATTTGTGGACTGGCATGGCACCCTAAATATAAGCAAATTGCTTACACAGACAATGAAGGAAATCTGGGGCTGTTGGAAAATATTGGTGATGTAGAGAAGCCAAATGACAAGGTGCTCAGTGCCAATTACTTCTTGAATTAATATCATTATTTAGGTTATGTGGAACACTTTGTTTTGTGCTTTACAAGTTCCCTCTTGTGTGTTAATTTATTTCTTGAGTTGCATTCCAAAGGAAGTTCTGTGCTGATGGCTGATCTGCTTGTAGGTTGCCAGTGCAGTGGCCAAAGACTACAATGATCTGTTTGATGGAGATGATGATGATTATTTAAATGGGGATGTGATTGAGCCACCTTCTTCCCCAAAAACTGGAGATCATGAGGATGATGCTGATGACCTTATGCAGCCCCCAGGCCACGTGAGACGGGCAGTAATTGATGATGATGATGATAACTCACTAGGTACACAATGAACTGATTTTCCAGAGCTCTTTTACTGGGATGATCTTTTAGCATCCTCCACTCAGATATATTCTGCTTTGTTTTTCCAGAGAAATCTTGACTGTTTTAAATTTTTTTAACCTATATTCTGTCATAATACTGTGTGTGAGATTTTTTTTTTTTTTTTTTTTTACTTCTAGATATTGGGTTGATAAAAGCTAGTTCCAGTCTTCTTGAGAAGGAGGATGATGGTGATGATCAGCCTGGTGGCTTTTCAGCTTTGCCACCATCATCTGCACGGCAGCCTTTTTATGATGGGCCAATGCCAACCGCCAGGCAAAAGCCCTTCCAGTCTGGCTCCACTCCTGTGCATCTGATGCATCGATTCATGGTAAATCTGTGTGATTATTTAGATTTAGATGCTGGTTATTTAGATTTAAAATGCTAATTTTGTATTTAATATTGTCCATTTCGTGTCACTTTTTAATCTAGTCGAATATTTTTTAATACTTTACAGTGTGAAGCTAAATAATGGAAAGTAGCTTTGTTTTCATGCAAGGACTCCATAATGTTTTTGTTTACATTTCAGTTGCTTTAAAAATAAATACTTTACTTTGAGATAAAATCAAGCTATGCAGTTTGTACCTGTGCTACTCAATTCTAGCAAATTGAGTAGCACGGGGAAAAAATTAGTTTTAAGTCAGAACTGTGGATAATTTTGTGCTGTTAAGACTTGTATGTTAATCATTCACTATTTCTTTCTATCTGCAAGTTCTTTACACTTAATTTGGTAAGGAGAAAGATGGCTGTGCAGTGAGAGTGAAACTACTTTCTGCCTAATTCAGCCGTTTTAGGAACCACAAGTCCTGATTTCACAGGTCTCCAATCTTTCTCCAGCCTGCCACCCACTCTGGTTCCAGATAAAATAATTACAACAGGCTGGATTAGGGCAGTAGATCTGCTGGATTTAGGGCATTTGATTTGATGGGGTTTTTTGGCTGTGTGTGGTTCCTTCTGCCAGGTGTGGAATTCGGTCGGAATCATTCGCTGCTACAACGACGAGCAGGACAACGCCATAGACATCGAGTTCCACGACACCTCTGTGCACCATGCCACTCACCTGCCCAACTCCCTGGGCCACACCATGGCTGACCTCTCCACTGAAGCCATCCTGCTGGCCTGTGAGAGCACAGAGGAGCTTGCAAGGTAAGTCATGGCCTTGCTTTGCACAACCCATAATAGGGAGCTGCTTTTAACTTGTTTCAAGTATTTCGGCTTTTGGTATCGGCTTATATAAATTCTGAGCTTTTTGGGTTTTGAGCGTGCTTTTTATTTATGGGTGTCTTGGTTTGAAAAGACAGGTGTCTACTGAGGAAGACAGGAGCCTTCCTTGAAATGGAAAATGCAAACCCCCTCCCTCTGAAATGCTATAATTTTGAAATTAGGCGAAGATATGGGAATAGGAATAACAGTTCTTTACTAGGATAACTAAAAATTCAAATGCAATATTACAAACAAACAAGCAAAAAACCAAAAAACAAACAAAAAATACACTGATAGAGTCAGAGCAGTCCCCGCCCCCTGGGTGTCAGGAAGGTGTCCCAGCCCCATGCCATGGGGGCTCAGCCCTCCTGCAGTGCCAGCTGTGGCTCTGCTGCAGCAGGGATCCTGCACAAGGGGGGAGTTTTCCTCTGCAGCTCCAGGGCTGCTGCAGATGGGCCTGGGCTCCCTCTGGCCATGCAGTGGAAAGGCTGTCCTGGTGTCCCAACCCTCAGATTGGATCCAGGTAGGAATGCTTGGCTCCTCCCCTGGGCGGAGCATCTCCCCATGGGATGCTGGGATTGGATCAGCCCTGCAGGGACACTCAGTGGCCATGGACAGCAGAGATCTCCTGGAGGGAGGGTTGGCTGTGGGAGAGATAAAGAAAAAACTGCCCCATGAACAGAGATAACTGCCCCACCTCTGACGGATGGGAATTGAACACACACCCAGCTAAACCTGAGACAATGGGACCACTCTCAATGGAATTTTAGCTTCCACCTACTGGAGACTTCAAGAGTATTGAAAAATGTAAATTGTTTCTTAAGATTTTCTTCTTAATTCCTTTTCCAAATGTATGTATACTGGAAAGTACACAGTGCAGGCTCAAAGGAAATGAACAACAATTTTTCAGTCTGCTCAGACCAAAGATCAATCATAAGGGTTCAGCTATTTCTTTTCACACTGTTGCTAAGGAGATGTTTGGAGATACCCATAAGAATTTCAAGTGTGAAGAAGACTAGTTTATGAAAACCACAGAAAGATTTAAGCAGCTGGGCCAGCTAAACTCTGTTCTTGCATTTAAGAACAATTTCAACAGTATTTTATTGTTGGTTTCTGTGGAAATATCTTGAAGAAAGATCTTTCTTATTATTTTCACACATAGAGCCTTGTGGTAAGTTGAAAAGCATCCTTTAAAAGTATTAATTGTTATATGTTGGTTGTCTGATTTTGAAAGTGACAGTGTTTTCAGTGTCAGTGTTTTCCTCAGTGGAAATGGGTAACCTCTCAAAAGGCACCGTGTCTGTGGATTGGTCATAGGCAGTTTTCAATTATTAAGAACTGAAGTTTCTAATATTTTTTCCCTTTGAAAAATAGCATTACTGACTTCTAATGAGGGCTGACATTCAGGGTGCCAAGGAGGACATTTAGCTGCTTCCATCTAAAAAAATCTCTCAGGCCTTTCAACTCTTTCTGCTTCAGGCTTTAGAGACTTTAAATCTACAGTGCTGGTCAAGCTGCCTCTTCAGTTTTTGAGTAACAAGAGCAACACCTTTGCAAATGGCCACTTGAAATTTGTAGTGCCACCTGTAGTTCCATCAGAGATCTCTGACAAAAATTTATTTTACTGGTGTATTTTCAGATATTGTATTTACTTCATGTTGAGATGTTTGTTGGTTCTTTGTCTCTGCCTTAGCAAGCTGCACTGCATCCATTTTGGCTCCTGGGATGCCAACAAGGAGTGGACAGTGGATATGCCAAAGGATGAAGAGATTGAGGCCATCTGTCTGGGTCAGGGCTGGGCTGCCTGTGCCACCAGTGCCCTCCTGGTCCGTGTGTTCACAGTTGGAGGAGTCCAAAAGGAGATTTTCACTCTCCCAGGCCCAGTGGTGTCCATGGCAGGACATGGAGAGCAGCTAATGCTTGTTTATCACAGAGGTAATTTCTCCCTTTTGTCGCTTTTTGAACTGGGATTGTTTTCAATCCTCACCTCTCACAGCTTCACACACTGGTTAATTTGTTTGTAATCACCAGAGTGTTTTCTTCTTCTTTTCTTCATGGTGTTTGTCCTTTTCCTCTTCTTTTGTCCTTTTACAAGCACATCCATCACACCCACAGACCTGTGACTTCTGACAGCAGAACCTGTGTTTGATATTGGGATGCTGGGATTAAACTGTGGGGAAGGGGAGAATTTTGCAACAATGAAATTAATAAATTAAATTTGGATTTCAGATGTACCAGAAGGAATTACTACAGGAAGTTAAGGAAGTTGTTGTTATGCACATCTTGTGTGTCCAAAATATCAAATACTTGTGTGTCTGACAGTGATATCCACGGGCAACACTGCATTAGAATTAATTTTTGATTCAAAACTAATTTAGCCAATTCTTCTGTTTTCTAACACAATCATTGAACAACTTCCTCCTAGGTACTGGGTTTGATGGGGACCAGTGCCTTGGGGTACAACTGATGGAGCTAGGAATGAAGAAAAGACAGATTTTGCATGGAGACCCTCTTTCTCTGACAAGGAAATCCTATTTGGTGTGGGTTGGATTCTCTGCAGAAGGTATGAACACCTGCATGAGAGAGATACTGACACTGCTGGGGGGATTGCAGGAAAGCTGGAGAGGGACTTTGGACTAGACAAGGAGGAATGGATTCCAACTGCCTGAGGGATTTTGGGAAGGAATTCTTCCCTGGGAGGGTGGTGAAACCCTGGCACAGCTGTGGCTGCCCCTGGATCCCTGGAAGTTTCCAAGGCCAGGTTGGACAGGGCTTGGAGCAGCCTGGGATGGTGGAAGGTGTCTCTGCCCAAGGCAGAGGGTGGAACAAGATGGTTTTTAACATCCCTTCCAACCCAAACCATCCTGCTATTTTATGGAGAAGTTTGGCTAATTAATAACCTTTCAATAATGCAGATCTTAGGAATTGCACTTTTTCTTCCAATCTCCTCAACAAAAAAATTCTATTTTTATATTCTTTCAATATATTTATCAGAAGTCTTTAATATTTTCCCATTCAAATATTATCAGAACTTGTTCTCCTGATTGCTTTTCCTGCTCAGCCAAAAGAAATAAACTGTTAATACACCATAAGAGCACCCCAACCCCTTAAAGTTGGTAGCTTGGTAGGACCTTTTATAATAAACATAAAAAATAATTGTATAATAGCTGATTTCCTTTGGGAATCTGCCCAAGCAGTATAAATAAATTCGATTTCTCCATAAAATGTTTAAATTTGGAGCGTGTCAGTTGGCCCGCAGTGGTGCTGGCTGACAGAAGGTGGCGCATCTCTCCAAGGAAACCGCCTTTGCCAAACGGATTTCTGCTGCTTTTGGGAGAGAGGATATCTATCTGAAATGTGTAAACCATCATTTCCCAGATGTACCCACCACTCCAAACCTGGCTGGGCTGTAATTTGCTGCCTGTCAGAGGAAATTCTCTCATTTGTCCCAAACAGGAACCCCTTGTTACGTGGATTCCGAGGGAATCGTGCGGATGCTGAACCGAGGGCTTGGCAACACCTGGGTTCCAGTGTGCAACACCAGAGAGCATTGCAAAGGGAAATATGATCATTACTGGGTCGTTGGCATCCATGAAAATCCCCAGCAGCTCAGGTTAGATAATTCATGCTTTGTTTGTCTTGGTTTTCAATCCTAGAGAACCTTTTTCAATCCCTTTTTACAAAACTGCAAACTTCAGCTGGTGCTGGAACAGGTGCCTGGTAAATATTCACAGCAAATGGTAACTCCCCAAATGGAATTCTGCATGGAGGATTCTTTATAAACTGGCTTTGAGTAACTCATTAGAGTTTTGTAATTTGTGACTGATTAATTGGCTCACAGGTGTGTGTGCACTTTATTGACACATTCATAAAACTGCATTTTGCTAGAGAAACTGTCTGAAGTTATGGTGGCTGTTAGACATCTACTTCTCCTTTTGATGGTTTTGGTTGTTTTGTTCTTTTTTTTCCCCAAGTTTTTGGGGTTCTTGGTATCTTTTTCCCCCTCTTTGTTTTCCCCTTTTTTGACTTTGAAAAGAATCCAATCCTATAAATCATCTACATCATCAGACATAGATAAATCAGAGCAGTCTGTTGTTACATTAATATTTAAACTGTGGCCTCGAGGAGCCATTTTGGATGTAAAATTGCTCAAATATTCAGCTGAAAGCTAACCATTTCTTTATAAAATATTATACTGGTGTGTCTAAATAACTGTTTCTCTTTAGTGTGACATGTGTGCTGGACATTTTGTTGCTAAGCTTTGTTTGTAGCAGTTTTTATTCAGTGGTCTGTGTCCTTTTCCTACCAGGGCAGAATCCATCAGCTCACATATTTTACTGAAATTTAGACTCTCTTACTTTACTATATACAGACAATTTTAGAGTTTGGTGGGAGACTGAATTTTAATAAAACTTATGTGGCATTCTTCATAATACAATGCTTTTTTGGAATAAGGGAAATAATTTGATATTAAAATGTCACTTTCCTGCCTGTTTCTCCCTCCAAATCATTATGTTTGCCACCAAAAATGTGCAGGTCACATCACATTGATAAGATGATCAACTGTGAGTCTCTCATGCTGAGTTTTTCCTTCTATTCCAAGAAAGAGGGTGCTGCTCTCTGAATTGTTAAGAACATTTTACTCAAAGCCAGCAGCATAATGAAGATAAGGAGGGGGAGTGTTGTTGTAGAAACACCACATGCCTTAATTAAGAGATAGCCAGAACACTGATGCTTCCTGTTCTTTTTTTTTTCAAGTCTCTGGAACAGCAGCTTAGAAACCCAGATGTTTTTGTCAATGCTGCATTGGTGCTGCAGGAAACACAGCTCTTCCCCAGTCAATGGTTTGCTTAAGTGATTGTTACCAGAAATTACTCCTTTAAATATAATAAAGCAATAAGTCTGTCCCTTCAGTTGCTCAGTGGTTTCTGATTTTAATATATTGCATTTACTCTTTGTAGCAGCTGTTAAATCAAACATTCTGTGAGATCAAGATCAGAGTGTGTTATGTGCCACATTTGGAGTTTAAGGTGTGAACAAGAGCAGCGTGTGCCTGGCTGGTTTTGAACACTTTTCTTGCTTGTCATGTAAAGATTACCCTTTTTCATGCAATCTTACACATTGCTGTATTTAAACCAGTCATTTAATTGCTACTTTCCAAAGTACAAATCCTCTTGAAGTTGCTTGCTGCTTGGGAGACCTGGTTTGGATGTGGAACCTGTGGTGAGTGTGGCTGTGTTTTGTTTCTGTGCCCAGGTGTATCCCCTGTAAAGGAGCTCGCTTCCCTCCCACCCTGCCACGACCTGCTGTAGCAATCCTGCCTTTCAAACTCCCTTATTGTCAAGTGGAAACAGAGAAGGGACAGATGGAGGTATGGAATGGTGGGGAGTCCACAGCTGGGAGCTCAGGTGTCCCTGGAGTGGGGGTGATACAAGAGGAGCAGTGCAAACCCTGAGTAACACACGTGGCCAAGGGGTTATTTGGGTTCAGTGTTCTCTGGTTTGGTTCACAACTGTTCCTAGAAGAGCACAAAATGAAACTGGCAGAGCTGATGCAATGTTGCATTTATACATGATCTGTTTCTGACCACTGAAGTCTTTCTCACTCTTGGTTTTTTAGTGGGTTGTGATACCAGATTTGGGGATCCCAGTCAAGATGCCCTTGATTATGTCTGGGTTTTACTATTTTAATTATAACAAAATTTCTGAAAGATGTACTAAGTATACAAATTCATAATCACTGAAAACACAGGTCTTCTGGCTTGGCTTATTTAGAGGCTGGTTGGAGCAAGATGTGCTTGTAGACCACTTCTAGAAAAATAAGTGATTTTATCCTTCATTTTTTGTTGGTTTAAGGATTTCAAACTTGTGATGCACAAAAGAGAAATGAACATAAAATTCTAACCTCAGCCTTTGAAGAGTTGAATGCTATTTAAAATTTATTCTCTTTGATAGAAGTGTAGATAAAAATTTTCAATAGTAAACACTCTGACATTTTTAATGAATTCTCCTTCATTTGGTTGAGTGTTTTGTTCTTTATCTGATAGTTTGCCATTCCTCCCTCTACCCAAAATAATGGGATGAAAATGCCAGAAACTGTTGATTTGGCTTGAGGGAATCTGTGTGGGTAAAGAAAAGTTATTCTAATACATCTGATGAAAACATACTGCTTTTGAATCAGTTTATAATTATTTTGAACAAGGCTAGCCTGGTCTAATAGCCATACTTGCATTATAGTTTTTATTTGTGTCTCTCAGGTAAACTCATAAGTTTACTGACTTATTCTGGAACACTTCCAGCTTGCTGTAGGACAGCAGATAAAATAATTTGTTCTAGAATTGTCTATCCTGATAGTACATTGGTGAACATGTAGCTTTAATTCTGTTGCAAGCCTGTAATATAAATGGAATTCAAAATACATGGCAACTGTTTGGATCAGTTTGTGTAAGTGTGGTTGTTCTCCATCTTTTCCTTGGTAGCATTGACTTGAAGGAGAATTCTCTGCCCCTCACCTTCATTATCAGAGGAAAGGAATGTTTCAGAATAAGTGGATAAAATCCATTGTAAATTATTAGGCATTATGTTATGGGATGTTTTTCCCCTCTGAATTCCAACATTCATCCTTCTCCCTTTATTTCAGGAGCAGTACTGGCGTTCTGTTTTGTTTCATGGCTACGTGGATTACTTGTCAAAAAATGGATATGAATTTGATGAAAATGCTAAAAATCAGGCAGTGAAAGAACAGCAGGAACTTCTAATGAAGCTGTTTGCTGTAAGTACAAATACATATAGGAAGAATCCCTAAGATTTATTCCTGAGACTGGAGGTGCTAAGGGCCAGGTTGGACAGGGCTTGGAGCAACCTGGTGTGGAAGGTATCCCTGCTCATGGCAGGGGGGTGGAATGAGATGAGATTTAAGCTCCCTTTCAACCCAAACCATTTTATGATTCTATAATTTATTTGTAGATGGCATCTGATGTAAATGCTGACGTGATTCTTCTTCTTAGGAGTCTGGCTGGTGATTGGCAACCAGCTGGTTCAGACTGATAAATGGTGGGCTGCAGTGTGAAGGGTGGGGGAAGAAAGAAATAACAAAGCTTTTTCTTTGATCTGTAACTCATGATTATTGGTGTCTTGTCTTTATTCATTCACTCCACCAAGACCATGATGTGCTACTCGTGGAGTCTTGAGGGAGTGTGGGATTGAGGTGTGTGACTCCCCGGGCTCCCTCTCTTGCAGCTCTCCTGTAAGCTGGAGCGCGAGTCGCGCTGCGTGGAGCTGGCTGGGCTCATGACCCACAGCGTGCTCAACCTGGCCATCAAATACGCCTCCCGCTCCCGCAGGCTCAACCTGGCCCAGCTCCTCAGTGAGGTGGCTGTGGAAAAAGCCTCAGAGCTGGCAGCAGCACAGCAGGAGGAGGAGGAGGAGGAGGAAGAGGATTTCCGAAAGCGCTCGAGCGCTGGGTAAGGCGAATTTCCGTGGCTAAAAACTGGGATGGTTTTGCTGCTCTGTTAAGGTTTTGATGCATTTCTGTAGCCCACAGTTTGCAGGGTATTTATGGGCTAAGTCCCTGAACTTTCTGTGGCCCACAGTTTGCAGGGTATTTGTGGGTGAAGTGACAGCTCGAGTTGCTCTGCTTGGAAATGATACTTGTGGAATGACACATCCTTGCTGGTGTTTTGTTTGTTCATTAGTCCCGGGAAATGGGACAGCACAAAGGGAAATATCTGCACTCCTCACTTCCTGTGTGCTGTGTCCAGCAGCCTGAGAGCCAAAGCAGGCTCAGTGCTAAGTTGCTCTGACTGGAATTTTCTCTTCCCACATTTCCCTACCTTTGATTAACTCCCACCTATTTTTTTTTCCCCTCTTTGTCTCAATCTCTCAATCTCGATTCATTCCATACCTGTTTTAAAATCCTATCTTTCTCCACCCATCCCTTTTTTTCAATATCCCATCTCAGTTAATTTTATTTAGTCTTATTCCCTCCTAACTAATCCCAACTCTTCAAACCTATGGAACATATTACAGGTTGGCTTTGCATTTTTTTCCTCTTTGTGCTATCAATCTTTCCTCTCCTACCTGCATGTGCTTTGTATAATGTGATGAGGCAAAAGGTGTGTGTTTGTGTCTTGGTGTTTTTTTTTTTAATTGTTATGGGGTTACTTTTAAACATATTTAAATTCATAATAATAACAACAACATATATTTATATTCATTTATGTAATATTGTTGAAAGCAATGTCTTCCTATAGCAATTTTGTATATGAAATATGAGACTTATTTAAGCAAAAGGAAGTGATAAGTCCCTGAACTTATCTGTAGCCTTTCCCTTATTCTTCTGTGTTAAACTGCACAGTCAAAACTAATTTCTAAATATTCTGGCTTGTTCTGGATCCTGTGTGGAAGCTTTAATCACATGTCTGCAACTTCAACCACTCTGAGGGCTCAAATCCATCACAATCATTATGTTGTTCTTAGTGCCAGAATAATCTAATACTGATTGTTTTGGTTGAAAGAAATGGGCCTTTTGTTTATATTATACAGATTTTGGTAATTGGCAAATTTTAGGAGGAAAATGCAAGAATTATACATCCTACTATATTGGGAATTTAGAGAATAATTGGATTAAATGTTCAAACTTGATGCCTTCAGTATGAAATTATATATCCATTATATATATAATATATATATACACATACACATATATATGTATATATGTATATATTATATATATAATGGATATATAATAAAATACATATATACAGTATATATTAATATACTGTGTGTATATTCATGGATGCAGAAAAAGTAATTGATAATACTGGAGGTATATGTGTTTACATGGAGATTAGAGAAGCTCTTTAATATTTGCATTTATATTTGTTGCAAAGTGTTCTGGCAGTAAAGTTATGGAGTGGTCAATGAATCTTTAATCATCACAGTTTAATCAAGGTATAATGCACGTAAATGCCAAATGTTATTGTCCTTATTGCCTAAATTAGGTAAGTGAGCTTGCTATCTGTTGTTCCAGTTTTCCTTCTGACTTGGTGACCATTTCCTTTGTGCTGAATTCCTTCCTTTAGTTCCAGCAGCTCTGCCACCAAGTGGGGGCAGCTGCCAGGCAGGAATGTTCAGCAGGACCAAGAAGTGGAAGATGAAGAAGAAACTGATGCCTGTGAGGAAGCAGAGGAAACCCCAGAAGTGCATAAAGAGAGTAAGAAAAATATATTCTCTGTATAGACTGGGAGTTATCCAGATAGCTTTTGCAGACTTAATAAGGAATTAAGTGGCTCCATGTTCCAGCCTGTGCCTGCAGTCACTGCAGAGAAACAAGTTCACTGTGTGTCATCTGCTGTGTCACAGCTGTGTGTGCTTTGTATCCATTAGAGGGGCCCTGGGGCATTTTTTCCTGTTGCTTGATTTTATTCCTAAAGGACTGGCTCACCCCCTAATCAGTTGCTTTGATTTCAGCTCCAGTCTTGCAGGAGGTAGATTGATATATGAGTAGTTTGAGCACACTTTAAGGAATAATCTTAAGGTTTAAGAAATAAATTTGCAGCTCTAAATCAAGGCAGAGGTGACAGATGGTTTTGTAAAACTGTTTGTACTGTCTGATAATTTTACTGTAATCATGGAATCACAGAATGGGTTGGAAGGGACCTTAAAGATCCTCCAGTTGCAGCCCTGCTGCCAGGGGCAGGGACACCTTCCTCTAGAACAAGTTGCTGAAGCCCCATCCTTCCTTACTTGTCAGCTTGGTTTGATTTTTTAAAAAAGAATTTATGCTACAGTATTTTATTGTATTTAAATATGTTCTCCTTTCCTTTTTCAGAAGAGCCAAATGGTTTCTCCAAAGGTGTCACTTCAGCAGAGGTGAATACTCCGAAGCCTGGTGAGTAAATAATTCATTCTAGGATAAAACCTTTGTCATTCTTCACAAATCTGCTCCTGTTTTTTATCCTTTATTCTCCCATTACTACTTAAATTTAGTGCATAACAGTGTTGTCAAATGGTAAATTCACAGAATCATGGGAGGGCTTAGATTGGAAGGGACCTTAAAACTTATTCCACCCCCCTGCCATGAGCAGGGACATCTTCCACTATCCCAGGCTGCTCCAAGCCCTGTCCAGCCTGCCCTGCTCACACAGATTGTTTTTAAGAGGTTCCCTATTCCTGTCCTCACTACCTAATGGTGTTCACAGCACTGTTCTGATTGCCTCAGCTGTGCCAAAAGCTGAATCAGTGCCAGCCTGGCTGTGCCATGAAGGCCTTCTTTGGGACAAGGGAGGAATGAGGACAGTGATCAATGGATTTGTTTCACTACCCACAGAGGCACATTTATTACTTGCACAGCAGAGTGAGAAATCCTGAGCTAGAGCTGTGAGTGTGGGCAGGCAGGGGCAGAATGTGACCTCCTGCAACCTGCCAACCCTTGAGCAAGAATAATAGGAGTGGAAACGGATTTGGGAGTGGAGGAAGTGCTGGGTCTTCCTCTGGGTTTGTATTTTAAGCTGTTGGTCCTGTGTGGCATTTCTGATAACTAAGAATAGCTGAACACATACAGCATAACCTTCACAGGGTTATTAAAGTGTCTTTCTACTCCTCTAAAATGTGCACATTGCCTCAAAGATTTGGGAATATGTGTGAGTGCACACATTTTTACATTCTTTTTTCTCTCCTCTGAAACAGCTCTGGTTGCATCCAGCAGCAGAGGACGAGTGAATCCATTTAAGGTGAGAATTTTGCAGCTTCGATTGTGATGCTCTGAAAACCACAACAGATTCTGTCTGCAGTTTCCAATATAATAGATACCTTGGAGGGGAACATGACAGAAAATAAATAAAACACTTATTTTCTTTGTTTTGCTAGGTGTCATCCAGCAAAAAGGAGCCAGTGGTCCCCTCAGGAAATGTTTTGGACAATATGACCAAATACTCAAAGAAAACATCTTCATCTGGCAGTCGAGCTGCAGACAAGCAGAACCCTCCAGTTATAAAGCCTCTGACTCCCAAACCCAAGACCAAGCAGGTAATGTTTGTAGTCTTGCATCATTTCAGTGAGGAAAGAATAAAAAATGGAATTTTACCAGCTTTTATCAAGTATGAAACCCTGTGAGTAAAGCAGCTTAGATAGCAGAATTCATTAAAGCATAGTGCAAAGACTATGACAGCACATAAAACAGCAGGAAAAAAAATCAATTTTAGAAATTAGTTTCTGTAGTGAGCCTTGTCTTTTATTTGAAATAATGTAAACATCTCTGTGCTGAAATTGGATGGACTAGATACTCTATTAATGCAAGTGATTATTATGTCTTTAGGAAAGGCTTGGGGTTTGTTAGGCTACATGTTACATGTTGTCTGAGAATGAGGTGATTTTACTTTTTTCTTTCTTATTCTCCATTTCTGTAGGCTTCAGCTGCCTCCTTCTTCCAGCCCCGCACACCTGCATCTAATCCTGGGGAAAAAACAGTGGAAGAAAGAGAAGAAAAAGCAGGGAATGAGTCCCAGGAAGCCAAAGTCACTGCACAGGAAAACACTGAAAACAGAAGGTGAGAGACACTTTCATCTCAGTGCCATATTCCAGTTTTGATAGAAATGCAAGTCCAAACTCTGTTTTCTTTCTGAAGATGTTGGACTTGCCAAAGAAATATAACATGAAGATTAAAGTTCAGCTCACAAGTTGTCACCTTTGTGAACCCACTTGAAAAATGTGGGAGGGAATAATAAATGAGCAGTTCAAAATATAATTTTGGGGCTCTGAGCAACAATTTTTGCCTTGATACTGCTTGTAATGACCTTTGATAAATGAAACCATGCTGCTGTGACAGTCCCAAGCATAGGAAATAGTGAAAATTTCAACAGCTCTAGAAAATCACAAACAAAATCACAAAGAAAATCTCAAAGCTAAGGGTCTTATGTGAAAAAGTAAAAACTTTATTTTGGTGGGATTTTTTTAAAAAGAAGGTCAACAAAATCTTCAGTCACCTGAGGAGCTCATCTCTTCCTAGCTAAGGCTCTCATCTGTCATGCTCCTGGGAAGCAGATGTATTTCCTAACAACCCCAGTCCTCATGAAACCTGCATTGTTCCAATCATGTTTCATTTAGGCTTCATTTAGCTGAGGAAGATGAAGGTAATTATTACTCATTTAGACTGGCATTCTTTCAGTTAACCTTTACAGATGATGTTCTACAACAAGTGGCAAGGAGAGCTGTGAGAAATGAATGAGCTCTATTTTTAGCTTGATGGGACCCTGTCAGAAAGGGAGAACCATTATGCTTTGTCATTCTAAAAATGTTAATCTCCATATATATATCACAGTTTTAATAAAAATCATTGTCTTGATCTTGCCTTGTCAGCATGTTCTGAGAGCATCCTGCATGGGAGAGAGGAGGCTGCTGCCCTGAGAGGTCTTCTGAGAGCAAAAATACCACTTAGGTGCTGCTCAGAGATGTTGTTTTGGGAGGATGTGGTTTTCCTATAATCTTCTTAACCAGACAGTTTTTGTGTGCTTGCTTTAGACCAAGGACAGGTTTCCAGATGTGGCTAGAGGAGAACAGAGCAAACATTTTGACAGATAATCCTGATCTGAATGAAGCAGAAGTAATAAAAGAAGGAATGAGTCGATTTAGAATGCTGACATCAGAGGAAAGGATGGTAAGAAAACATTCTCTAATTCTGTGGGTTTGATACTTTTTTTCTCTCCAGCGAATCCCTGGGTTATTTTCAGTTAGGACTTTTTTTCCAGAAATTCCTCTTTATGCATTTCAGTTTTGAATTGTGCCATGATCTATGACTTATAATTTATGAAAATATAAACTGAATTATAAGCAATATCAAAAAGCAGCTTTTCCAAAGTGAGGCTTGTGAGAGGAATGTAATCAATGAACAAATAACAAAAGGAATGAGTTCAAAGTCACATAGCCAGGCTTAATTCAGTGGGGATTCAATTTGTTCTCATTTAACTTGTTGAATCTTTTGGGTTTCTCATTTCTCCAGAAAGACAATTTAGAGCTTCAATTTCATATACAGTTTCAAAAGAAGTTCAGTTGTGAAGGAGAATGTTGTTAGAAAAAAGGAAAGTGAAGAAATAGTTCCTTACTTAATCCCTATTAGTTCATCACAGGAATTATTTCAGTACCTTAAAATCAGATTAACAATGTGTATAAAACAAAGTGGTGAGTTTTGGGACCTAATTTGGAGTTTTCTGTTTTTCTTCAAAGGTGTGGACTGAGAAAGCAAGAGGAGGAAGAGTCAATGACTCAGCAGAAGACAAAAAGAGGAAACGTCCCCCAGCTGAGGAGGATGAGGTGAAGAAGAGCCAGGAGCAGAAATCTGAGGACACAAATGTATCCAAAAAATCCAAGCCTTTAGATCCATCCACAAACAACAGATTGTCAGCTTTTGCCTTCAAGCAGAGCTGAATGAAATGGTGCCTTCTCAGTGTCTGTGTTCTGAAAGAATTCATGGAAGAAATTCCTCTGTGTTGAGGAGTTGGCTGCCATGCTTGAAGAGCACTGGCAAAAAGAGTGCCTGGCTCCAAATAGTCTGTTAGAAAGTGGTTTATTATCAATTTTTGAGAGGAATATTGAATCCCCTCCCAGTCTTTGACAAGATCCTGCTCATGGGCCTGTTCCCTGGCAGCACACCCTGAGCAGAGCTGTGTGGCTGTGGTACACCCTGTGTGCCCTCATACCACTGATATTGGGTGCCAAATCACATTAATCCTTCTGGGGAGGGTAAACTATGTCCAAATTCTGCCCTGTGGTTTTAGAGAGGCAAAATAATGGCTTCCCTACCATCCCTACTGCCTTGAGAGCAAGACACTCCAGGAAATGGGTGTGAGGGGGAGAAAGCTGAACACCAGCAACATGTTCAGCTGCATCTTCAACACCTGTGGCATTGGCAGAGCCTGATATGGGCAGGGATAGAAAACCAGAGCAGAAACTGAGTTAGGAAGGTCAGGTGTGCAAAGCCAAACCATTCCACACTGTGCAAAGGTGCTTTCCCAATCCCTGCCTCAGCAGGATCCAGAAACTGCTCAGAACTTGTAATGTTTCTAACATTTGTGTCTGTAATGTTTGTCTCTTTAAATAAAATGGCTGTTTCTTAGTTTAAGGTGCTAGTCTTCTTTGCAGTTGTAATTAAAGTAAACAGATTTCTACCTGCCAGCCCTAAGGCAGTCAGTTGGTTTTACCCTGCTCTGGAGACAGAGCACTATGTCTGATAAATGTAGCAAATTCAAATTTGAAGCAAACTCAAATTTTGAAATGTTTTCTAAGATCAGTTAAAAGTTTTTAGCACAACAGCTGAGACTGAAGACAAATGAATTCTCCAATTCAAAATGAATTCTCCAATTCAAAATGAATTCTCCAATTCATTTTTTGCACAGCCTTTCATTGTTTTCTTTTTCCATCCCTCTTGATACTGGCACAGGGTGCCCAGAGCAGCTGTGGCTGCCCCTGGATCCCTGGAAATGTCCAAGGCCAGGCTGGACAGGGCTTGGAACAGCCTGGGATGGTGGAAGGTGTCCCTGCCATGGCAGGAGGTGGGAAATGGATGAGCTTTAAGGTTCCTTCCCTCCCAAACCACTGTGATTATTACTGAAAATACATCAGTATTAATTAAAATGCATCAGTTGGACTTGATGATCTTAAAGGTCTTTTACAACCTTAACAATTCTTTGGTTCTTTAAAAGGCAAATGACTTTCAATTCAAAACACACTTTAAACCTTGAAATCTGTGGATGGAAGATTGAGTGAGATTTCACTAAAAACCATTAATTTTTACCATAAGAAGTGTTTTATTAGACTATTTTAGCAATGGCTGTTGGTAATTTTGGAGAAAACAAAAAGAGGAGGGTAGTGATGTCAACCAGGAATGGGAAAAACAAGCAGAAAATCCTGAAGACCTGACAACTCCAGTATTTCTGTCATCCATAGTTCTTATCTCTCAATTCACAATTTGTGTGTTCAAGCTAATAGTGGGCAGCAAGTAATATTTAACATAAATAATCAGGAAGAATTCTGATTTTTCTGCATTCTTTGGGAAGAAATTATTGTACCAGACACTGGGATTTATTTTTAGCTAGTAAAGCCTGTTTGGGTGTATTGTGGAAAAATGGGGTTGCAGTGGTAAGGAAAACATCCTGATGAAAAATCACTGGGCTTGGTGAACTGAAATGTTTTCTTACTCCTAGAAAAGGTTGTTCTGAGGGTGACTTGAGCATCTTGAGTGTGGTGCTGGGAGGTTTCCCAGGTAATTCTTGTCATCCACATCCAAAATTCGTGTTTGGGTTGCTTGTCCAGAGCCCTCTGACAGACCTGATGTTGGAAGTGGGGAAGGAAAACTTCCAAGGGATCTGGGGAGGCATCCACTGCTGCAAACAACATCCTACAGAGCATCCAAAGTCCTTTTGGCTCCCAGTGGAGGGGGAAAAGAGCCAAAATAAACTTCCAGGGGAGTTTTCTGGGAGCTGGATGTTTGCAATCCCACAGTCCTTCTGAACAAACACACCAAAGGTCAGTTTAAAAGGAGGCTCCTGGATTTAGGGGTGGTTTCATGGAAATCACTGGGGATTTTGGGCACCATCCTGCAGGGCCCTGATTTCCATGTGATTTTTTCTCCCTGCATAACAATTTTTGCAGTGTAACATTTGTGGGTTTCATCAGACCCAACATCCCCAGCCCTGGGGTCACAGCCTGGCTCTCAGGGCAGGTTAGAGCTGGCAGAGCTGCTTCCAAAACCAGATTTGAAAATTTGCTTCAGAGCTGTGTGACTGGGGGTAGGATCAGAATTCTAGAATCAGAATTTTTAAGGTTGGAAAGGCTTCCAAGGCCATTGAGTCCAACCATTCCCCCAGCACTGCCAAGGCCACCACTGAGCCATGTCCCAAGTGCCACATCCACATGGCTTTTGAACACGTCAAGGGATGGTGACTCTACCACTTCCTCTGGAAGCCTATTCCAGTGCCTGACCACCCTTACAGTGAAGAAATTTTCTCCAATATCCAATCCAAACCTCCCCTGGCACAGCTTGTGGCCATTTCCCCTTGTCCTGTCCCTGTTCCCTGGAGCAGAGCCCCATCCCCATGCCTGTCCCCTCCTGGCAGGAGCTGTGCAGAGCCACAAGGGCCCCCTGAGCCTCCTTTGCTCCAGGCTGAGCCCCTGCCCAGCTCCCTCAGCTGCTCCTCCCAGGACTCATTCCCTGGTGATTTTAGGTCCATGGCCCTAAAACAAACCCCAAACGGGCTCTTGGGACCACGGCAGTGAATATTCCAGCTGATCATCTCCCATGAGGCTGCTGGTACATTTCTACCATCAAAGATGGGTTTTGCTCTATTACACAGCTCCAGGCAGAGCTACAAATGCATCCTCCATCACCTGGAGCCTTCCAGGGAGCTGTGCTGAGCTGGCCAGGAACGGGGAGCACTCACCCAGCAACAGCAGGACAGGCAGAAGTATAAATCCTAATTTGAGTGGAAATGAAATGCCAGACCAAGAAACAGAAAATGTGTAGTGGATTTTCAATTGAAAACAGGTAAATCTCTACTACCTGGTTTTGAATTTTTTGTGTTTTTTTTTTTTTGTTTGCTTGTTTTCAATTTTTTTTTAACAACGTTGCTAAATAATTCAATAGAATTTCACTGAAGTCTTCAGAAATGTTTGTTTGTCCTGAATTTGCCACCTTTCTGCTGGAAAACCAGGAACTTGGAAACTGTGCCAAGGAATCTGGTTGATAGTTGCTTTTTCTTTTTGGCTGTGCTGGGAATCCCAGTGATTGGGTTTGATGTCTGGACTTGGTGATCTTAGAGGTCTTTTCCAAGCCAATTAATTCTGTGGAATGGGAGAGTCAGGATGGGTCCATCAATTTTGGATTCTCAGGGTGGAGCTGGCAAGGGAGAATCTGTATTTGGATAAGATTTCCCCTCTCAGAGGTCCTCTGGCTATGAGATGCACCTCAGCTTCCTTCCAAAAAAAAATAATTGTGCTGGTCATGGAGCGACCTGGTGGTCCTGGCTGGACAATCCAGGGAGGAGATCAATTCAGGAGATAATCCAGGGCTGAGAGCTGCCTGTGAGGAAATTGGGTGCCTCAAGGAGCTCTCTGACAGAGAACAGCAGATCTGGCTTCTCCCTCTGCTTGTTGTACTAAACGTGCTCAGCTGAATGCTGCCAAACAAATTTGATAGTAAACAATTTACTTAAAGGCAGACAAAACACAAATACCAACCCAGGCTGTGAAAAGAGCCACTTGATCCTGACTCAATTGGACACAAATGGCAGGGAAAATTTGCAGGAATGGTTTCAAGCCATGTGTTGCCAGGGAACAGCCTGGTCTCCAAATCACATTATCGTTATCTTGGGGTAATAGCAGTGAGGAGCAATTGAGGGGAGCCATGCAGGGACACGGCTGCTGCTCCCATTTGCTGGGCTCTGAGTCCAAAGCCACCCTTGGTGATGGAATGGGATGGGATGGAGGGACCTAAAGATCATCCTGGCTGATGTCAGGTACCTTCTGTTGGGAATAGCTCCATGAGAGCCATGAAACTTTTGTCATATATCTGGTTTCACACTCATAAATATAAATTCACCTGGTACAGCCTACCCAGGCCAATCCTTCTGAAGTTTTCTAAATTTTGGGGAGGAAACACCCATTGACAAGAGACCCTGTGTCCTTGCTCTGTGAGGGCAGGAAAGGAAACCTGGGGCAAAGCTGCTGCCTGCACCTCCAGCCTCATCCCTAAAATGTGAGACCCCCAGCAAGCAAGCTAAAGTGCAGATCCCACCTGCAGAAAACCCCTCAGGCCCTGGGCATCCTCTGCCCTCATGGAGCAACAAATCCTCCTGTAACAAACGAGTGTTTTAGGAGCCTGTAATCAATTCTGCTCGTTCTTCTGGGTAATGGAATTAAACTGCTCGTGATTCACTCTTTCAAGTGAACCACTGTGATTCCAGGGGCTGATAACTCTCAGGCTGTTTCCAGAGCAGAGGAAGGATGTCTGCAGGCTGGGATGTTGCCATCCCTGGCCTCTGTGGGCTCAGCTATGATCCCAGGATCACGCTGGGGCCACGTCCTGGCTTGCTGTTAGCAGCAGCATTGATCTGCTTTGCTCCTTTGCTGAGGTGCTGGGTGGGCACAGATGGATTCAGAGAGTGGAATTCATCATCTCTAACTTTAAGCTCTGAGCCCAGCCCTGAATGATCCCATTTTGCAGCCAACAGAGGAAAAGCAGGTGTGTTCTGTGCATGATTCCTGTTTATCCTGACAGCTTTTTAGCAACTGCTGGTGCAGAGATTCCCTTTGAAACTCCTTTTTGATGGATTCACCTGCCCCAGTGAGTTCTGCCCAGGGTGTTTCATCATTAGCCTTGGCGTGGAGAGGTTTCTTTTGGGAACTCTACTCTTGCAACCCTGAAAATCACATTTCACACACAGGGAATGATGCTCCAGCCCTTCCCAGCTGGGTCCCACCAAAGCCAACACAGACTAAAACAGGCCAAGGAGTGGAGCCTGAACACAGACCTGCTCCATCCTCTCCCTTTTAGATATTTTCCCAAATTTCAAAGACAAGAGAGGCCTCTGAAGGGCTTTCCCATGGATCTTGCCCCCCAGCAGCATCCCCTGGCTCCCTCAGGGACCCCCAGCACCCTTCAGAGGCTGCACAGGGCTTTCACCCCCTCTAAACCTTGTTCTACATTTGAAAATAATCCAAGTTGCAGTCTCAGGATTCTTTGCACTCCTTGTCTTGTTGATCTTTAAGGATTTCTTCTCTTTAAACTGTGAAAATACCCTCCAAGCTCTAAGCAAGCAGAGGAGGGAAAACCAGGGCACATTCCCTCTAAGGGTGGGTCTGGAGCACAAGTCCTGTGAGGAGCAGTGAGGGAGCTGGGAAGGGTCTGGAGCACCAGGAGAGGCTCAGGGAGCTGGGCAGGGGCTCAGCCTGGAGCAAAGGAGGCTCAGGGGGCCCTTGTGGCTCTGCACAGCTCCTGACAGGAGGGGACAGCCAGGGGAGTCGGGCTCTGCTCCAGGGAACAGGGACAGGACAAGGGGAAATGGCCACAAGCTGTGCCAGGGGAGGTTTGGATTGGATATTGGGGAAAATTTCTTCACTGTAAGGGTGGTCAGGCACTGGAATAGGCTTCCAGAGGAAGTAGTGGAGTCACCATCCCTTGAAGTATTCAAAACCCATGTGGATGTGGCACTTGGGGACATTGGTCAGTGGTGTCCTTGCCAGTGCTGGGTTAATGGTTGGACTTGATTGTCTTAGAGGTCATTTCCAACCTTTAATATTCTTTGATTCTTCTGGTTTATAGTCTGCATTTCACTTTTTTTGGCATGCATTCAGAAATAGCAATGAAAAACTTATTTGAGAAGGCTTAATGAGAACATGGGGTGTAAATAACAGGGAATTATCAATAAAATATCATCATAACATACTTCAAAAACCCAAAAGTGCTTAATCTTACCCAGCTGATGTAGATTGTGTTTCAAAGGGAGAGGACTCCAATGTGGGTGGAACTGGGGCTGTGTCCTTCCACATCCTGGCACAAATCCCAATTACCTGAACCTACAAATTCCATGGTGGCAAAGGCCATTAACAGAACTGCTGGCATCAGCTCCTGTGTGTGCAAACCCTGCTCAGACACCCTCAGAAAAAGTGATTTTCTGCACAGCCAGGCAGTGATCACGCTGGTAAATAAGCTGGAACCTGCCCTTCTTGCCCCAGAAATAGGAGAAGAATTCCAGCCAGCTCCCACAGCAGCTCAGCTCAGGCAGTTACAGCGTCGGGGTTGACTCCAGAGGGAGCTTATCTTCTTTTCCAAGGAAACAAAGAGAGCAGAGCCTGGGGAGGACCAAGATGCTTAGATGGCCTTTGCTAAGCCCTTTTCTGTGTGGCTGGTTGGGTCTCAGTGGTTTGAAGCTCCTCAGGAGCATTTCCCAGCCCTCTGATCCAAAGGGAAGCGCGATCCCTCTGCCGAGGCCCACAGGAGAGTGAGGGAACTTGTCTGGTTCAAAGAGAGGATTTGAACACCCTCAGAGGATTGGGAAATGAGCTGGGAGTGTGGGGAGGAGCAGGGATGCAGCTCAGGGCTCCAAACCCTTGTGGTGCAGCAGTTCCTGTTCCTGAGCAGAGCCTGGGGCAATAGAACAAAGCCGGGCTGGCTGCAGGGCCCTGCATTTCACCTGAGTCATGCTGGCTCTTCTGCTGAAACCTGTGATCAGAAACCAAATGATAAATGTGGAAATAGTGTGTTACAGGTGCTGGGGTATTTTTTTTCTTTTTTTTTTTTTTTTTTTTCTCTTGCTTGGCTTAGTTAAATGCAGCTCTTGTGTCAGGAGGAGGAGGAGGAAAGCCAGTGAGTCACACCCCACCCTCTGACAGCTGCTTCCCCTCCTTATCTTCCCAGCAATTCACCATTTCCTAGGCACAAGAGGGGGACAATTTGTCCCTGCTGCCTTAAGGACCAGTGGAGTGAAGAGAAGGGTTTGTGGCTCCTTTAGATCCTGGCCATTTATTTGATTGCAATCCAGAAAATATGAGTCCCCCTGCTCGTGCTTGGGTGATGGAGCATTCACCCCATGCTCAGCTGAGCCTTCAGACTCAGTTTCCAGCTCATAAAATCCCAGAATAGCTCCAGCTGGAGGGGACCCGTGTTCCAAAAATCTGCCCCAGCATTTATTTGTTCACCAACTCCTGAACCCAAGCTGTGCTCTCTCTGCTGGGTTTGCCCCAAGAGTGCCCAGGAGGATGCAGGATGCTCAAACCACTTTTTGGGGTGGCACACCAATACGTTCCCCACAGAAACTTCAAAATATTTGGTCTTGGTCATGAGAGTTAGCACATTTCATGAATCCTGGGTGGGAATATGGAAACAGTGGGACATGCCAGCCCTGCAGCAGGAAGGTGCCTGCAGAGACCTGGGGTTTGGAGGGATGGATGGAAGCCCAGCTGGGATCAGGGGGTGGGAATGGTCACCAAGGAAGGTCAGTCCATGCCTGGGATCATTCTGTTGACTGCATCCCAACCCCAGGGGCCTCGGAATGGTGGTGGTGGCATTCCAGCAGTGCCAGGGAGCGACTGGCAGGATGTGCCAACAGCACCCTGTGGGAAAGGGAGCAGCTCTAGGAGTTTGAGGGGATGGGGAGTACTTGGAGAATGATGCTGGGAGCTGCTGTGAAGGGCACAAAGCATCCCAGGGCACAAATCTGCCCCATCCATCCCCATTCCTTTTCTGTTCACCCTGGGCTCCCCACAGCCCTCCCCACAGTGAGGGACAGCAGGAGGCACCTTCAGCAGCTTGGGGCTGAATCCCCAGCTCCTCCTCAGCCCTGAATCCCCCCCATAACCCCAACCCACACCTCAGCCTGCAGAACCCCAATACCCCCAGCCTGAGGGGTCTCCCTGTACCCTCCCCTCATGCCTCAGCCCAGGGATTCCCACTGTGCCCCTAGGCTGGGGAGCTCCCCCTGTACCCCATCACACACCTCAGCCTCGGGGCTGCCCCACACCCTCAGCCCCAGTGATGCCTCCATGCCCCCAGCACACCTCAGTCCGTGGGATTCTCTCCTGGAACCTCTGGACCAGGTTTGAGCCCAGGGGTCCCTCTGGATGCTCCCATAGCCCCAGCCCAGGGCATTCCCCACTGCTCATGCACCTCATCCTGGAGGATCCCATATCTTGGAGATCTCTTGGGATACTCCCACAGAAAAGAGATCCCCCCCATGCCCTCAGCCCGGGGACCCCCCTGCCCTCCCAGCCTGGCTCTCAGCTCGGGGAGATCCCCGGTGATCCAGGAGCACCCCCGTACCCTCAGCGCACCCCTCAGCCGAGGAATCCCCCCCATACCCTCAGCCCCGAGATCCCCTCGGATCCCCCGCACTCCCAGCCCGGGGATCCCCCCGGATCCCCTCGGTACCCCCGGCCCACGCCTCAGCCCAGGGACCCTCCCGCACCCCCAGCCAGGCTCCCAACCCCGGGGATCCCCTGGGATCCCCCGAACCCGGGGCACCCCCTCCACCCCCAGCGCTCAGCCCAGCCCGGGGTCCCCTCGGGTCTCCGCGATCCCCACCCAGTCCCCATCCGGGGGATCCCCCCTGTACCGTACCCCCATCGGGAGCACCCCCTCCCCTCACGGCAGCACGGCCCCTCACGGCGGCAGCGGCGGCGGCCAATGGGGGCGGCGCGGGCGGGATAAAAGCGGCGGCGTTGGGGCCGGGACGGGCAGGGCCGGCCCGGGGGCTGCACGGCTCGGGCACGGCTCGGCCCCGCTCGGGCACGGCGCTGCCCATGGAGGCGGCGCGGGGCTGGAACGGGTGCGCACGGCGGGAGCCGCCGCCCTCCCCGGCCGCGGAGAAACCGCGCGGGGCCCCGGGCACCGGCACCGGGAGCGGCAGCAGCGGGGAAGGGTGGCGGGGAGAGCGGCCCCGCAGCGAGGAGGACAACGAGCTGAGCCTGCCCGGCCTGGCCGCCGCGTACACCTCCATCCTGCGGGCGCTGGGCGAGGACCCGCAGCGGCAGGGGCTGCTCAAGACGCCCTGGAGGGCGGCCACGGCCATGCAGTTCTTCACCAAGGGCTACCAGGAGACCATCGCGGGTAGGGAGCGCTCCCGGGGCCGCGGGGATGGAGCTGGGATTGATCAATTGATGAGAACTGATCGTTGTCCTGTCACCGCGTCACCCAGCTCGTTATCACCTCTGTGCCTCGCTGTCCTCTCCCTCCCCAAATATCTCGGGTGGTTTTTAATTAAACTCTGTGCAGGTAAAGTTTCCATTCTGTCGTAAGCCTCTCGTTTGGGCGAGCACAGCAAGTGCTTTTGCTTTCTCTCTTCCGATGGAAACTTTTCCTGCCCTGGCGTAGGAACTCGTGGGTTCCGTCCTTCCTCCCTCCCCGGCTGTGCTCGGACAGGGTGGGAACCCAATCCAATCCAACCCAATCCAATCCATGTTTATTCCCATTAGCAGACAGAAGGGGTTTGAGTTTTCTCAGGAGAAGTCCCGTTCTGCCGATGTTTTAATCAAGTGAGGTTTTTCAAAGGTGGGAATGAAACTTAAGAAAGCGAGGTGAGGAGAAAGGAAGAGGACAGGGAGATCCCTTCCCCATCTCAGGGTCCCAGCAGCAAGTGCAGGTGTGGAGGGGAGCCCCAGGTTCACATCCCTGCTCCAGGTGTGTGTCCCTGCTTGCTGGGTGAGGGTGTGAGGAAAGGAACTGGCTGGGATATGTTCTCATCAACAACTCATGACTCCAATGCAGGGTAAATACTGCTTGAAAATGCATGTTTTTACATCACTTTTCCTCTTCTCAGCCTCTTGGCTAAGGACTGTACCCAGTACAAACAGTAAAAAAGAGCCTGGAGAGCTTGGGAATTCCCCTTTCTGCTCCTTCTTACAGTAAAGGCGAGTTCCTGTCAGTGAGGGATGCAGAGAGAGCCAGCAAGGATCCCTGAGTGTGGCTGAGGAAGGGCTGCTCCTGCCCTGCTCTCTGGAATCGGCACTGGGGTGCTGAGCCTGCCCCAGGCTCCATCAGGATGCTTTGCCCAAAGCAAAGGCTGCACTGTGCTATTGATGGCATCAGGGAGCTCCTGCTGCCACATCAGAGCCCTTTTCTGAGGGCACCGGGCTTCAACTTAAAGGCTGGGGCTTGTGTTTAGTTTCTTTTTTATTTCTCTGCTGTTGGCTCTTTCGAAATCAGATTTCCACAACTTCCAGCATTCACTTATGGCCAGCTTAAACTCTTGCACCACTGTTGTGTCCCAGGAACAGCATTTCTGCCCTGGAAGTTGCTCTGCCTTTCAGATCAAGCCAGGTTTTTGGCTCACAGCTGGGAGCAGCTCTGGGCTCCTTGTTCCTCTCTTAGTCCTGCTGCACGGTGTGTTTGAGGTGAGGTTTCATTAGGTTTCATCTTTTGTTTGCTGGGATTAACTGCTGTAAAACACAGGAGGTCTCTCAGCCATCCTGCCAGGCTCTAGCACAGGGAATGTTTCCAGTGATAACTTGAGCACGAATTTCTGTGCTGAACCTGGATGAGGTTGCTGCCCTTCTCAAGTCCTCTCTTACCTTGCTGCCAGTTTTGTGTGCTCACGTTACCTGAAGTAATTTTAAAAACTTTTTTCTGCTCCAAGCTGGGTTCTCTGGGATCTTCTAATCTCTCACATTAATTTAATTAAGCAGAGTAGTTCTGATACTCCTCTCCTCTGATTATCCATGGGGGAGAGCTGTATTATATCCAAGGACAGAAAATGTCACTGCTCATGCTCTGCTCCTGGACTGCTTCTTTCTTTTTAGGAAATCATGTCAGGCTGGGACACTAACATTCCTTCCTGTGTCAGGTGGGGAATCCTTTTACTTTCCAGCTGCTCACCCCTTCTTGCAGGATGCTCAGCTTCCACTTTTCCCAGCCAGACAGAAGGAAGAGCTGCTGCTGAAGGACAAACCCTCAGCAGATAGCAAAGCAAGCAGTGGATGAAGAGTTTGTTAGGAGAATCAGTATGAGTAAAGTCTTCTTACAGAGTTTTAAATGACTGATGAATCCTACAGAATATTTGGGCACAAGATTAGCTTTGGGACTGCTGCTGTCCCTGCTGCAGCATCCTGTGCTGTTCCCTTGGTTATACTAATCCAGCTCTCTGCCTGGCCAGGCTGGCAACTGGACCAGCAAGTGAAAAAGAAAATGAACCAAAACCAGCCCAAACCCTCCCCAAAATCCTGACAAGAAGCAGCCCTGACCTCTTGTTTTCCCAGGCTTTTTTTTTTGCAGCTTGTTCAGCTCCTCCTGTGGAGCTGTCTGGGTAGGCAGAGGTTAAAGCAGGGATTTGCAGGGTGTGTTTTGAGGAGTGTTTCCATTTTATCCCTGCAGCAGGCATAAGATGAGGGGCTCTCACAATAGCTGCAAGTTCCATCCTCCCAGGAAAGGTTCCTCAGGTAAAAGCTCTGTGGTTGTGGTAGTTGTACAGCCACATGGCCACAGTGTGTGTGTGTGTGTTGCAACAGGTCCCTGCTGAGCTCACAGGGCTGGAGGTGCTGCCAGAGTGTGCAGCCAGGAGGGAGTGACACAGGTGACCCAGGGCAGTGAATGGCACAACAGGGACAGGCTTTAAAATCAGCCCTGTGACCTCGTCTGCTGCAGCATCTGCCCTGGGGAGGGGGAAGCAATTAGTGTCTGATGGAGTTTTCATTTTCATAAAGGAACACAAAGGAAGATGTGATATATACACCCAAATTATAGAATTGTTTAGGTTGGAGAAGCCCTCTGAGATCATCGAGTCCAACCATTCCCCAGCACTGCCAAGGCCACCACTGACCCCTGTCCCTGAGTGCCACATCCACACAGCTTTTAAATCCCTCCAGGGATGGGCACTCCACCCTTGCCCTGAGCGGCTGTGCCAATGCCTAATCACACTTTCAGTGAAGAAATTTTTGCCAATATCCAATCCAAACCTCCCCTGGCACAACTTGAGGCCATTTCCCTTTGTCCTATCCCTGTTCCCTGGAGCAGAGCCCCATCCCCATGGCTGTCCCCTCCTGTCAGGAGCTGTGCAGAGCCACAAGGGCCCCTGAGCCTCCTCTGCTCCAGGCTGAGCCCCTGCCCAGCTCCCTCAGGAATTCTCCAGACCCTTCCCCAGCTCTGTTGTCTCCTGAGAGTGTAAAGCTGCTGTGCACTGCCAGGTCTGTGTTGGGTGTGCTTGGCTTTCACCTCCCTCCCTGTGTTATTGCAAGGGGATGGCCTTTAGGGATCCCTTCCAGCCCAAACTATTCCATGAGCTTTTTGGCTTCTGTGTGTCTGAGAACATAATAATAATAACAATAATAATAACAACAATAATAACAATAATAATAACTATAATAACCTGGAGCATAGTTAAACGTGCTGTCATTTGATATCCTGTGCTGGGTGTTGTCACTTGGCTTCCATGACACCTGCTTGTATTTGTATGTTTGTATTTCCCAGAGCTTAGCTTTGTAGTATTGTAGGGAAGATAACACCTGAATTCTGGCTCTCCATTCAGATTTGTGAGCAGCAGAGAAGCTGATTCTGCTTTCCAGCTTCTACTCTGTGTATTTCCTGCCTTGTTTTCAGCAGTGCAGAGTGGCTGTTCTGCCCTTACCCTCCATTCATCTCTGCTATCTGTGCTCTGCAGCTGCTCAGGGCTGTGTCAGAGCCATTAGCAGAGTTTACTTGTTAAATATCTGTATCTGGCTCTTTCTGTTAATTCCAGATTGTTGTTTATTAATCCTGGCTTTACCAAAGGCCTCAACCTCTTTCATTGACAGGATGTATTCAAATGTGCTGTTCCCACTCTGTAGTACCAGTCATCACACTTGGCAAGAATGCCTCTAGTGATTTCAAATAAAACCCACCTGGGGACCAGATTAAAAACCCTGACAGCTCGGTGCAGACGCTCCAGCACTGGTGTAGACTGGCAGCTGCTGCAACAGAAACCTCTCAATGTGTTGGTAAGGAAGGCAGAGCAGGAAAGTCACCAAAAAAGTAACTCCCAATTTCATGCAGTGTTTCTGTGCCAGCATCCAAGAACATCTGTTCTTTTCCAGGGTCAGATCTATCAGCTTCCTATTTCTGGGTGTAAATTCTGAGTGTAAATTGTATTTTGGAACAGCCCCCTTGGCTGGTGAGGGTAAACTGCAGGGCTGTGCCTTCAGCTTTTTGAGAGCTGGTTCAGGCAGATACCTGCCACACAAACCTTGTCAAACCTTGTCCCTCCTTTTACTAAAGGCTTCATGGCATCCTCAGAGGTGCTGTCTGAGGGTCTGACAATAAATACTGCAAAGCACAAGTGTGTGCAAAGGCAGCAAATGAGTGTAAAATGAGAATGAGAATAAATGGATATACAAGGTTGCAGACAGCACTAACTCAACTGAAACTGAAGGTTTCAGACCCAAGCAACTGGTAAGTTTCAGAAACAGTGTCAGTGATCCTGCCTTTGAAAGGTGAATCATAAATGAGTGGTTTGTATTGTGTAATCCTGCAGGAAACATTAGGCACAGGCCTGGACGAGCTGTATCTGCAGGAGGAAGTTAAGTTGTTCTCATCAGCCACACTCAAAGCAAAACTTGGTCACCAGTCTGGGCTTGGTGATGGTGGGAGCTGCTGCCAGGGGACTCTCCCAGCCTTTATTCATGTGAGCAGCTCTCAGGCATGCTGGCAGGTTCACCCATCCTTTCAGTGTGTTCAGCAGGGAAATGAAAATCAGAAATACTGGGAGGGGATGAATTTGCTTCCTGGACCTCTGGGGTTTGAAAGGCTGCAAGGCAAGTGACTCTGCTGGGCACCTTTTATTTCAAAGCAATAAACTAGTTAGGTCATTTCCTCACTCATCAGTTTGTATGCTTTTCCTACACTGTGGGGTGAAAAAATTCAACCTTAATAATCTTTTCTTCTAGTGGATTTGGTATTTTTATAGAGGACAACAATGGTGTAAGCTCCTAAATTTTTCCAGGCTGCTTGGTTTGCTGTGCTGAGGTGCTAAGCATTGCTGTGTCAAAACACACAGTGCCTTGAGCAAACAAGGCTGTTTGATCAGCAGCCCTGCCCTTTGCCAGAGCTGGGGAGCTGCTGTGCTTTCCTGGAACTGAGGAGCTGCTGGCTCATCCATGAGCCCATGGCATGTGTTTCATGGAACTGAGGAGCTGCTGGCTCATCCATGAGCCCATGGCATGTGTTTCATGGAACTGAGGAGCTGCTGGCTCATCCATGAGCACAGGGATGTGTTTCATGAAATTGAGGAGCTGCTGGTTCATCCATGAGCCCATGGCATGTGTTTCATGCAATTGAGGTGCTGCTGGAGCACATGGCACGTGTTTCATGGAACTGAGGAGCTGCTGGCTCATCCATGAGCACATGGCACGTGTTTAATGGAATTGTGGAGCTGCTGGCTCATCCATGAGCCCATGGCATGTGTTTAATGGAATTGTGGAGCTGCTGGTTCATCCATGAGCCCATGGCATGTGTTTAATGGAATTGAGGAGCTGCTGGAGCACATGGCACGTGTTTCATGGAACTGAGGAGCTGCTGGCTCATCCATGAGTACATGGCATGTGTTTAATGGAATTGAGGTGCTGCTGGAGCACATGGCACGTGTTTCATGGAACTGAGGAGCTGCTGGCTCATCTGTGAGCACATGGCACGTGTTTCATGGAACTGAGGAGCTGCTGGCTCATCCATGAGCACATGGCATGTGTTTCATGCAATTGAGGTGCTGCTGGAGCACATGGCACGTGTTTCATGGAACTGAGGAGCTGCTGGCTCATCCATGAGCACATGGCACGTGTTTCATGGAATTGTGGAGCTGCTGGCTCATCCATGAGCACATGGATGGGATCTGTCAACAGCTGAAACCTCAGCCCTGCTCTGCTCCAGCCAGGGCAAATCAGAGGGTGGGAAATACAGGGCTGTTCAGAGAGAGGTTTTTTGGGGTTTCTTCAACCTCTGCCCCCACAGAAGGGATTCCTACCATGCTTGAACACACACTAATTGCAGTGAAACTTCTGGGAACTGGGATTTTCCTGGATCATCTGCCCTTCCTGTCAATGCTGAAGTAACAATAAGCTTGGTTGGGTTTTGTTAGGAATTTATTAAATATTGTGACCTCTTGGATTTGAGCTGTTGCAGGCTTCTGATCTTTCATGTTGCTCTTCTAAAGAGTTTTGTTTTTGATTTTTCCTTTGTTTCAGTTTCTGAAAGAAGTGTGGGTGAGCACCTTCTGTCACATGGGACATTGAAATGGTTATTGAAAAATCCTGATACATTTTAATGAGCATCTCCATAAGGCTGCTTTCCCTCACATTAATAAACCTCCTGTCAGAGGACAACTTCTAGAACCTAATCTTGGCTTCATCTGTCTGCAGGAGCCGGTCTGTTATGAATAGACTCCAGTCTCCCTACAACATGGAGGGTATCTCACAGGAAAATAAACAAATCTGTACAAATCACAGCCAGAATTAGCTGAAGAGCAATAATGCTGCTCCTTTATCTTTGCTTCTATGAAATGTCCCGTGAACCACATGTCTGGTTCACCTCCCTCCTGGTAACTGAGGGATTGAGCTTTGCTTCTGAAACAAATGTCCCTGTCTGAAGCTGGGTGTCTGTTTCTAGAGCTTTGGTGATGAAATCTGAAAAAGTAGCCAGAAACTTGTAAATTCTTTTGTGTCTAAGGTTTCTCCTGGTTTCTGCTAGAAGGTGTGTTATCACAAGCGTTCATTTCTCAGCATCTTTTGAACCCTATTGCCTATTTCAACAGTCATGTGGCATCTCAGGCTATGCCTCTTTCTAGAGCTCTTCAAGACGTCTTGAAGCAAATGACATACCCAGAGCTTCCTTTTCTTAGCAACCTGAACTCATTCACTTTCTGCAGCAGTACAAGCCCTTTACATTAATGCTTTTATAGCCTGGCTCTCTGAATGCATCACAAATTCCTGGTGCCTTTTTCATACTCAAAGGCTGCAATAATTTTCTTGTTGCTTGTCTGGAATCTTTTCCCTAACTACAATTACCTGTAATGTCATCACATTGTAATGTCATGAATAATGAAAAACAAAGCCAGGTTTAACTTTACATTTTACTGCTTATCCAGCAGTAGCTGAGAGGTTTTTCCAGCGGTTCCTTTCCAGATTTCATCCTGACCCTGCTGGTTTCCCTGCCACACATCCAGCTGTTAACTGGTGTCTCCTGGTGCAGTCACATCTGTCCTCAGCTGGGGAGGGACTCTGGGAAAGACAACCAGAAACATCTGCAGCATTGCCCAGGTGCTTCTGCCTTAAAGACCTTAACCTTGGCTGGCTCCTGGCACTGCTCTTCTGGGGCAATGACCAAACCATGACCTGCTCCTGGCCCATGTGAGCTCCCTGCCACTGCTTTGGGGGTAACTCTGTGTTCTGGAGGAGCCTGAGCTCAGACACTGCTTTAGTTGTCACAGACATCTTTTATGGAAAATCCTTTCCTTAGGATTTTTCCTCCTGAGAAGCTGAAAGGCCTCAGGAACAAAATGTGAACATTGATTATCTGCTGCTGTGGAATGCAACAGGTGCATCTGTGATTGGTCTCGTGTGGTTGTTTCTAATTAATGGCCAATCACAGTCAGCTGGCTTGGAGTCGCTGTCTGAGCCACCAGCCTTTGTTATTCATTCTTTCTTTTCTATTCTTAGCCCAGCCTTCTGATGAAATCCTTTCTTCTATTATTTTAGTATAGTTTTAATGTAATATATATAATAAATATTATATATTTATATATAATATAAAATTATAAATCAAGCCTTCTGAAACATGGAGTCAGATCCTTGTCTCTCCCCTCATCCTCAGACCCCTGTGAACGCTGTCACATTAGTTTGTTTGGGGGCTGTGAGTTGTCCCATAGGATGTGATCCTGCCTTGGCCCATTCCTGCCCTGCCTGTGGCACTGTCGCTGCGGAGAGAGAGGGGCAGAGGGGACAGCCAGGACCTGTGAAATGGGGTCAGGAGAGCCTTGTCCTTCTGTCCCTGCCAGGATGGATGGATGAGCGCCAGGGAGCTCCTGAGGCTGCCTTGATCCTGCTGGCACTGAGCAACCTGCACTTAAATTGCAGCTGTGAGGCGGCTGAGCACCACAGAGAAGTGCTTAAACCCCTGGTGGGAGCAGCCTGCATCACTTCACTCCAGCACAGTGAAAAAGGCAGCTCTGGATGCTGTGAGCTGCTGCAGTGCTGCCATCCCTCCTCCCCTTCACCTCCCGAGCCCGTTCTGGGTGGGCTCTGCCTTCTCTCATTGCCAGAGGTGCTTTTGCTGTCCTGTGTCACATTAAAGCCATGCAAATAGTTTCTATAGCAACAGGTGTCTTTGCCGAGCTCTGACGCAGAATCCTGAAAGGTCTTTCTCATCCTGTCTTCACCCAGTTCTGATTTTTCATTTTATCAGCTCTTTTTTGAAGATAAAGGGCAAATTAATTCTGCTCTGTTTCAGGAGTTAACTTGCAGCACAGGTGGCTGTTTGGTTTCAACAGCCCAATGAAGTTTTTGCACCAGGAGCTGAACTTTTGGCTGAAGGAAAAATCAGCTGGAATGATTTAGAGAGCACAAACTCTCTGTACAAACCATGAAGTCAAACTAATGAAGCATGGTCTGGTAGGTAGAGTGAAAGAATGGGAAAAGGGGCAAAAATTTGTCCCCAGCTTTGCTTCTGCCCTGTTTAGTCTGAGGTTATTTCCCCTCCTGTCCTTTCAGCTCTGTTAAATTTTCCAGAACATGTGCTGCAGCGCACAGGCTGAGCTTTTATGAGCCCTGTTTGATGCTATTGCAAACGGAAAAAATTTAAAAAAATCTTTAAAAAAACCTAAAAACCCCAGACAAATTTAGATTAGATGGTGTGGCCTCCCTGCACAAGGTGTTTGAGTCTGTGCCAGGGAAGTGTCTCCTGTGTGATCACTGCCAACAGCTGCTGCAGTGGGACACAGGGAGAAGCAGCTGTGGAAAGATGCTCTGCTCACTCTGCTTTTGTCACCATGGGCTTGGGCTGCAAAGGGGGAGGTGTAGGGATGGGCAGGATTCAAGCTGGGCTGATTTTCAGGAACAGAGACTTGTGAAGCAGAGACTGGAGCAGAATAGGGATAGGTGACCACTCAAGACGGTGGCCATTTGCTCAGGTGGTGGCCTTCAGCCTCACACTTGGTTTTACCTTTGTGCCCTTGCATCACCTGGCACTTGTGGAGGAGTTTTTGGAGGGCCTAACACTGAGCTGGTTTCTTCCTTTGTGGGCCTTCTTCTCAGGGAGTAGCTGGTGCTGACAAAATCAGCCCAATTCACTGCAGGGACAGTGCAGGCATTGTCTGTGACTTGGCTGCGACTTGCTGATAATATTAAATAAATAAATAAAAGATGCAAAAATGGCAAGACCACCATAAATAAGAAGCTTGAAGCTCCTCACAGCTCTGTGGCTGCAATTCTTGATGTGCAGATGTGTTTTCTTACCTCTGAAACTCCCCTGGCTGTGCTGGGGCACTGCCCATGCTGCTGAGGCTGAGCTGTGGCATTGGAGGGGATGTGCAAGAAGGATGGGTGCTCTTTTTGCTTCTGTTTGATTGCTCTGGCCCTGAGAGGGATGCAGGGTGCCTTTTGTTCCTGGAGTTGCCTGTGTGGTACTTCTGAGGTCGCTAAAACTTCTCTTTTCTCCCCTGAGCTGTGCCCATGATACCACGCAGCTGGGAGAGAAAGTTTGTGAGGACCTGCTAATATATATTTTATATTTTATTTAGTGTATATCCATCCATATACACGTGGATATGAGGCTTCAGGAGTGAAGTACCTTCTGTTGTAGCTCTTCTCTGTGTCACACACCAGGACTCTTGATGAGAATTTGGCCATTTCTGGCTGTTCTGAACAATCTGCTTTGCTCGTGCGCTGACGTAAATCCATATCTGACATCAGGCTCTGATATGCTCCTGGTGAGGCTGGTGTGACCTGAGCTGGGGGTCTAATAACAGCAGCAGTCACTCTGGAGATGCTTCGTGGATCTGTTTGGATTTTGGTTTAATAACTCTGGCCACGGCAGCAGGTTTTGTGCAGCCACTGTTTGCCTTTCAGCTGTGGAAATGGCACGGCTGCAGAGTGCTGCAGGAGGGAGCTCAGCACCCAGAGTGCTGCTCTGCCTCCCCTTCCCTCTCCTGTGAGCCTGTTCAGGTCCTCTCTTTTGGGCTCTCCCTTTGCCTGGCTGGATTCATAATTATATATGTGCCTGATGCTGCCCATGCAATCAAAACCCTCTCCAGCAGTGCTCGGTTTAAACCCAGAAATTCAAAGATCAGAATTATGTGCTTTCACAAAGCTGTTCCCTGGCCTTTTTCATGCCCCTATTCCGGCCCTCTGACCTGATCCAAACCCTCCTGGGATTCATCCTGCCTGCCTTGGTTGCCAGCCCTGCTCAGGAAGGATCCCGTGTCGCAGGCGGAGCACGTTTCCAGGGTTACCTGTGCAGGGCTGATAGCAGGCAGGAAATTAAAATGCTCCATGATGATGATCCCTTATCGACAGCAGATGGTGGCCATTAGCTGGATGTGTGTGTCAGGGGAAGGCACCAAGGCAAGCAGAGCAGACGTCAGACATTACTGCTGGGTTTGTGTCACCATCACTAAGTTTGTGTCACCACCACCCTTGGGTTTGTGTCACCAGCCCTGCAGGTGTTCCCTGGTGCTTGCAGGGCAGTCCCTGAGTGCCCTGCTCTGCCTGTGGTGTGTGGGACTCTGCTTTCCTGGAAGGAGCTCCAAGGAGCCAGTGTGGCTCCCAGCTGAATTTGTTTGCAGAGTTCCTTGTCCCTGTTATCAGCCCACCTGTACAGGTGGTTGTCTCCTGCAAGTTTCTCCTTCATACATAACTTTTCTTTCTTGTTCTTCGAAAGACCTGGGTTCTTGACTTGGGATTATTCTACTTTTAAGATCTCTGAGCATGGTTCAGGTGCCTGCAATCTCTGTGGAGACTGATGTGCCAGGATTGTTTGGGGATTTGTCAAGGGACTGATGAAAGTGGAAAATCAATTGAGGATCCATTCTGAGATTAGCCAGGTGTCATGTTATGTGCTCCTTTTCTTACTGAGCTGTCTCTTCTCCCTTCTGTCTCTGTGGGGGTTTCTGCACCTCACTTTTCTGCCGACTCTGAGGTGCAGAATTAGGCTGGAGTGTGGATGTGTCTGCCCATTTCAGATCAGGACAGCAAATCTCTCCCCAGATGTGTTTCTGACTTCTGTGTGTACTTGAACAGCTGCAGGATGAAATTTGCCTGCAAAGCCTTCTTGGAGACAGCAATGCTGCTGTTAAATGTTTGCAGGAACCACTGTGGTGGATTTTTAGGTTTTCCCTGACCTCAGGCTGGCTTTGCTTGCTGGAAGCAGGGCTGGAAGCCCACAGTGTCAGCTGTTAATTGCTCTTAAGATGTCAGTAATTCTGCAGAGACCAGACCTGTTCTAACCCATGCTCGAGCTATTAATTGAATAGAACACTCCAGGCTGACTTCTGGTGCAGCACGTAGGCAGGGTGACACCAGGGCAAAGGCGGGATTGCACCCAAACCAAAACCGCTTGTGATGTTACTCCTCACTTCCCTCCACACCTTAACCCTAAAATCTATAGCCCTGAGAGAGCTCTGCCCTTGCTACAAGCTTTCTTCTTGTCTGGAAGAGGCTGCCATGATTTTTGGGTTTATTTTTAATGCAGATGTTTGATTTCAGATGTCCTGAACGACGCCATCTTCGACGAAGACCATGATGAGATGGTAATTGTGAAGGACATAGACATGTTCTCATTGTGTGAGCATCACCTCGTTCCATTTGTTGGAAAGGTAACTCTCCCTCACGGAACAAATGTGGGAATGCACAGTAAAAGACCTTAAGGACATGTAAAAGACTTTGCAGCTGTAGCTACAAAGCTTTTTAAGGCTGTAAGTACTCGCTGCTTACGGCTACAGTCCTAGAAGTTTAATCTTCAGAATACAAATAAGGAAGGTCTCCTTAATGTGAGGTTTTATTTGAATTTAAGCTCCTGAAATATAATGCTCAACCTTTGCTAGTCTAAGTAATCTAATGGTTTCTGACATTTCATATCAAAGCTCTTCTCCATGAAGCAGCAGCAAGCCTTGAGGGCAGACATCTCGATATTAAACCAGCTCACCCTGCACACTGGCTCTGTCATGGATTTAGCTCCTGGCTCAGAGCTATCCAGAGCACATCCATCTCTCTGAAACCCCCTGTGAGTGGAACACGCTCATTAGCAGCCCTGCCTTAATTATGTGAGCCAGGTCAGGGAGAGGGTGGCCAAATCTGGCAGTGCTTGATTGGGGAGTCCTGTGAAAGGGGCTGGTGCTTCACAGGGTGCTGGAATTGTATTCCCAACAACTTCAGGAAGATAAAATTTCTCCAGTTAACCACTGTAGAGGTGATGAGGAGTTCTGAGTGGGAGCTGCACGTCTCAGGCTCTTCAGTCCCTTATCAGCCCAGAGGATGGAGCTCAGCCTGAGCCATCTGTTACCACGAGGTGCTCACAGGTCCAAGAGCAGCACGTGCTTGTGTTGTCTGTAAAATTCAATCAGTGCCACATATGTTCCAAGCAAATTGTCTCCCCATAATAAAATACATGAACAGAAACCAGCTGTTTATTTAGCTGAGTCAATTCAGGTTTGTCTGCTGTCTTTTCTTGCTGTTGGTATTTCATACTGGAGAACAGGATAACCCCTTTTTCTGTGCAAGCTTTCTTTGTGCCTGTTACTCTTGGTTGTGTGCACTGTGTATATTCTCCCTGTTACTCCTGTGGCAATGTGTGCATTTTTTTTTACATCCAGCTGTTTAGCCTGTGTGGTTTGGAGAAATCTCCTCACAAACACCAGCTCATCCTTAAAAATGACTTGGTATGGCTCTGAATATGCAGAGTAACCATTGCCCTGCTGGGTGCACCAAACAGGCTGCAAACACTGACCTGTAGGTCTTGCACTTGCAGTTCTGCCTTGCAGGAAATCGAGAAATCTGCAAAAATATGGGGAACAGGATTCAAGGCTTATTTCTAAGCAGTGTCTCTCTGTCTGAAATGTTTCATGTATCTTTCCAGGTGTCAGGGGGCTGATTGCCAGACAGGAGGGGTAGGAATGAGCAAGTTAGCCAGGTGATCAGGTGCACTGTGGTGCCTCCACTGCAGGTGCAGCAGCACAGGATTCTGAGATGGGGCCTCCAGGCAAAGCCAGAATCCCCCACTGACACAGCCCTGCTCCAGCTTGGCTCATTTTCCAAGTCTCTGGTACAGTGGCACAGGACTGGTTTATAATCTGTTATAACTCTGAACCCACTGGGATTCAGTGGATTCCTAAAAACAAGGAGCTAAATGTCCTTCCCTCCATATCTGAGCACTTTTCTGCTAAACTCCTTCCAATTTAGTTCAAGTACCTGTTCAGCAAATCCATATTTGAGCAGGATGGAAGCTGAGTTAATCACCAGTGATCTCTGATACTAAAACAAGAGAAATAATCAAATCAGGAAGTGCAGCCTGATTTTTGGTGGCAAAGCACTTCTTGCCACCAGAATTTTCACTGCAAGTAAAGCACAGTCCCTCTTCCTTCCTCTCCCTAAATCCATTTAAGGCCTTGGAAGAAAAGCATGTTTATTTTAGACAAATAGTGCTGTGCTGAGTAACAGAGACTGCCTTTGTACCCAGATGCAGCAGTGTTCTGGAGCATTCCTGAGACTTGGAACCTGAGCCTTGGCTCCTGGAGAGCTGTGACTTCTCTGCCCCTCAGAAAAGCTCCCCTGTTCTTCACCAGGACCTCGTGAGATGCTCCCAGCCTCAGCTCCACAGTTCCCCAGGCTTGCGTGGTGCCACATTCCTCCCACTTGCTGAGACCTCTGGGCTGGCCCAGAGTCAGTCCTGGGGCAAATGCACATCCCATTGTCTGTGCATGAGTTCCACCTGCCCTTGGGAGGGTGCTTTTGCTGCTGTTAATGGCTCTTCTCCCCTGCCCAGGTACACATTGGTTATCTCCCCAACAAACAAGTGCTCGGCCTCAGCAAGCTCGCTAGGTAAGTGTTCTAATGAAAGTGATGCTAATTTGTAAAAAGGATTCCAGGCTGTGCTAGCTGTGTTAATCTGTTAATCTTGTTAATCTCCTCTGCCTCTAAAGCTCAGCCCACCTTGTGTCCTGGATTTGGATTTAGACCAATCCTCAGCATTGGTTTTGGGATTCTTTTTTTGGTTTTTTTGTTTTTTGTTTTTTGTATTTTATTTTTATTTTTCATTTTATATTTTATTTTATATCTTAATTTATTTTTTATTTTTATTTTAATTTTTAATTTTTTTAAATTTTATTTTATTTTATTTTATTTTATTTTATTTTATTTTATTTTATTTTATTTTATTTTATTTTATTTTTGTGGAGAGGACAGATAAATCTTGGAGCTATGTGTTAATTCTCACCAGTGGCTGCAGCAGAGCCCTGATGCTTTTGTAGGTTCCCCCAGAGTCTGCAGGGAGCTCTGAGGCAAAGAACAAGAGAATTTGGTTATGTTCTAAGGCAAGCCACAAAAAACCAGTGAGAATTTCCAGCTCTTTACCACTTGGGTGTAAATTGGCTAATAAGAACAAAAATCTGTAAATGAACACATTTCATGGATATAAATTCAATCTAAAGCTTTCATCTCTTAGCTGACTCTTCAGAAAAAATGTGACATTTCTTTCTTTCACTGCAAACTTGCTGAGAGTGCTGTGGGGTAGATTTTATAGATAAAGTTCAGCCTAAGAAACAAAGCAATTGTGATGCACTTGAGAAATCCATTTAGTATGTAAAACAGCTTTTTATCCTCAGCAAGTTCCCTTGGATCAGTTGTTGCACTGGCTCTTGTTTTTAAGTGACACTTTCTCCTGCTGGTGAGGAAGAGGATGGTAGATCCCTTCAATAAGCAGATTATTTGGGATCAGAGTGGAGAAACAAATGTAAAAATTTGGCTGCAGCTCAAAAACACCACATAGGTTCCGCTTTCCCTGATGGGTCTGTTAATCCTGCTGTAGTTACAGCAACACTAATGAGAAATTAGCCCTGCAAATCTGCCTGCCTGCTGGGTTTCCTTAGCAGGTAAGGAACCTGTAGGATATGGCAGCAAAATGTCCTGAAGGGATCCAGATCTGTTCTGGGCTCTGCTTGCACAGCAGAGCTGGGTTTGGAAGGGGAAGGGTCCTTGGAGGTCACATCTCACATCTCTGCTGTGTAAATTCGTATTGCAGGGAGGCATTTAGGAAAAGGCTGGAAAGAGGTTTTGTTTTGGTGGGTTTTCTTTTTTTTTTTTTTTTTTTTTTTGTTTTTTTTTTTTTTTTTTTTTTTTTTTTTGTTTTGTTTTGTTTTTGTTTTTTTTGGTTTTTTGTGGCTGTAGGAGCTGCTGGAGTTGCAGGCTGGGGTTCTGAGCTGTCAGACCTGCAGCTCTTGGGCAAAATCCTCATCTCCTGTTGGCTGCTCATATTTGGGGATGTGTGTGGCATCCCATGGCTGGTGTTGAGTTCTGGGTGGGTCTTTAGGTGGGGCAGGGCTGGGGGGTTTGTTTTTTGGAGTTGGATTTCTGAGGAGAATCCATTCCTCCTGAAGAGACTGTCCTGAGCACGGGGTTTCATTTCTGCAGGGTTCCCATGCAGCATCAAGGATCACATTGGAAATGTGCACCCACTGCTTTGTGCTTGCTCTGGTCTCTGTTTCTCTCTTGTCTGCAGCTGGAAAAAGGAGCCCAAAATGCTTTTCATGGATTTTTTTTTTTTTAATGCAAGTGGGACTATGGTGCTGGAAAGATAAAAATTTCCTCCCGTTTATCCTCAGAATGGAAACCTGCATCAAAATACGTGCAAGGCTTCCTGCACTGTGCCCAAATCTCAAATCTTGCCTCTGTGTAAAGTGAGGGTGAGACTCCCATATTCTGCAATAATGAAGAGATTAGGTTCTTGTATAACAAAATGTTCTCACTTTTGAGTGCTCACCATGAAGAGGTTTGGGGGTCAAACTGTGCCTGCCTTTGGTGCCCTGCATAATGCAGCCAGTGTTCAAGCAAAGATTTGTGAGGCTGCTGGTGCTCTAGGCCTAATCTTTCATAATAGGATTAGTTTTATGTGGTGAGTTTCTGTAGTTGTGGATGACCTGCATTCAGTAAACAAACATCTTTCCCTGGGTTTTAAGCTCAGGCTTGAAAATGCTCTTTCAAACAACTGTTTTTACATAAACACCTTGTTAGGACTTCTTCTGTGCAATATCTGAGAATGTTTCCTACCCATATGGTTAATCTAAATATTGTGTTGCTTTGTTTGATGCTGTAGCACAACCATTTCATTGCTGGAGGGCAGTTTGTGCATTTAATTCTCTCTCAAAAGCAGCAGGAGAGTCTCATTGTCAGGGATGGTTCTTGTAAGTGATGCTTGAGGCTGCCAGCCAGTGTCTGGCTTTTGTCTGGTGTGCCCAGACAGGTATCAAAGCTTTACAGCAACTCCTTTTTGTGGCCACTTGAAGTGTAATTAAGCATTTGAGCTTGGCATGAACAGCCCCTGCAGTTACAGAGCAATTATATGGATTTTTTAAAATGTGTGGATTCTGGAGCTGTCATTGAGTGTCACTTCCACTGCCACCAATGGCTTAAATTTAGAGTTGTACTGGAGGGGACCATTGAGGTGATCCTGCACTGAAATGTGAAGGATGGGGTGAGATATGAGTGGGTGGAGAGATTCTGTTTTAAATAAGGCCAATTCTGTCTCATTGTTCTCAGCTAAATTTGTGGTCAGATGCAAGAATCCCAAACATTTCTTGCTCAATTCCAGCATTCTGGGCATCCATTATCTGAGCTGACCTTAAGGCAGCATTTGGTCCAGTCTGAAACACAGGGAAATGTTCAGAAATTAGGGAGATCTTGGACATGAATTCCCCCACAGCTGTGTGATGCAGGTGGGTGGGGATACAAGGAATTGCAAACCAGCAGAAGGAGACCAGAGGAGTGACTGGTTTGCCCTGAAATAATCCCTGGTGCTGCAGGTGGGGGGAACCTGTCACTGCACACAGGGATGTGCCAAGGGCAGGCTGAGATGTTCCTCACAGCCATGGATTCACACAGGGGTCTCTTTTCGCAGCACCAAATTAATTGTGAAGATCAGCCAGTGGCCAGCTGGGAATAACTGTAATATTGTCTTTTTCCTTTCTCCTTTAGGATCGTGGAAATATACAGTAGAAGATTACAAGGTAAACACGAAATTTGTTGTTTGTTGTATGCTCTCCTCTCCTAGTCAGTGCAGGGGGCTGGTAACTGTAGATGTGGAGTTTAAGAAGGGAGAAAGATGTTTCTTGAAGAGATTATGTTGCTGTTCTTAGTCCCTGCATTCCCAGTGAAGGTAACTTCTGCTTAGGGAACTAAATGGAGCCTGGAACTGATTCCAGGGATGAAAGTGCTCCAGGTAGAGCTGCCAGGAATAACTAAACCAGTTGGATGCTGCTGGGGATGAGCTCTCCTGCAGAGATTTGGAGAGATGCCTTCAGGAATCCTTGGAGCAAGGAGCAAGAGCTGCCTCCTGCCCCTGAGAGGGAGAGGAAGCTGCAGGGTCCAAACCTTGGGCTGGGCTGATCCTGCTGCCTTTGTTCCATGGTTAAATTTGGCCTGGTCTTGGCAAGAGAAGTCTCAGTGACCACCAGGCTGGTGAACAGAGGGTGCTGGAGCTGCAGGAAGTGAAGCTTTGCAGGACAAAGCTCATTTTTGATCTCAGCTTCCTTTCCCTAAGGAAAGAAATCGGGCGTGTGGAATGAATGGTGCAGCAGGAACGTTGGGAACAAACACATTAAAAATTGAAACAGAGCAGAGAGGCAAGAAAATCCTCTTGCAAAATAGGAAATGGAGGAGCTGGTAGAACAAATTGTGGTTGGAGAGATGGAATGCAAAGTGGCTCCAAAGATAAACAAGAAAATAAAAGCTCTGTTGCAGGATACAATTGGAAAAGAGGATGGACGGGGCTGGGAGCACCCTGGTCTGGTGGAAGGTGTCCTTGCCCGTGGTGGGGGGTTTGGAACGGGAATGAGATGAGCCTGAATGTCCCTTCCAACCCAAACCATCCTGGCACTCTGGGAGCCTGAATTCCCCATTGTTCCCCCAGTCCAGGAGCGCCTTACCAAACAAATTGCCATCGCCATCACAGAGGCCTTGCAGCCCGCCGGGGTCGGCGTCGTCGTGGAAGCCACGTGAGTGAAACCAGAGCTCCAGGGGGGGATCCAGGAGGTCCAGGGTGGGATCCAGGAACTCCAAGGGTGGGATCCCAGTTCTGTGTGATCCCAGGAGTTCCAGGGGTGGGATCCAGGAGTTCTACAAGTGAGATCCCAGGTGTTCCAGGGGTGAGATCCCAGGTGTTCCAGTGGTGGGATCCCAGCTCTGTGTGATCCCAGGAGTTCCATTGGTGAGATCTCAGATCTGTGGGATCCCAGGTGTTCCATGGGTGAGATCCCAGCTTTGTGGGATCCCAGGTGTTCCATGGGTGAGATCCCAGAACTTCCAGGGGTGGGATCCAGGAGTTCCAGGTTGGGGATCCCAGCTCTGCATGATCCCAGGTGTCCCATGGGTGTGATCCCAGCTCTGTGTGATCCCAGGTTCCCGTGGGTGGGATCCTGGTCCGTGGGATCCCTGTGCTGCAGGGCTGGTGCATGGTGGCTCTGTGCTGTGCTTGGTTGTCAGGCAGAGGGATTAGTAATTACAATAATAATAACAACAACACTATTAATAGTAACTTATTACTACTAGTAATAAAAAATTAGTGATCCTGATGTGCTGGAGCTCACATTTAAAGTGGGAGCTGCCTGATCCTGTGTGGAATGTGGCAGGGAGGAGCTTCCCCACTGCACCAGGTCCATGCCCTGTGCTCCTGCTGCCTCCTGGAGCAGTCAGAGCCTGGGAGCAGCAGCAGGCATGTCCTGTGAGCAGAGTGCCCCTTGGGAAGGTGGGATTTCCCTGGGATCAGAGGGAAGGCAGAGCTCAGTGGCTGAGGATGTGACCCTTCCCCAGCTGAGGAGCTGCAGGTGCCCTTTCTGCTTGTGGAGGTTTTGTGACCCTCCCAGAACTGAGTGTCACCATGTAAGAACCATCTCTCCCTGTGGGATTCCCTTCCCCAGCAGTGTTCCTGGTGCCCTGGCTTTCTCTAGGCATGATTTTCTGCTCTCTCCTAGGCACATGTGCATGGTGATGCGCGGGGTGCAGAAAATGAACAGCAAAACCGTGACCAGCACCATGCTGGGCGTGTTCCGGGAGGACCCCAAGACCCGGGAGGAATTCCTGACCCTCATCAGGAGCTGAAACTGTGTCACCCTCTGGATTGTCCTGTCCTGTGTCGCTGTCTGTCCTTGTCCCCACGTCCCAGCTCTAAACTCAATGGTTGTGAATTGTTGTCATGGTCCTTGTGCAGTGAGAGGCTCCTGGTGGCACCTGGGGAAGGTGGGATGGGGGAGGCTCCTCCTGGATTCCCACTGATGCCACAGGGTTACCAGCCACAAACAGGAGTTTGGAAATGTTCTTCCATCCTTGATGCAGAATATCCAGCAGTCAGGAGAGAAGTGGGGCTCAGGAGTGAAATGGATATGTTGTGTTTATGAGAATAAATGTGGAGCAGCACAGGAAACACCTGAAAGGATGTGGATCTTTGTAGGGTTGGGATTGTCCTGAATTATTGGACTGAATTATGTTTTATTGCAAGTCCTGCAGTGGCTGTTTCAGTACCTGGATATGTGTGTTATACCTCTGAATTGTTACCTCTGGTGTGTTTTATATTCTTGCTAGTATTAACCTTACTTTTCTGTGTATTTTTTTGTTTGTTTGTTTGAGAAATGTGTAAACTCCATTTTTCCTATCCTCTTAACAGGCAGGGAATTAACTTCTGAATTATTTGGGGCACAGCCCTGTCTCAGTACAAAGGGGTTTATGCACCTTTTTCTCTGTGCCTCAGAAGGTCTGACCACTTGAACTGTCAGTCTCTTACTGTTTTTAAGGAAACTTTAACAGAGGAGAGGAAAAGCCCTACAGAGTCTGTCTGCAGAGTACTGAGGTATCCAAAGAGGTTTTTAATGATATTCATATCTTGAGCTTTCCTTCTTGGATTTTCACGGGTTAGACTGAGAAGCTAAAATCAGTCTGATAATGTGAAAATGAAGATTTGCAAGCATTCCAAGGTTTCCATTTCCAATGCTGGACCAAAGGTGGGCATGAAATCCTGAGCACAGCACAGGTACCTCCCCTCCCTGCCCACAGGTTGGGTTATTCCAGGGCAGAGCAACCTGGAGTGACAGCAGCTCTCATTTCATAAGAGCAGCTGACAAAAGCATTTCCAGGGCCACCAGGATGAATCAAACCACATTTCCCCCACCCCTGTGTGTGTGGCAACCTCTGTAAGTGGCAGAATTGGTACAAAAAGTTTCAGTCCAGCTGGACTTGGCTGAACTTCTGCTTTGTTACCGTTTTAATGGGTGTTTTGTAACTCTTAATTGGGAAAAGATGAGGAGCGAATGAGAACCACCCTGCTCACAGTGAGCTTGCAAAACAGATGCGAGCCAGGGGGGTGGGTGCCCGCGGTTCCCAGGGCTCCCTCTGCTTTGTGGACATCAATCCAAGCTGTCCATGAAGCTCAGGGCAGTTTCTGCTCTGCCCAGCTCCATCCCACCAACATTCCTCCCTCCTGCTTCCAGTTGCAAACAAAAATAAAAATCATGTCTGGTCAGATTGGGCCTAAAGAGCTTTTTGAAGGAGAACAAGCTCATGTGTTTAATTACACTAATTTTACTTTGAGGACCTTCACATCATTATTGGAGAATCTTTTGGAGCATCCTCTGCCCTGGGTTTGTAGGATTGGGTGCTGGGACAGTGTTTGTCTCTGGGGTGAACAAGCTGTGCTGCACATTGCTAAGCCACACCAACCCCATGGCATTTCAGTTTTCAGTTCAGTTTGTTACAAATTTCCAGCTGAAAAGCCTTAAACCTTTCTTGCCTGAGCTTGGCAGTGAACCTCTCCTTTTAGCTCGACTGGAAGGAGATTTTGAGGACCAAAGGGGCACACACCAGTACACTTATTTCTTTTTCCTTGCTTCAGTTTGGGAATTAAATCTCTGTAAAACACTGTGTTGGTCCTGAGGCACCAAAAAGTTGTGTTTTAACCACTTATCTCGATTCAGGATAAAGTTCACGTTGCACCACCACTGTTCTTTATTTCCACGTGACCTGTAGTCCTTAAAACACACCTCTCTCTACTCGTGGCCTTGGGTTTTGTTCCCATTTTTTGCTGTTGTTGATCTCAGTGAGTTTTTTGGGATGTCAGCATTATTCAGACACAGGAGCTTTAACTACACCCCGTGTGTAAATATGTAAAGGATGTACAGCCCCTGTTGTGCTGCTTTCCAGTGCATTGTCTCTGAAACATTAAAGCAAAATGTTCTCCTTTGGAGTGGGAGCATCCTTGGGGTCCTGGAGCTGATGGTTCTGCACAGGGGAAGGGACAGAGCTCCCTGCCCTCATGTGGGGATGTTTTTCACTCATGGATGAGGTGCTGGGTTGGGTGGTGCTGTTTTCCTCAGGGGAGTCCCCAGCTGATGAATGGGAAGCAAAAAATCCTCCAGGATTTGTTGCCACCTTCTTCTCTTATGCTGCTGCTTGGAGCCAGGGGAATCCAGAGCAGAAACACTGGAGCAGGGTGGTGAGGGGCAGGGGCTGCTCCTGGCATTGAGCTTGGGGGTTTCACGCTCTTCTTGTACCCTTTGTGCTCTTCTTGAGCTGTCCTGGACCCCACATTAACCTGAGGAAATTCCTGGTTCGTGGCCTGAACAGATGAATCCCATCAGCATCCATGACAAGGAACCTCGAAGGCGAAACCAGGGTTGGGTTGGGTTGGGTTGCCCCAAAGTTGTCCCCAGGGTGGGTAGATGGGCTTAAAGCCATTCCTCCTTGTCCTCCAGCCTCCCAGGAAGCAGATACTGCTGGGATTCAGGAGAAGAAATAAAAATATAAAATGCATGGATGGCAGACTGGTGATGAGCAGGGCAGCCCAAGGGCAAGGGAAGGGGTCCCAGGGTTTGTGTCCACCCTGGGGCCAGGAAGGGAGAAGGGAGGGTGAATGAAGCCTCCTCCAGCCCCTTCTGTCCTTTGGATCCAAATGCTCTGAACTGTGTGGAAATAAATCCCCTGGGAAGCCCCAGGAGCATTGGCAAGGCCCATCCCTGTGGTGAGGCTGATCCTGCCTTTCCCACAGCTCTGCATGAAAGCTGCTGCTTGTGGTGGGAAATGGCCTGCTTGGGAAAACAGGCACTTCTGCAAGGAATTATCTATTTTAAAATTATTTTAAGGTGTGGGATTGGGAAGGAGCTTCACTGGCTTTGCCATCGTGGGAAAATCTGTTTTCATGGGGCGAAAAAATATTTTGCTTCCAATACTTTGCTTTATAGCTAAAAACCCCTAAAACCAAAACCACCAAAAACCCCCCAAAAATCTGCAACTAAAAGCTAAAACAGAAGGACCAAAAGCTGTTAAAGAAGGGGTCATCCTCCCAGCCCTGACCTGCCCCATTTCCCAGGACTCCACCTGATTTATCACGAGCTCCATTCCTTTCCCGATGCTCTCCAGTGCTATGTGTTGCTTATCAATTTTATTTTCTCAAGAGAAAATATCTGAGCAGCTTCTTTGAGGTTTTTTTCCTCTCACTTTGGTTATTTTGGGTGTCTCCCATCACCTCCTGCCCCTGTGCTGTGGAGTGACCATTCCATAAATCCCTGTGCCATGGAATCCCAATCCATAAACCTCAATCCATAAATCCCATGTCCAGCCATGTCCTGGGCTCTTTGGCCCTCACCCTTGTGTTCCACCTCTACATGCAGGTTTTTATCGTGGAATCATTAAATTTGGGAGAGCCCTGCCTGGCCACCAAGCCCCAGACTGCCAAGCCCAACAGGATGCTTCAGTTCAGGCAATTCCTCCAGCTCAGGGCTCCAAATTTGGCCCTTTTTAGACAAAAATCTGCCTTCCAGCAACTGCAGGCAAGGCTGGGATCATCCCAGAGGCTTTGAGCAGCCTCCAGAACCTTCCACACTTTGGAGAGTTCCTTAAAGATCTCCCCAAGCTCCTCAGCTCCTGTTCCTGCTCCTGTTTCTGGAGCTGGGACAGAGCCTGTAATGAGCTGTGCCCTCTGAGCCTTGGCTGAGCCCTTCTGGAATAACAACTTATAGGAAAAGCTTTGCCTTCCAGCTGTTTTGGAAGTTACACTCATGATTTAGGAGTTGAGGGGGCACAAAACATTAAAGCTCTTGTTAATAAGTCTTGGTCTGGGAGGGACAGAAAATAAATCCCAGTATTCAAAGGAATATTGTTAAAATACACCAAGAATATAATCACAGGGAATTTATTTGTTGTTTTAACGAGTTTATGTCTTGTTTTGGGTGTTGAGGTGTTGCAGGGGTGGTTTTGGGAGGTGAATGTGCCACCTTCCCTCTGTTTGCTCTTCTTCCCCACACCAGGATTGTGACAGTGAAGCAAAGGTGAAAAACCCAAACTAAGAGGGATCAACTGCACTGCAAAGGCCTGAAAATGATTTTAAAGGTGCCAAGGCAGAGCACAGCAGTGCTGCTTTGATTGGATGTGTGGGTGCCATGGAGGGAGCAATTCCTGGGCCCCAGCCCAGGTGTCTGTGCCTCAGCTCCCCCCTGCCCTGCTCTGGGTGCCTCTGATGCCCCTGGGCATCCCCTGGTGCCAGCACAGCTCATCCACAGCTGGCACCTTGTCCTGGGGCACGGCATGGAGCTGCTGCAGGAATGGCTGCAGGAGGGGACAGACACTGCTCCAGCCTGAGGGGCATCAGTGTGTGGGAAAAAGGCAAAATTTCAGGATGCAGCCAAGGAAGGGGTCACTGCAGCAATCCTGCCAGAGCTGAAGGAGGTTTTGGACAATGTTCTCAGGTGGGGGTGTTGGGGTGTCTGTGCAGGGCCAGGAGTTGGACTGGATGGACCTTTGTGGGTCCCTTCCAGCTCAGGACATTCCCCGCTGGTTTTTGGTGCTGTGCAGGGGCCAGCCCTTGGCTGTGGGCACAGCCCCAGGTGCCAGCCCCAGCTCTGTGCCCACCGCTGCAGCCTCTCCTGCACTGCCCTTCACCATGGGAGATCAGCTGGGGGGAACGGGGCCTGGCTGGGGAGGAAGAGAAGGATGGGAAAGGTTTTGTAGGGAACAGCAGTGGGAGGGAGGGAGGGAGGGAGGGAGGGAGGGAGAGCTGGCAGGGGTCTGCAAAGGCCCTGGGGGATGCCCGAGGTCAGGGATGTCCCAGGGGCTCAGCTGGTCCCTGTGGTGTTTGAGGGGGTCCCCAGAACAAGGTGAGAGATGAGAATCTGACTCCATGTCTCAGAAGGCTGAATGTAATATAATGTAATGTAATGTAATGTAATATAATGTAATATAATATAATATAATGTAATTATAATATAATATAATATAATATAATATAATATAATATAATATAATATAATATAATATAATATAATATAATATAATATAATATAATATAATATAATATAATATAATATAATATAATATAATATATATTGACATTATACAATATATTATATAATATATATTATATAAATATATATAAAAGATCTACATAAAAATATATAAATATATTACACACAAATCTGTTATATATTTATAATTATATAATTATATATAGTTATATAATAATATTATATTTTATATATTTTTATATATTATAATTATTATAATTATATGTTACAATATTTATAATCATAATTATTATTTAATTATATATTTTATAATAATGTTTACATATGATAATAATATATTTTTATAGATAATAATGTAATAATATTATATATTATTATATTTATATACTCTATATAAAATATAGAGTATATATAATATATAAAATATATATACTATATAAAATATAAATATATTATATATAAATATTATATTATATTATATTATATTATATTATATTATATTATATTATATTATATTATATTATATTATATTATATTATATTATATTATATTATATTATATTATATTATATTATATTATATTATATTATATTATATTAGCTAAAGAAACAGAAAGGATGCATCAGAAGGCTTCACAAGAGTGACAATGAAAGCTCGTGACTGATTCCTGAGAGTCCGACCCAGCTGATGGTGATTGGTCATTAATTAAAAACAATTCACATGGAACCAATCAAAGATGCACCTGTTGGTAAACGATCTCCAGACCACGTTCCCAAGCAATCAGATAATTCTTGTTTCCATTATTTTCTGAGGCCTCTCAGCTCCCCAGGAGAAGGAATCCTGGCGAGGGGATTTTCCAGGGGATGTCACAGTGACGGCTCCCTGCACAGTCTGTGGCTCCCCCTGCTGAGCCCGCCCCGAGCTCTGCTCGTTGCAGGAGCTTCCTTGGGGCTGGAAAGGCGTTTTTGGGGAGCCCAGGGATCACCCGAATGCCAGAGTGGGGATGGGAGAGGGGCACCATCATCACCCTGCACTGCACCCCACTGCTGGCTGATGCTGCCAACACCCCCTGTGCTGCCCCTGGACAGGGGTGGGGATGGAGATGGTGTGTCCAAAAGCAGAGGCTACCTTTCAGGATGAGGTATTTAAAAAAAAAAAAAAATTATTCAAAATTAGGCAAAAATCGATTTTCTTTCGATAAGAGGGGATTTTGGCTGAGCAGGCTCTGTCCATGGGGTGTTTCCATAAAGAGGGAAAACTATAGAAGCACAGAATGGTTTTGGCTGCAAAAAAAAAAGGAGATCATCTTCTGTCCAGTCCCTGCTGTGTGCACGGACACCATCCACTATCCCAGCTTGTTCTAAGCCCTGTTCAACCTGGCTTTGAACACTTCCAGGGATGGGGCAGCCTCAGATTCTGGGGACAACCTGTGCCATGGCCCCAGCACCTTCTGAGTAACAAATTCCTTCCTAACTCATTTAAATCTCTCCTCTTTTAGTTTGAACCTGTTCCCCTGCTGTTCTGCTGCTCCAGGCCCCCGTGCTGGGCTCTGAAGCCTTGGGGAGCTCTGTGGGTGCCCTGGCTGATCCCATCCCTGTCCCAGGGGTGCGTTCCTGATCCCTTTGCTGATCCCAGCTAAAGCAGCTCCTGCTGGTGGCACAGGGCACTCTGCTGGCCGGGGCTGCCAGAGCAGCTGGGAATTTGTGTATCCTGGAACGTTCCTGGCTGGCAGCCAGGCCAGCAGCATCACCCTGCCTCTGGCACAGCCAGCAGACGTGGGGAATCCATTATTCCCTGATCCCGATGAGCTCTGCTGGAAAAGCCCTCTGCATCTTGCATAAAACTTCCCTGGAGTGGGAAATCCCTTCCTGCTGGGCAGGTTGTTCCCTGGGACATCCCAGTCAGTGTTAAAAACGAGGAATTTGTACCCACAGCAGGATCCAGGCCAGGAGAAGGGGCAGGAGCATCCCCTTGGAAGGGGCACTTGCCGGCTCCAGGGCTGGGGCTGCTTCTCCACCACCGTTTGGAACAGGCAGACATGGAATAAGAGACCATGTTAACACGTGTGGGGTTATCCAGCTCCTGCTGGGATCCTGAGAGCCCAGCAGCTCCTGGCTCTGCTCCCAGCTGGGCAGGGGCTGCAATCTGAAGGGGATCAGAGTTCCCTGGGCTGGACAGGGCTCAGGTGTGGTGGAATCCAGGTAAAGCCTTTAGTGTCTGCAATGGAGTCACCCAGCAGCTTCTGGCAGCATGGAAATGTTGTTGTTGTTGTTGTTTTTCTCCTCCTGTTTTTCCTTTTTAAAGGCTCTTTCCTTTTGCCAGGCACAGGACCCACAGACTCTCCCTGACCTGTGGCTGCCATGAATTTCCTTGGAGCCTTTTTGGCCCTTCCAACTTCACTTTTCCAACCCAGGTGTTTCTGCCTTTTCCATTCTCTGTTAGGGCAACAACCCTGCACTGAGAGACCCAGACAGCAGCACAGGAACCTGGAAAGGCAAATTGTATGGAAGGAGATGGCTTTTTTTGGGATTTAAGTTTGTCTGAGCTGTGTTGGGAGGCCAATTCCCCACGAGTGCAGGCAGCCATGGCCATGGGCTGTGGATGGACAGGGAAATTCAGGTGGGACTGAATTAATTTTATTATTTATACATGGCAAATATTTCCCCTCTGGGGTGGCCTGGCCCAAGATGCTTGGGAGCATCCCAAATTGAGGACCTGGTTCTGGGGTCTTGGCACCATCAGCATTTGGAGAGCTCACCAGGAGCCTCATCCTAGGAGAAGCAGCAGATGAAGGGCTCAAACAACCTGAATAAACCCTGAATGTGTTTGCAAGTTCTGCTCCTCATGGGGGACCTGAGCCACCCTGATGCCTGTGGAGGGACAATGAGCAGGGTTGGGACATCCAGGAGGTCTCTGGAGGGCACCCCTGGACCTGGATGCAGGAATGGCCAGGCTGATGGGGCAGAGAGGAACCTGCAGGGCTGGCCTTGGTCAGCCTGGAGATGTGGAGGCTCAGTTTGAGACATTATGGGAAAAACCAGGGGTAGAAGGTGCTGCCCTTGGCACTTCCCACAGCAGAGTATCCACGGGAAGTGGCAGCACTGGCTCTGAGCATCCTCTGCTTGATCCAGCCCCAGCAGGGCCTGAAATGTGCAGGTTTTAAGCCCAGAAAGAACCCAGCTTTAAATTCTCACCCCAAAATTCTCCACACACACACACTGAGGCTCTGGGCCAAGCCCCCATGTGCCTCCACAGCCTCTGAGCTGCTCCAGCCCCGATTTCCAAGGAAAATCCTGCACCTGAACAGCTCCTGGGGCAAGGATGTCCTCAAAGGGACAGCAAAGCAGCTGCATGGGGAATGCCAGGGATTGGGAAGCTCTGCCACAGGCTTTAAATAAAGATCCCAACCCCTGTGGAACTGTGGAGGCTCCTCCCCTCTTGCCCACGGGATGAACATCTATTGAATTCTGATTTTTTTTTTTGCCTCAAGGAGTCCAAAGCCAGCTGCCAAGAAGGGGATAAATAAGGAGGCGCCACACCCCAGTGTTACAAAACCTTGTATTAATCATCTCCCTTCACTTTCAATATAGAGCAGATATGAAATATAGCCATGGTTCCTAGTTACACGGGAAGAAATGAGTAATAAATACATGGGAGCAAGTGGAAATCACGAGGGTGTTTCACTGGGAACAACATTGGAAAACTGTACACTTGCAAAGACTGGCATCTCCAAACATTAGTAATTCTTTATATCTGGAAGCTTTTACATGTAACAAACATGCTATTGCCGTATATGACAAAAAAAAACAACAAAAAAAGAAATTAAAATTTAAAAAATAGGCATTGCTCGGCAACATTAACTAGGCAAAAATAGTTCTTTTGTGCACTAACTTTGTACAGAAAAACCAGGACAAAAGGCATGCATGGACAAGGAGAGGCTGCCCGGGAACGGCATGCAACAGAAGAGAGGTCAAAGCTCTTTAAAGTCAGCTTACAATAGGCATAAATACATCAGGGTTATATATATTAATAAGGGAGGAAGTATTCTGTTTAACATTATTAACATTCCTGTTTTTTTTAATGTATTTTTCTTTTTTGTTTTTTTTTCTTCCTATTCCTCCCAGAGGAATACACATTCACCTTTAAGTAAAGATAAAGGAATACAAAAAATAAAACTCACTTTGCAAACTCTGATGACTCGTATAAAATCAACTTTAGTGTTATTGTCGCTGTGTGCAAATTATAGACGTCTGCGGGAGCCACCCCCTTTCCACCAGGCACATTCCCAAAGCCAAACCCGACATGGAGAAAGGTGACAACAGAAATCACTTCCCTAAGTGCTGACCCAGCTTCCACCACAGTTTGGGATTTTTCCTGCTGGATGCCGCCACCCTAAACCCCTCAGGGGGTTTTGCTGAGCTGAGCTCAACCCCAGCACAGCCGAGCTCGGGGTGTCCCCGGGGATGGGGACACGGAAGGGACAGGGGATGGGGACACTGAAGGGACAGGATTGTCCCCACTGAAGGGACAGGGTTGTGTCCCCAAGGATGGGGACACCAAAGGGACAGGGTTGTGTCCCCACTGAAGGGACAGGGTTGTATCTCTGGGGATGGGGACACCCCAAGGGACAGGGTTGTATCCCCAGAAATGGGGACATGGGACAGGGGATGGGGACACTGAAGGGACAGGGTTGTGTCTCCAGGGATGGGGACACTGAAGGGACAGGGTTGTGTCCCCACTCAAGGGACAGGGTTGTGTCTCCAGGAATGGGGACACTGAAGGGACAGGGTTGTGTCCCCACTCAAGGGACAGGGTTGTGTCCCTAAGGATGGGGACACCCAAGGGACAGGGTTGTGTCCCCACCCAAGGGACAGGGTTGTGTCTCCAGGAATGGGGACACTGAAGGGACAGGGTTGTGTCCCCACCCAAGGGACAGGGTTGTGTCTCAAGGGATGGGGACACCGAAGGGACAGGGTTGTGTCCCCACTGAAGGGACAGGATTGTGTCTCCAGGGATGGGGACACCGAAGGGACAGGGTTGTGTCCCCACTGAAGGGACAGGGTTGTGTCTCCAGGGATGGGGACACTGAAGGGACAGGGTTGTGTCCCCACTGAAGGGACAGGGTTGTGTCCCTTCCGCCGGGCCCAAGGGCACTTGTGTGTGCTGGGCTGGCCGGGGGAACAGCACCAGGAGAGGGTCCCGGGGGCAGCACAGGGGGTGATTTGCCCACCTGACCCCCAGGACCCCGTGTTGGTGACATCTCCAACAGGACAGGGAGGGGACAGCAGCGGGGGTACAAAAAGAAAGGCACTGCTGCTTTATTACTGAATATTTGACTTCACTCATGCAACTGTCGGAGGAGTTTCTGTTTTCTTTTCTTTTTTCTTTCTATAAATAACTTTTTTTCTTTTAGGATTCAAGCTTTTTTTTTTTTTCCCCTCCCTTTTAAGCTTCTTTCCCTGGAGCTCTGCCACCCGCACTTAGCACGGGCAGGCAGAGCCAGGCAGCACTTCCCCAACACAACTGAAGCCACTTTTTTGTTGTTTTTACTCAAAAAAACAAAACAAGAAACAGCAAACACAACTAAGTCGTTATTAACCTCTAGACTGTCAATGGAAAATAAGCATTTTTTCTTTTTTTTTTTTAACATCAAAAGGATAAAACAATTGAATTATTTGGTGGTTGTTAATAACAGACATTATCATGGTTCCCAGCCACAGCAAGTTAATAGGTAAAATATCCAAAATAATCTCTCTGAACAATCAGAAAACCTCCGTGTCCATAGTCAGCGAAGGAATAAATAGAATTTCAGCTCTGTAAATACACTGGAGTCTCCCTGAGGGAGGCTCCTGCCACGGTGGCTCTGCTCACACCTCACAAGCCGGGGGTGCTCGGGGGTGACCCAGGTCCCCAGCGCCCACCCTGCTTTGCCTTCACCTCCTCACTCCTCTTCCCAACCTCCCTGGCCTTCGGGTTTTCCCTTCTCCACCCTCCCCATCACCCCCCTCAACCTCCTGTCTGCCGGGAAGCAGGACACCAAGGAACAGCAAACATAAAACATTGCATTTGGCACTTGGGTTTTTGTATACATATATATATATATATATATAGATATAGATATATTTCTTTTTTTTTTTTTAGAAAAACAACTTAAAAACGCTGCATGACAAAAGGGTTCACACGTCTCCCAGCCTTGCCCATGCTCTGGCTCCCCCTGAGCCCTGCTCCCTCTGATCCTGGCACACAATGCTGCCCATGTCCTCCCCACAGCCCATTTTGGAAATATTGCTGCCACCCATCAGCTCAATTAATTGATTTTATATTTGTTATTATTCCATTGGAGGACTCGGAGCAGCATTGGGACTGGGGGGAGCATCACTGCAGGTCAGAGCAGTGCTGGGTCAGATTTACCAATTTAACACCAAATTTAGCTTTTGTTATAAAAAGCAGCAGTGGGTGAGGGGCAGCCCAGCCCCTGCCAGCCCCACGGGTAATGCCAAGAAAACAAGGCAGGGAAGCTGCATTTTGGTGCCCTTTGTGACTTGGCTTTTATATAGGGGCTCTTCATCTCTTATCGGCCATGCTGGAAAAGCCCCTTACAGCTGGATTTGGGCAGGCTGGGCCAGATGTGTGGAGCCAGATGCAGGAACCTCTCCCAGTGTTCCCAAATTCACAGACTGCCCCAGGACCCTCCTCTGGGTGAGATGCCCCCGCTCCATCCCGCATCCCAATCCAACTGGGGCGCAGGGAGAGGCACCCCCTGACCCTCCACTGCCCTGAGCACAATGCTGCCTCCACTCTGCAGATCTCTTGGCTGAACGGAAAGGAAATTTTGGGGTTATTTGATTAATTCTGTTCCAATCTGGGCTCGCCGGGTCAGCCCGCACCCGAAAGCGGCGAAACTCGAGAGAAGGGACAGCCGGCCCCAAAGCCCTGGCAGGACAGGGATCCTCCCCAAAGGGTTTTTGGTCACACACCCCCACGTGGTGCTCCGTGCTCCTTGGCATCCTGTCCAGGAGCAGGGTTTGCCCACGGTGAGCCCCCCATTGTCAGCACTCTCCTCCTCCTCCATGTCCAGCCCAACCTCCCCGTGCTGCTTCATCGTCGTCGCTGAGATTTTAAAATTTTTTTTGCCATCGTTTTCCCCCCACCCCCTTAGCACGGATGTAATAAATGACAACACAAATTCCAAGTCTAATGATATGTTCACAAGGACAATCTACACATTCACAAAATTAAAACAGGAGAGAGATAGAGAGAGGAGAAAGGAGAGGAGAGAGGAGAAAGGATGCAAGCTATCGCTGAGGCTCCCTCAAGCCCCGACCTCGCCGCTGGACCCGCAGCAGTTGTTGTCCCGCCCAGCGTCCCCGTGGCGACGCCTTCTAGATCGTGGAGGTTCTGTCGACACCATCTGCAAGTGGGAAGGGACAATTAGGAGCAGCCCCAGTGAGCACTGGAACCCCCAAGCTGGGGATTTAGGGGATGGACGCCCCCAAAGCACCCCCCAACCCACAGCCCCTACAGTGAGGCGGTGCTGGGGCCACCCTCACCACCTCCCATCTCCCCAAGGGGTGCAGAAGGGTTTTGGGGTGTCAGTGCTCTGCTGGTCCCTCTGTGCCACCGACTGTCCCCACCCCGCAGCAGCTTCCCCAGGTCGCTGTCCCAACACCAGTCCAGGCCTTCTGCCACAGCCCCACAACCACTTTCCCAGGAGCAGAGGGGGTTTCTGGGCAGCCTGGACTCGTCACAAGGCAGGTGACAGTCTGGGACTCTCCTACAGCATGACAAGTTCATTGTCCCTGACCAGGAGTCAGGGGACAGGGACAGAGCTGGTCCCAGGGGCTGCCTTGCCCATGGTTCACCCAACCCTGCAACAGCTGCACCGCAGAGGATGCAGAATTTTCCTCCATCTGAGGATTGTGGAAGGACACAAAGCCCCCAGGCATCCTTTCTGTGTCCCCAGAGCCCCTGTTCCCAGCTCCCTGTGACAGCAGGGATGCATCCAGCCACAGCCCAACCCCGGGAACGAGGGGTCTACGACCCACCCCAAAAACTGACCCCAGTACCAGCAGCCCCCAGTCCCCACCCCCAGGGGCAGAAATCAGCACCCAACAGCACTTCCCACCCTCCAGCCCTGATCCCAGCCCGCATCCCCCATCCCAAACCCCATCCCCAGCATGGAGAGTGGCAGGAGGCAGCCCCCAGAGTGGCTGTGGAACAGAGAATTCCCTGTCACCACCTGGGGCACCACAGCCACCTCCCTCCTCGACACTAAAAACAAACAGGTTTGTTACGCCTTTTTTTTGTTTTGTTTTTTCTCCCCCGAAAGGTTTATTTTTTTAAGAGCTATTTATAGCACAACTGGTTTGGAGAGGCTCGGGGAATGCGACCTGGAAAAAAATAACTTGGAGGAACAGTACCCTGCAGAGGAACAAGACAGCTAAGCCTCGGCTGGGCACGCGCCGCAGAAACGCTTCGGGTGACAGAAGTGTCCTTGTGTTCCCAGCCAGGGATGCTGCCAGGGCCCTGCTGCTTCCCACAGTCCTTGTTCTCCCGTTCCTCTCCCCAGGAAGGGCTGCTGCATCTGCAGGGAGCCTGGTGGCACTCGTCCTCTCCGAGGGCTCCTGTCCTCAGCCACGGGTCACAGTCCAGGCAGGATTTCCGCAGCAGACCCGAGCTGCTCACTGGGGACTCCGGGCGGCCGCGCTCGTCCCATCGCCGGGGCCATCCCTGGTGCCTGGGGCTCCATTGGACACCGGGAGCTTCTGGGGCTCTGTGCTGCACCGGGCTCTCCACTGCTCTGCTGCTGCTGCTGCTGCCTTTCCATCTTCCCTGCTTGGTTTTGCCCCGCTCCTCCTCCCTCCCCGTGCCCATTATCTGCTGGCACCCCCGGCTGTGTGAGGCCTGCCAGCACCAGGGCACGGTGCCCGGCACAGCCCCTGGCACAGCCCCTGGCACAGCCTGGCAGGGGTTCACCCTGGCCAGAGGAGGGATCCGGTGGCAGGAGGGCACAACGCTCCAAAGCCGTGACCCATCCCAGCGCGCTGGCGGCAGGGGCTTCATCGAGAGCTAACGAGAGTAGCGAGCTAACACTAATTATCATTAGCAAGCTGAAGAGTGGCTAATTAGCACAGACTCCACTGGTGCTGGTGCGATCCCGGCGTTCGGCTTCGCCCCCTGCCCCGGCCGCCGCGCCGAGAGAAGCCGCGGTTCCCTTGGGAGCAGCCCCGGGAGCATCCCTGCGTCCAGCCCCTGCTGCTGTCACAGCCACAGCCTGTCCCAGCTTTTGGGGGGCATTGGGCAGGGGCTGGGGGGCTCAGCAGAGGAGGCGTGGACGTGCTGGAAGAGCCCCAGGAGGAGGGAATGCTCACCGCTGAGTGCGTGCTCCGTCATGCTCAGGCACAGGGACTCCAGCCTGTTGTTGATGTCAGGTTCAGTCACCGGCACCTGGAACTCTGCAGGGACAAAGGGAATAAGAGATCCTGGTCAGGGATCTGGCAGGGACCCTGCCTGCCTGCTCTGGTGGGAAAATCCATCAGAAAAATGCCCCAGGAGGGTCTGACAAGACTGCCAGAAAAATCGTCTTCAGCAAGAGACACTCACAGAAGCAGTCATCACCCCCTGTTGTCCAGAAAGGATGAATCTGAGGGGGTTCAGGTGCTGATAAGAGATGTAAGGGGCAGCTGAAGCAAGAGCAAACCCCACCCAGGGAGGGGCAGCCCTGGTCACCTCCTGGGGATGGATGCTGTCCATGCTTGGACATGGGATGGCAGCACAGACCAGCACAGCCACTGTCTGGCTTCTCTGGGACCAGCTTGGCCCCCACTCAGCCACCCACATCATCACTGCCACATCCCTGAGGGGGTGAGCACAAAAAAGGGACACACACATGAAGTCTGGAGCGTTCCAACACCCCTGTCCTCATCTAAACAGCAGCAAACTTTCCCCACCCTGCAGCAAAACCTGCAAATACAGCTTGTGCTACTGTGCTGGAAGGCATCTCCTGCTTTCCACTGGCTCACAGGAACATGGGACGAGATCCAGGAGGGTTGAGGTCCCCCCACAGCCTGGCAAACAGTGGTTTGTGAGCCCCATCACATCATTGCTTATTTTCCTTGCGACTTAATCCACGTCTTTGGCTCCCAGATCCTCCTACGCCCTCATCCACCGCAGGCTGACACGAAGAGAAACCCATTTATTCTCCTCCAGCGCCTGAGAAATGTGCCCTTGTCCCAGTGTTTAATCAATACCTGGGAACAGCTGCTGCTCCTGCTGAAGGGAACATTTGCTGCCCAAATGCTGCAGTTTAACACCACTGGCTGCCAGCCCAAAGCAGCAGGAGTGCAGGGATGAGGGAGAGCTCACTGGGGGATGGATTCCCTGTCCTCAGATGTAAATGGTGATGGGGTGTTGGGAGGAAAAGGCTCAAAGCTAAGGAAGGGATACACAAAGAGGCTTCCTCAGGCCCAGGATGCTCCAGGTCCAGGGTCCAAGGTCAGAGGGATCCTCCCTGAATCAGAGGATGCTCCCATACACAGGAGCACTTTGGCAGTGCTGGGGAAGGAAGCACTGACACAGCAGCATTTCCCTTCACACGCACTGTGGAAGGAATTTCCCCTGAGTGCATGGAGGCAGTGCTTCCGCAGCGGGGCTGGGGCCATCCATCAGGAAAAAGTGATGGATCAGCCACCACCACCTTCCCTCCTGACAGCAGCCCCTCAGAAATGAGCAAGGCAAGGCACCAGCACTGTAACACAGAGTCAACGTGGCACATACAGGGTCAGAAATCCCTCCAGTGGGGTGTATGGTTATCCCAGGAATTCAGAGATACTCCAGTGGGAGTGCCATGTGCCCATGGGGAGACACACCAGTACAGCTCCTCTCATCTCACCTGGCTGTGGGTGAGTGGAAAAGCCCCCCTTGGTGCCTACCTGGCTGCTGAAACATCAGCATGGTCTGCGGGGACGTGTGGACTGGCAGCGAGCGCGTCCTCTGCACCGAGCTGTGGCTGCGGCTGGGCATGCTGTTACTGCCCCCAGGGTTGGCAAACCACAGGTTCTGTGGGGAGCAAACACAGGCATGGGATGCAAAGCAAAGCCCTCTGTGCTGTGGGTTTACAGCCACTTTGGGCTTGTAGGATCACAGCATGCTTTGGGCTGGAAGGGACCTTACAGATAATCTCATTACAACCCCTTACCATGGGCAGGGAAACCTTCCACTGTCCCAGGCTGCTCCAAGCCCTGTCCAGCCTGGCTCTGGGCACTGCCAGGGATCCAGGGGCAGCCACAGCTGCTCTGGGCACCCTGTGCTAGGGTCTCCCCACCCTCACAGGGAAGAATTCCTTCCCAGTATTGAATCAGAATCTCCCCTCTGCCAATTTAGAACCCTCCCCTTTCTCCTACCATTATCTGCTCTTGCCAAAATCCTCTCTCCCTATTTTATAAGGCACTTTGAGGACTCAGCTTCTGTTGCTCCCACCTCCACATCCCACTGCACAGAGGGGAGCCCATCCCAAATGCCTGCAAACCGCTGGAAGAGTGGGGAAAAACCTGGGGATGATCTGGACAAGTGAGAGAAGGAAAAACAAATGAAGCTCGTGGGACAGGGACGGAAGAGCCAGAAATGCCAGGAACGCCGACCAACCTGTCTGCCCTGCTTGAGGATGGCAGGGCTGGCAGCAGGGCTGCGCTGGGGGGTGCCCAGCAGCCCCGAGGGGCCCAGCAGCCCCAGCCGGGCCGTGGGGAGGTTGCGGGAGGGGATCTGGAACTGCCGGGGGTTCCTGCGGGCCAGCCCCGCCCCCGCGGAGCCGGCGCTCGGCAGCGAGTTGGACTGGCCAAAGCCTCGGCTGTGGAGAGACAGACAGAGAGAGATGGGGGTGACACACTGAGCCCAGACCCTGCCATCCCACAGGGTGACACACTGAGCCCTGACCCTGCCATCCCACCCGGGGTGAGACACTGGGCCCTGACCTGCCATCCCACAGGGTCAGACACTGAGCCCTGACCCTGCCATCCCACAGGGTGACACACTGAGCCCTGACCCTGCCATCCCACAGGGTGACACACTGAGCCCTGACCCTGCCATCCCACAGGGTCAGACACTGAGCCCTGACCCTGCCATCCCACCGGGTGACACACTGAGCCCTGACCCTGCCATCCCACCGGGTGACACACTGAGCCCTGACCCTGCCATCCCACCGGGTGACACACTGAGCCCGGACCCTCCCAAACCACTAGAGACACTGACCTCTCCAAGGGGGTCCTGATCCTCCCACCCTACCAAGGTGAGACACTGAGCCCCTCTGGGAGAGGGTTCTGACCCTCCCATCCCATCAGGTGTGGGACACTGAGCCCTCCAAGGGGGTTCTAACCCTGCCACCCCACTGAAGGTGAGACACTGAGCCCTGGCAGGGAGTCCTACTCCTCCCATCCCATCAGGGGTAAGACACTGAGCCCTTAGAGGGAATCTGACCCTCCCACCCCACCGAGGGTGAGACACTGACCCCTCCAAGGGGGCCCTGACCCTCCCAGCCCACCGAGGTGGTCCCTGCACCCTGCACAGGCAGTGGGAAGGAGCACTCTGGGTGTGCAGCATCCTCTCTTCTTCCCTTCTGCAGTTCTCAGATCCACACTGCTTTCCTTTAAAGCTCATTTTACTCCTGCAAAATGGGTCTGTTCTTAAATACAATCTAAAATAACCCAGGTAATGCCCCAGGAACTTGATTTCTTGGAGAATTCTCATGAGTGGATTCTCCAGTGTCTAATTTAAGTTCAGCTTTTGCTGTTGCATTTTCTTTCTCCCCTTCTAGGAGGTTTGTTTTTACAAATATGGTCACCTCTGAGACTTCTCAAGTTCTGTAAAATTTAGGTTAGAATGACCTAATAAATCCAAGTTTTATTAAGAAGGGCTGAGCTAAAGGAGCTGAAATCTCATCCTGGAAGTTCCTGTACTCCCAGTTATCTCCAAAACACTTGTATTTTTGGGAATAAAAAACTGAAAAATGAAACAAAGTGGTGATGTTGTTAGAAGTGATTAAAAAATCTTTTTTCTTGGCACAAGCCTGTGATTTCTAGGATCACCTGAAATGCAGCATCACCTTGGAAGTGAGCAAAGATGGTGTTCCCAACACAGCCCTGCCTGGCTCTCTGACTGCACCTCTGGCTCTGCAGAGCATTCCAGTACTTTATTATTCTTTTGTTGAAATTTTTTTTCCTAAAACACGAACAGTTTGGGGCTTCAGGACTTATGTCAAAGCTTAAATCCCCTCCTTACTGAGTTTGTGAACGATCAAAATTAAAAGGGAAATATAAATTAAATAGGAACTGAAATGAAAAATCCCGACAATGCGCGGGTTGGTTGTAAATGTTGCTAAACAGGAGCTGAAAAAGCTCAGGGAGCTGCAGCTGAGGAGGGGAGAGCTGCTGTGGAGCTCCATGTAATCCTCCTGGAGGATATTATGTTATATTATATTATATTATATTATATTATATTATATTAATATATAATTATATAATATATATTTCTTCCTAATATCCAACCTGTACCTTCCCTGATGTAGCTTGAGGCTGTGTCCTCTGGTTCTGTCAGAGACCGACCCCACCTGTCTGCAGCCTCCCTTCAGGAAGGTGTGGAGAGCAATGAGGGCACCTCTGAGCCTCCTCTTCTCCAGGATAAACAGCCCCAGCTCCCTCAGTGGTTCTCCACAGGGTTTGTGTTCCCAGCCCCTCTCCAGCCTCGTTGCCTCCTCTGGATGTGCTCAAGGATCTCAACATCCTTCCCAAACTGAGGGGCCAGAGCTGGACACAGCACTCAGGGGCAGAATGACCTCCCTGTCCTGCTGGCCACACCATTCCTGATCCAGGCCAGGTTCCATTGGCTTTCTTGGCCACCAAGGCACACTGCTGGCTCATGTTCACACTTCTGGCTCGTGTTCCCACATACCTCCTCTGCTGCCGATAGCCCGACAGCTCCAGGAGGGATTTCCGAGGGAAAGACCGAAAGAGTTTCTGCACCTGCTGTTTCCATGACAGCAGCCTCTTCTTCTGGATCTCTGTAAACGCCTGCCCAAAAAAAAAAAAAAAACACAGAGAGAAAAAGAGGAAATGGATGAATATGCTTGTGGGCAAAGCCAGCAGGGATGTGCATGTGGGGGTGTGGGTAAAGGAAAGCAGCTGGAGATGGTGATAGGGTGAGTTGAGCCCCATCAGAAAGTCCAGGGGGAAACACTGGTCTTTCCTCAGGATTTACTCATCTCAGGTGGAGAAAATGCTCTGGCAGCATTCCCTGTGTCCCAGAGTGACAGCCCAGCTCTGCCTCAAGGCTGCCAACTCCTTTTGGCAGAGCAAGGCTCTGATGGTGGGTCCTGACGGGTGGTGACACTTGTCACCTGGATGTGGCTCTAGAAATGCTGCCAGGATGAGCAAAGCTGGGGTTTGGAAAGCTGAGCTGCCCTGTGGCATCCTGCATACTATCCTCCTTCTCGGGGCTGGGCAGAGCTTGGCTGTGATCCTGGCTCTGGGGAGGTCACCCAGGGTGAGCCTGTCACCCACCCAGGCTCCCTGCAAAGGTCACCCAGGCAGTGGCAGTGACAGTGACAGTGACAGAGCTGGCAGTGACAGAGCTGCTCCCAGAGCTCCAGGCAGGAGGCGTGGGTGACAGGGACACCCACGTGCCACCACTGCTAACTTTAGACACCCTAGGTCTCTGCTGGAGAGCAGCAGAAGTCTCCAGAGGACAATCTGGAGGCTAATTAGTGCCTGACTTGATTGCTCTGAGCCACTCAGGAGGAGATGCTCTCTCCTGGTGCTGATTACGCCGGAGCCAGCACAGAGGGTGGTCCTGGGACGTGGGTGGCTCTGCTGGGAGAAGTGCAGGCACTTGAGGAAAAGTTCCATGTCCTCCTGGCTTTGCTCTCTGGTCCTCAGCTTCCACCACTTCTGTTCCCATACAGGCAGGTGATGGAAGCAGCTTCTTCCAGGTAGGAGACACTGCAGGACACCAGGGACACTGACCATCCCTCCCTGCCACCAGGCAGGAGCGTGCCAGAGCCCTGTGGCACAGCCTGGGCCATCCCAAGCCATCACCCAGCCAAGGCAGATCCTCTGGGAGCAGGAACAGATGGAAAATCCCTGTTGCAAAATCCCAAGAGCACGTGGTGCCAAACGGGAGGAGGCAACGCCAGGTCTGTCTGATGGGAACTGCCTGTGTGTTCATCCCAGCTCCTGCTTTCATCCAGCTGCTGATGGGACTGATTCTTGCTTTCATCCAGCTGCTGATGGGACTGTCACGAGCCAGATGAATTTCCCAGCTCCAGGCCTTGGCCATTAAAGCAGCAGGGGGGGAAGCAACATTTCCATGCACAACATTGGAGCTACCGCCTGCTCCAAGGCTGCTCTGTCACAATTACTATTAATACCCCCCAAAAATATTTGTGTTAGAAACCCAAAGGTTTACATAAACAGACACTTTGGAAACAGTTTCCAAGTGATGAGAACAACAATTTTAGATGATGTGACACGACTCACCTCGTGGATTAGACATTTGTCTATGAGCTGTAAATAGGAACTTATATTCTCTTCATCGGGTCGGGAAACTAAAAGTTGTGTGCAGACTGGAAAAAAAAAAGAACAAGAGAAGGGAAATGGGGATGGGGACACCAGGATGGGGCCCAGGAGGGGTCCCACAACCACCTTGGACATCCTGTTTCCCTTGTAACCACAAGCAGGTTTTGCATCAGTGAGAAAAAACGCCCTTCCCCAATTCCTGCCGTGCCGTCCTATATTTAGGGCCAGATTTTGTTCTCTGTTATGATGGTGTAAATCCAGAGTAGCACCATTGGAGTCCCCAAAATTAGACCTAAGCAACTCAGGGGCACAGGATTAATCCCTATTCATAGGCAAGAGAGCTCCTTCTCCCACGGCCAAAATCTGCCCCCACTGCAGAGTGGTAAATTCCCACCTTCCCTGAAGAATTTTAACCTCTTTTGGAATGAATGCCATTGAAAGAAGTGGGAATGAGCTCATGAGTTTCTCCTGTTGTAAACCCCTGGGCAGGGATGCTTGGGGGTCCAGGAGGACACAACATCTTGGCAGGGCTTGTGCCACACTCTGACATTTGTCACAGAAATAAAATGGGGCTGGAGCCCCACATGTGGCTGTTTCTGCAGGGAACCAGCTGGGGACAGATTCTGCACCAGGTTCCTGTGTGGAAAAAAATCTCAGCTATTTTTTGGCAAAAAAGTTTAGAAATACAGACAAGGCTGATATTTTTTTGTGGCACCCCAATGAGGTTTTTCCTGTTCCCAGTCTCCTGCAGATGAGACCCCCCCTTTTTCTCTTCCCCAGGGAGATCTCCCTCCCTGCCCTATCTTACCTCTAACCCAGCATGACAGGACCTCAAAAAACCATCACCCCTCAGACTGGCACCTGCAGGAGCTCAGGGAAAGATAGGAAGGGGAAAAGCTCAGGGAAACTCCTTCCTAGTGATGAGACTGGGACTTGCAGCTCAGGGAAAGACGGGGAGGGAAAAGCTCAGGGATGAGGAGCTCAGGGAAAGGTGGGAAGGGAAAAGCTCAGGGAAACTCCTCTCCACTGATGAGACTGGGACTTGCAGGAATTCAGGGAAAGATGGGAAGGGAAAAGCTCAGGGAAACTCCTTCCTAGTGATGAGACTGGGACTTGCAGGAGCTCAGGGAAAGGTGGGGAGGGGAAAACTCAGGGAAACTCCTCCCTGGTGATGAAACTGGGACTTGCAGGAGCTCAGGGAAAGGTGGGGAGGGAAAAGCTCAGGGAAACTCCTTCCTAGTGATGAGACTGGGACTTGCAGGAGCTCAGGGAAAGGCGGGGAGGGAAAATCCCAGGGAAACTCCTCCCTGGTGACGAGTCCGAGGAGAAAAGGCAGCTGCTCACCTTTGCCCATCACTCGTGTGAACTGCCCGGGCAGGTCGCCCTCGGGCAAAGGGGCCCCTCCCGACTCGCCCTCGCAGCCCGGCAGATGGTGCTGCTGCATCCCGGCGGCCGCCGAGTCCTTGCAGTCCGAGCCCTGGCCGTCCCTGCCCGAGCCCAGCAGCGAGGGGGGGTGCCCGTGGTGCGAGTCCACCTCCCGGCCGTGCTCCTCCGTGCTGGAGCTCTGCGAGGAGTAGGCTTTGATGGGGGTGAGGATCATTTGGTGCAGCTCCTGCAGCGGCACACGCAAGTTGCCGCCTTCCAGGATGTCCTGTGGGTGGAAGGGAGAGAGGAGGTTTGGCTTTGCAGGGATAGCAGCGGCCCTCCTGTGACCCCCTGAGAATTCCCAGATTTGCTCCTGTCTATTCCACAGCCAACAGCCACGTTTCATTCATCAAGTCTTTTCTTTTATCAGGGGAATGCTGCAGTGTCTGATTATCCATGTATGTGCTCAGACCCGAACCCTCGGAGATAAATGTGCCCCCATCAACCACTGGGACCCAAACCCAACATCAATGTTTCCACATTTCCACCAGGGAAATGCCGAGTCCATGGAAGTGACTGAGCCTGGGAGATTTTGATGCCCAGAGCAGCAAAAATATATTTTAAAAGATCAAGTATTTGGCGTATTTTAAAAATATATCACATCACTGAGAGCTGAGCTGATAGTAAAAGGAGGCTTTGGCTTTTCCTAAAGAAAAGGAGCCCTTGGAGATCTGTCCCATTGTGCCAGTGAGCCTTGGAAGGAATCAGATGTGGTTGTGACAAAGCAGATGGCAAAAATATATTTGTTGGTTCCCCAGGAATCCTACAATCCCAACATTTCAGCTCTATTTCATTGAAATTACATTAACATGGGCTCGTTTCCTGCTTCCAGCACCACCTTCAAGCCTGGCTCCCATTAACAGCTGTGCCCCTAAACTGCTTGCCATGGCATCCTCATGCTCTGGGATCACCCCAGAGCCCAGGACCACGCTGGGATGCAGGAGCCTGTCCTGTGGCAGCTGTGGGGACATCCCTGTCCACTCTGGGATGGGCTGGGCAGTGGATGCAGAGAGCACAGGGAGGGTTTCAAGGGCAGCAGGTGATTTGTGGTCAGACACAGAAGAGAACTGAAACTCCCACAGAAAAACCATTCAGAGATCCTGGGGCAGATCCACCCAGGAGGGAGAGAATTTGGGTGCACCCCAGCTTTGCTCCTGGTGTGGATCAAGAACTTCACTTCTATGGTCAGATCCTTGTCCCACTGATGGGAAATAACTGCATTTTGTTTTTAATGTGGCCTGGAGCAGAAGAGCTCCCTGCAGGCTTCTGCACAGTCTGGCTCATGGGACACTGCTTGGAAAGAGGCAGCTTTTGCAGTGAATCCTGATGTGCTGAATGAAGGAAGGGACACTAAGTGGGCACATGGGATGTCTGCAAGCCCTGAAACAGTTGTTGACTCTAATTCCTGCTGCATTCCCAGCTCACTCTTGGAAGTCTCAGCTCCATTTCCCACAAAGATCTGGTGTCAGTCTGCTGGGCACTATTTTTCTGGGAGAAAATCCTGCCCTGTTAACTAATAGAGGGGTGGAGCAGCTCTTTCCAAGAAAGCAGCAGTATTTAGCAGCGAGACACTGCCCAAAAACATCAAGTCCCACACATGCTCTTGTTTAGCAAAAACTGGATGGGAAGCCTGATGGAAAAGCAGAGATGTCTCCTCCCAGGGAAAGCAGCTCACAGGCAGCTCTGAGCCCCAGCAGAGCAGGACAGGGTCACAGTGCCACAGCCCAAACCCACCCCAGAGGGCTCCAAACCAGCCCCTGCCACTTCCCTCCTGTATTTCACAGCGTGCCAGGCTGGCTGTGCCAGCTGAGCTGGGCTCCAGCTCCTGCACAGCACCACTCAATCAACACCAGATTCCCAAATCCCAGTGGAGGAGTGGAGGGAGAGGCTGTGCAATAGCCTGGAAAACACAGGGCTGCAGCCAGCTCCATCCAGCTCTTGGATTTAATAGTTATTATTAATAACGGAGGTAAATATGGCTTTATTAGCTCCTGCCATACTCTGAGCACAAGCCCATATTATAAATAAACAGTGAAGCAGTGAGCTAAGGAAAACACCAATAAATAGCAACACACCACAGAAGTATTTAAAAGCCCCTAGTGGGAGGCTCTGCAAGTTGCTGTCTGAAGATGGTGCAATTAAGTATAATATAATACAAGGATAATAAATAGGGAGAGCTTGGGTGAGCTGCTCCCAGCCAGGCTGTGGTGCTGCTACTTCCCCAAAAGCCCTTCCTGCAGGGTTTAAGCTTTTGTTGATGTGATAAAGAAGTTTCTATTTATTCTCCTTGGAAATTCAAGCTGTTGTTCAGGCATTGATGTGGGTGTTTGGTGTTTTATCCCAGGACAGGATGGCCATATGATGTTCCAGGAATGATCAAATCTTTCTGAGCACCCTGGAGCTGGCCAGGGCTACAGGGTATCCATGCCAGCTGTGGGAGATGCATTAGGATCCATTCTGCAAAACACAGCTTTGAGCAATGTGGGCTAGTGGAAGGTGTCTCTCTACCATGGCAGAGGGTTGGGACTTTAGAGTCCCTGCCAGCCCAAACCTGTCACAGACATCTTTTATGGAAAATCCTTTCCTTAGGATTTTTCCTCCTGAGAAGCTGAGAGGCCTCAGGAACAAAATGTAAACAATGATTATCTGCTGCTGTGGAATGCAACAGGTGCATCTGTGATTGGTCTCATGTGGTTGTTTCTAATTAATGGCCAATCACAGTCAGCTGGCTCGGACTCTGTCCAAGCCACAAACCTTTGTTATCATTCTTTCTTTTCTATTCTTAGCTAGCCTTCTGATGAAATCCTTTCTTCTATTCTTTTAGTATTGTTTTAATACAATATATATCATAAAATAATAAACCAAGCCTTCTGAAACATGGAGTCAGATCATCATCTCTTCCCTGATCCTCAGACCCCTGCAAACACCGTCACACAAACCATTCTGGAATTCTGTGAAACAAATTGCATCAGATCCCCACAATATGTGTGAGCAAAGAGTACTTCACTACAGAATTAATTCCTGCTTCTTGAAAACACAAGAAATACAAAGATGCTTGTGATTACTTACCCCTTCTAGAGATTTGAGCAGGTTTTGTCTCTCTTTTAGCTTTTGGATACTGATGACAATTTTGTGTCTTGCGCCTTTGGTAACGTTCTGCAAAACCAGGATAAAATTTGATGTTAACACTTCCACAGGGCAGCTGGCCCAACCCAAACCCTTCCTCTCCTATACAGAAAGGGCTGCTAGAAATTAATTACATTTTTGAGTGCAGAGATTTGTGGGGGACATAGAAAACCACCCAGAGACTTGCTGAGGATGGAGATTTCCAGCTGGTCTGTCCCTCCCTGGTGCACCTCACACATGGAGAGCAATGGTGCTCCCATTCCTCTTTACCCCAAGGATAATGCAGAGATGAACCTGAGAGCAGTGGGGGTTGGAAGCAGATAATCTTTAAGGCCACTTCCAACATCAACCAGCAATATTCTAAGATTCTATGACATTTTCAAAGGCAGGCAGCCATCGAAGCCCCACTGCCTTTAAGGGAGTTGGCTACCACAGGTTGCACCCCTGAAACTCCTGAACTTAATCCCAGCTGGGAAAAAAAACCCCCCAAACACAGCTCCCAGTGATGGGACTTCCATGCTGGGACTCCAGCAAGAACACAGGGACAAGGTTTATTTCAGGTACAACGCGAGATTTTTTCACTTCCTAAGACCCAATTTCCCTTTTTCTTCCAACCATGGGAAGTCACACGAAGGGGCTTTGGAAGCTGTCACCCCCCAGGTGAGGTGGGACATACTTGTGCCTCGAGCTGGCACTCGGTGAGGGCCATCATCTCCTCGTAGGTCATCTGGGAGAAGAGGGCGGCGTACTTGTGCAGCCTGAGGCTCTTCAGCCAGGCTGGGACATCTGCAGCACAAGGGAACAACAGGAGAGCTCCAATGAATTCATGGAACGGCACAATCACGAGCAACAGCATCAGCACCAACATGAGGGGCATCCCAAGGGGCACCTCACTGAGCCTCATGGATCTTTGGGAGGATACAGGGCTGTGGGTGTGGATGGGAGGAGGAACCAGCCTCTGGATGAGGAAAGGAACAACAACAACCCAACATCCTCACAAGCTGTGTTTCTGTGGGACAGCCACTGGGAATTGGCCCACGGGGAACTGCACACCAAGCTCCTCACTGCTCTTCTCCCAGGAACATGGGAAGTGCTGCAGCTCATGCAGTGGTTGAGCTCAGGACAAGCAAAAGGCTGTTTGTGCATGGCAGACACTGATTTATGGCCTGAGGGATGGTGGTATGTGCTGAAAATGGAACTGGCTGCTTAAACAGAGCTAGAGAGATGGGTTTGGGATGGAAAAATGATGTGCCATCAAAGATGGCCCCACACCCTGCTTTAAAGGGTGAGCTGGGATCTGAAATGCACTGACTGAAATGACTTCTTCTTTCCCAGTTGTTAGCTGCAGTGTAGCACCTCTATGCCCAGCTGGCATGCTACCCCAAAATACCCCAAAAATACTGTGACATTCAAAACCCCATGGACTCCATGATGAGGTGCCCTCCATGGAGCAGCAATGTGACGACAAGCAGCTGTGCAGGGTTTGCAGGTTTGGGGCTCTGTGGTGACACCCCACAAGGGAGGGGGGCCCTGCAGGTGTCTGTGCTGCAGCACAGCACTGGGCCCGTGACGAGGTTTTTAGTCTGAAATGCTTTGTCAAATTAAGACCTGCTTTATTCAACACCCACAACCCCACAGGAGCTCTGCCACAGCCTTCCCAGCTGATGGGCTCTGCTCCCAGCAATGCCTTGTCCACAGTCCTTGTCCCCTTCCCTACCAGTGAGACACTGGGCAGCTCATTCCCACTGCTGGGACATCCACCTCATGGTGTGGGTGCAGAAAGTCCCACAGTGCTGAGCCCCACCTGCAAGCCAAGGATTGTCCATGACCCCTTCCTGAACCAAAGCCTCATCACTGGAAGGGACAGGGCAGGAGAGACCTTGGTTTGGTTCCCAAGGCAATCCATACACCTGCCAGAAGTGTCCAGCTGCCCAGGCTGATCCCAAACCCACCCTGCATCCAAGCAAAGAGGATGCAAACAATCCCAGCATGCTGCATCCTGCTCACACTCCCCAAATCCCAGACACACACAAATTTCATGTGTCAGTGAAATTCCTCAAGTGCTGCACAGGAGATCAACCCCACACCAAACATGGGGAAAAGCAATGACTGAGCACAGATGGGCTGAAATTCAGAGTTTTCCAAAAGTTCTGACATGCAACAGTCCCGAAGTCTGCTACCAGCACCCTCTTAAACTGATTTCTGTCTAAAATAAATGAAAACCTCTCAGCAAAAAGCCCCATTTCCAGCACAGGCTCAAATTTCACCATCATTTTAACACAAAACCACACCATTCTAGTGACAGCACATTAAAAGTCTCCCTGATCCCACATCCCCATGGGACACCTGCCTTTGGCACACATCCATGCCGAAGGCAAAACCCACAGGGATGCTTCCAGAAGAGATTCAACCTCACACAGACATTGAGCCCTGCAGGAAACCCTTCTCCAGCCTTTGCAGAAGCAGCTCTGCATCAGCCTGACTGGATCATGCCTCAATTTTGGGGACAGTGATGGTCCCAGAGCTCCCCTGCCAGCAGAGATGCAATCTTGGGAGCAGGCTGGGGAGAAGGAGCCACCCCAGGACAGACAGAGCATGTTCTGTGTGGTGGAGCTTTCCCCATTCCCACAGGGAAGAGAGGCAACCAGGAGGTGCAAGGACATCCAAGGTGATTTCCTGGTCCCTGGAAAGTCAAATTTCCCAGTGCTCTCCACGGATGGGTGAACCACCTGCCTGCAGAGCTACTCTTTAATCAGCAATTACCAGCAGCTAATTGCAAAGTCATGGCATGGCTGTCAGGAAATTTAGAAGGAAAACAACTCACTCTGCAATATTTACACACAGGACACCTTGGATACACTCCCAGCAGAAACTCCTGGCTCTACCCACACCTGCCTCCTGGTGCTCCCTAAGCTGTGCCCCAGGAATCACAGAATCCTGGAATGACTGGGGTTGGAAGGGACCTCAAAGATTATTTAATTCCAGCCTCTGTCCTTGGGCAGGGACATGGCAAGGGACAGACAGACAGACAGACAGACTGGGATCCATGGAGAACCAAGTGTCCATATCTTCCCCTGGAGAAACCAAGAGCTAGGATAAAGCCAAAGGGCATTTTCCCTTCAGCATGAAGATAGATGGAAAGAAAAGAAATGGGAGCATAAAGATAAACAGAAAGGAAAGAAATAGGTGACACTGGGGAGATAAACTGGTGAGGCAGATTGGGACCTGCCATGGGTTCCTCACATTCCAGTGGGTCTGGATCCTCCTGGATGGATAAAGAAGGGAGCAGCTGAGCAGGAGCAGGGGGGACACCCAGCCACAAGAGCCTGCAGGCACTCAGGGAGACGTGGCTGCAATTCAGGACTTGGCAGCAGGAGCAGCCAGCCTGGATGGGGAAGGAGGCAGCCCCATAAAAATGCAGCAAACTGTGTGTTTGTTTCTGCAGGAACCAGAAACGGCACGATCGGAGTGCACAGAACGGGCAGTCCTCTCTTCTCTTCTCTTCTCTTCTCCTCTTTTTTTATTTTTTCAGGAAAGCCGTGGGGATACAATGGGTCATATGCAGCTCACAGAGCTTTGTTATTTGAGGACTATGAGCTACACAGCCACAGGAATGCTGTCTGGAGGCAAACAAGCCTCTGCTCTGCTTCCAAGTCCGGTTTTGGGCAGCACACCTTCAATAAAATGAGGACTTTTTGGAAAAAATCCTGGCGGGGAGAAGCAGGAACAACCCCTAGTTCAGAAAACATCATCTGGGAAGGCAGTGGAATGGCTGAGCCTGAAGAAAACCCAGCTGAGGGGGGAGGACAGGGCAGGCAGAGACACCAGAGGTTGTGAACATCTGTTCTGCACGTCCCTGGACACGGGGACAGAAGCCATTTGGCTGAGTCAGCAGTGGGGGAATCGTTTGGGAATCTGGAAAGGGACAGCCCAAGGAAGGGTGGACATAGCCCAGCTGCACCCAACAGCAAGGGATGTGTTAATATGTGGGGTTATTTAATTGATCATCATCAATCACAGCCTCTGGGTTTTGTGGATTTGGCCACACAGGTTGATTGCACAGCACTGGGAAGTTTCTCTCCACGCAGATCCCGGAGCTGCAGCTGTGGATCACAGGGAGCCAAGCTCCCCATGGTCTCCTCCCCAGCTCCTTCTGCAGAAACCTGGAGAAATGTGGTGTTAAACAGCTTCCTCCCCCTAGAAACGCTCCCAAAAAGTTCTCCCTGGCCAGACAGCCTGCAGGACCTGACCTGCCTCTGTTACATTCCCTAGAACCATGAGGGGTTTTCCATGCATTTATTTCATGCACATCAAAGCCATCCAGAGCCAAGCCAAATGCACTCCCACATCACACAGATTTATCCACATCTCAATTTGTCTGTAATTAAACTGAAATCAGACCTTGTGACTGTTAAAAAATACAATTATTTCCCTATTCTGATACACCACTGGTTTGCACACAATCGAGCTGCTTTGCATTAATACAAATTGGAGTTGTTTAAATCAGTCTGAGAGCTGCAGGGTCATTCTCAGTCTGTTCCCAGGAACACACAGTTTGTGTGTTTGCCCAGTTTTTAGCTGTTTATTCCTCCTCAGCCTGAAGTTTGCTCTGCATCTTTGACTGCAGCAAGTGGGGTTCATTTTCTGCCTTGTTTACCACCAGAACCACATGTATTTATTGCCAAAATCTCTGTGAAATGTAGGTATAATGGGAAAACAACTGAAACACACAGGTTAAATTCACTGCAAACAAGTAACCCAAGCCAAAACCTCCCCAGATACTTGGTGGGTATCAAACACTGCAATGGCAAATCACACGTGGCTTGCTAAGCTTGCTCTAAGCTATTTTTCACTGTCATAAAAAAATAAAATAAAAAAAAAAAAAAAAAGAAAGAGAAAAAAGAGCACCACTTGCAGCCAAAAGCCACAGGCAATGGAAAAAATCCAGCTTTTTGCAAAGCTGGCAGCTCACAGGGCTTTGGGGCAAAACCAGCCCACTGGCACCCAAGTGCAAGATGTCAGATCAGGACCAGCTGCTACTTAAAGAAAACCCAAGGTGTTCCCCTAACCCTAAATCCCTAAGGTGGGGAGAAAAGGCTGGGAGGCCCCGTTTGGCCACGAGGATCCTCTCCCCAAAGCCAGCAGGGAGCAGGGGCAGCTCTTCCCCTCCTGCCTCTGGGTGCTGGGGGTGGGGGGTCTGGTTTGTCACTCACCTTTCATCCCACTCCCTTCCTCCTGGAATGTGTTACGAGCAGAAGGCTGATCTTCTAAATGTTCACTCCCACCACTTCCCGAAGAGGCTACACTGCTTTGTGGAGACAGGGGGGCATGATCAGAAGGGATGCACTGGGGTCCTCTAGCTCGTAAGTCCTCATGAGACATCCATCCATGTCCTAGAGGTTGGTTTGGCACATTCATGGGTGGGGTAAGGGACACAGAGCGTTTCAAAGGGCTGTGGTGTGTCTGGCCTGAGAGAACTGAAAAAAAAAAAAAAAAATAAAATCAAAGAGGTTATTCCCCCCTCGCGGCCCGGGATGCAGCAGAGTCCCCCGTAAAAAAAAAAAAAAGAGAAAAAGGAAAAAAAAAATCAAATGAAATTATAAAATGTGTGGTGGTGGTTGGCCATGGTGCCTGGCTGATGGCTTTGCAGCACCCCTGAGCCCTACCCTGAGCTCTCTGCTTTGTCTCCTGGGAACAAAAAGGATGGGAGCACCTGCAAGGAGATGGGGTCACACTATGAGCTACGCTGGGCTGCTCAAGGGAAGGTGCTGTGTGGATTCCAGCTCTAGGGAAAAAACATCAATCAAGCAGTTCTGCAGTGTAAAATCCCAGGATGGGGATGTCCCACAGAGATCCAGGGGCAGCATCTCTGTCTCTCCCTTTGGGTTAGGACCTGGCTTGTGCCCTGAAGCAGGAGCACTTACACATCTCCCAAAATCACTGCAAGGGTACTTCTCATCCATAGGAATGGCTCAGCCTTGTTGAGCCCTACTAAAATCACAGGACCCTGGCATGGTTTGCATTGGAAGGGACCTTACAGACCTCATTCTAACCCCCTGCCATGAGCAGGGACACATTCCACCAGACCAGGCTGCTCCAAGCCCTGTCCAACATGCCCTTAAACACTTCCAAGGACTATCTCTGTTTCAAGTACTGAAAAAAGTATTAAAAGATTGTTCTGTTTGCTTAACAAAATTCAAATTCCATCACTCAGAGTCACTAACCTACTGGTCTAACCATAAACAGAGTGTATGTAATTTAATGTACAGATTTAGGATGCAAACCAGGGAAAATTTCCCTGCTCCAGGAAAACCTGAGGGCAGAGGGATTAGAATGACCTTTCAGCCTACAAGAAACAGAAGCAAAAACTTTTCAATTTTTCCTTCCAAACCAAATTTTTAAACTGTACAAAATCTGGGGGAAATTCATTGTTCTCATGGCTTTTCCATCTAAAGCACCAAAGCCCTAAAGCTCCTTAATCCCCTTTTTGCATTTACAGCAGCTCACCAAAACCACTCAGACTCCTCTCCATGTTATTATTTAATAGAAATGAGTCTTGGTGGAAAACCCCCAGCCAGGTGCACTGTGCTGCAAAGGTTAAGCCAGGCTTAATTCCCAGCTCAGGCCTGGGGGAAAACCCCACCATCAAAGGCATCTTGCTGACCAGGAGAGGCATGAAAATGAGGAACTAGTGGGGTTACAAAAGGAGGGGAGAGAGAAACACCAGAGCACATTTGCATTTATTAACCACCTGCAATAAGCAGCTGGTACCACAGGCAGCTGCTGGATGAGGCAAAAAACCTGTGGATTTCTGTAATGCTTAAATAATTCCTACTCCTGAAAGGGTTTTCTTGTGCCAACACACAACACTGACACCACGCTCTGCAGGGAAGCACTGGGGTGGCTCGTGGGGAAGAATTTGTTCCCTTCCCTTTTAAAAACTATACAAACATCTTCCAGCAGTCTCTTGGCAGAAAAGGATGTCAATGAGATCCTGAGATTGCTTCCAGAGCAGTGTTATGCTTCCTACAGCTCTGCTATGATGCATCCCCATGGGGAAATAGATGGATTTCAGAAGGTCCTGGACAAGCCTTTTCAGCTCTTGGCTTTGCAACTGTACCCCCAAAACAGCATCTGTAGATGCCACATTACTCTCTCAGGAGAAAAATATATTTAGGATTTAAAACCCCCCAAAATATAGGGGGGAAAGTGGAACTGGTTAAAATGCATCAGCAGGGCTGAGTATTGGCCTCATATCACTCAGAGCCCTTCTGTGCCTGCTGCCCCCAGCCATGGTCACTGTGCCTTGGGGAGAGAATTCATCCTGAATTTGCAGTAGGAAAACCACTAATTTAGGAAATATTTGTGCCTCTCAGAAGGAGAGATGCAGAGAAGGGGCCAGGAGGACTGGGGTGAATTGTGCCCTTTCAGGAGGCTGCCCTGCTAACCCAGCTCCTACAGGGTGTGTGCAGACACTGGGACCCAGCAGTGCTCACACCACCCTGCACACAGGAGGGGATTTTTGGCATCAATCCAGCCCAGACTCCTTCACAAGCAGCAATACCCCTGCAAACTGCTGCTCCTCCATCTTAATTTCACGCCCCCTAATTAGAAGCCGGTGTCGGCTGAAGGAGAAATAATGAACTCCAAAGGATGGCCAGGGACAATGAGAAACCATCCAGTGAATCAAACAAAAATCAGTTCCACTTCTTTCCCTGAGATAATGCAACTCTGGATCCAATAAAACACCTTTTACCAAGCCAAAATTTTACTGAAGTGTGAGTCAGTTCCCAGAACACCTGGGATGCAGCAGGGAAAAATCCCTCTGCAAAGGATGCTGCAAGGCCCCAGCTCTCTGAAACCACCTGGGGACCAAACTGAGGTGATTTAAGGGCTCTTAGCACTGGCCTAACTTTAGAGTCTGCTTTTTATTGGTGATTATGTGGTTTCTTGCAAATCCTCTTACTCATTTCTATCAGCCCTGAAAATGCTGAGAATCCTGGGATGGCATCCCCTCTATTACTCTGTAATCCCCAGGAGATCAATAAATATCCATATTTATTATATATATTAATAATATATATTAATAATATGTATTGACAATTTATTAATATTTATTAGTAATTTTATTCATAATTTTAATTAATAATATTTATTAATGTTGTTGCTTGTGGTCATGCCCTCAACTTTTTGAAATAAGAGGATGTATTTCCAAAATTTTTTTGATAAATTCTAATTTATTTCCAAAGCTTCAGTTTATTGTAGGTCCTGACCTGAATTTGACCATTCTGTGTGCTTTTTGGAAGGTCCAAGGTGAATCCAGGGCTGCTCCTGGCTAAAATAAATGGTCCACGTGGGCTTTAACTTCAGCAGAATAAAACCAAGTGTGAGTTTATCACCTCACACTGATGCCTCCTCTTCTTTTACTACAAAAATATTAAGCTTAAATTTAAAAAGGAAATCTAAAGTGTTATTCTGGGCCAAGATAAGCTCCCAGGAGGTGGGTGGGCACGGCTGTCTCTCTGAGTGCTGTGAGCTGGGCAAACAAAGAGGGGAAATCACCACTCCAAAGGGCATCCCACGCTGGCACAAGGACCCCTACAGCCTTTAAGCATGCCCCACTTCTGGGTTAGAAGTGTTTTCCTGCCCTTTAGGTGCTGTAAGACTCCACACAGGCACTGCCTGGCCCAGCTCCTTCCAAGTGGGACAGGGGTTGGAGCAGATGGTGGTTTTCCCTGGAATCAGTGGGCTGGTGCTGCCTCTTTGCTCAGCCCACACCAGGACCAGGTTTCCCTGCAAGAAACCTCTCCGTGATTTCCAGACTGGGATCAAGCTCAGGGTAACATTCCCAGGCCAAAAAAGCAGAGGATGGAGAAGGAGTGATGGCAACAAAGCTCCCCATGACAGGAGGCAGCTGCTGACCACGCTGGGAGCATCCCTGTGGCACCACCCCCTCCCCAGGCAAATCTGGATTTATCTCAGAGCAAACCCTGCCTGGGCTGGCAGGCACCACAGCACACTTACAGAAACTCTGAGGCTGCAAGTGCTCTCACCCCCTGAAGCCTTGGCTTTGGGATTTTTCCCTCCCCCCTCTCTTTTCCCTTTTGAAGTGGTGCTGCCTATTTTGGGAGACAAGGGCTGATTTCAAGAGGGTTTTTGTTCACTGAGGACCATGTGGAACAGCGTCAGACATTTGTGTTGTGGTTTCTCAGGGTTTTGGGCCAATTTTTTTTCAGCCTGAGAAGGGAAAAGCCACCCATTCCTGTAATTAGAGCTGAGAAATTGGGCTCTGCAGGCAGACCTTCCTCCACACAGCGACAAGGTGCTCACTCCCCCTCTCCCTTCATGAAATCTGGCTTAGAGTGCTGCTAAAGTCCTTGATGAACACACTTGTGAGAGCTTCCAGTGAGAACCAAACCCACCACTGGGAGGATCCAGAATGCCTCCAGTCCCCACCATGCCCCTGATACCCAAAGGACCAGCATTGGGTCCATACATCAGGTTACAATTCCAAATAACTCTTCCCTGTGCTTGCAGAAAGGAAAAAGCACTGCAAGGAAAAAAAAAAAAAGGAAAAAGCACTGCAAGGTGGATACTGAACTCTTTGGGACCTTCTTTTGCTTTTTTAGTTTAAAAATGGCCCTCCTTGGCTGCAAAGCTGTTTATGGTGAGTCCCCAGGCAGCATCTGATCACATCCAGCTGCTTTCCTGGTCTGCTGGTACCTGGAGCAGCAGCCTGACCCCAAAAAGTGGGGATGCTTTCAATCCACACGAGGTTTTGTGCAGCCTGGAAGCTCCTCCATGGAGAGGGAACACTGAGCACCCCCCTCACAAAGCAAACCCCAAGTTCAACTCAGTCTGCCTCCTCCTTGCCACCCCAGTCACATCCTCTCCTCCAGGAAGGCTTCCCCGTGCTGGCAGAGCAATGCCCAGGGCTTTTCCAGCTTTTCCTTGCCCAGAGCCCTTGGAAAGAGTTGCCAGTGGGTCACACTGCTCAGCTGGCACCCAGCCTCCTTCCTGGGCACCTCATTCACCCTCTCCCCAGGCTGCCCCAGGCAGCCCCAGCACGGCCAGAGCAGAACTGATGGAACATTTTTCAGCTCAACATCCCCTAACCCTTGGAGCCTCTTTTTGTGCCTTTTTTTCCTTTAATCTCCCTGTGTTCTGTGGCTGTGACTTCTACACAAAATGTGTTTGTAGGAGCTGGACAATCCATGTGCTGGCCTCTGAACCATGAGCTATGAGCTGATCTAACCCATGAAGGGGTGAAATTCAGGGTTCCAAATGCAAGAAGCCACTGGGGAAAAGGAAAATTGTGGTAATAGGAAATTAGTGGTGTTAACCCCTGCACCAGGAAAAAATCCAATACAAGCAGAGTGCTGCCTCGAGCAGGGAAGGAGCACAGACTGCAGAAAAGGCTGTCAAGCAAAACTTTTAAAAGAAATGGTGTTTTTAAACACAGTTTCCTGTTGAAGAAACTGGACAGAGAAACAATAACCCGTTTGTTGCTGCTCCCTGCGAGCAGCGCATGCGAGGCTCAGCGGGGAAGGAACCTTCACAGGGCCTTTTGAAATTCCCTGCATGGCACAAACACACGTGGAGCTGCTGCTTGGCTCCAGCAGGAACTGCTGTGGCTGTTATTTACTCATTTGTGTGGCAGCAGGAGCGGGGCTGCATCTAAAGATGTGTAAATTCAGCCCCTGGTGGCTCCGGCAATCCGACGGGATGCGCTTCTGGAAGGGAGCCCAGCTTGTCTCAGCAGGCAGCAGGAGCTCAGGAGCTGCTTTCAGGCTCCTTCACAGAATTCTGGGATGGTTTGGGTTGGGAGAGACCTTAAAGAACATCCAGTTCCACCCCTGCCATGGCAGGGACACCTTCCACTATTCCAGGCTGCTGCTCCAAGTCCTATCCAACCTGGCCTGGAACATTTCCAGGGATGAGGCAGCCACAACTTCACTGGCCAATCTGTGCCAGGGCCTCACCACCCTCACAGCCAAGAATTTATTCTTAAAATGAATCTAAATCTCCCCTCTTTTAATTTAAAACTTATTTAAAATAAGTTTTAAAACTTACTGTAAATTTAAAGCTTTCCCCCCTGTCCTATCACTATCATCCCTTTCCCTCTTCTTTATGAGCCCCTTTGAAGTTCTGACATGTCCTTGCTTCCCACTAGAGCATCCAGAATGTGAATCCAACCAGGATTTACCTCACAGACAAAGGAATGCATGGAATGGTGGCTCAGGGAGGTGGGAATGGGTGGGGATGGAGGATTAGGGGGATGTTGCAAGGAGGTGCTGCCCTAAACCACCAAGTCTCTTGGGGTAAACACAATGCCCCAATGTCCAAGCCAATAAATGCATTTTTTTCTTCTAAACCTATACACAAACCACAGAAAATCACTGTTTTTCCCTGGGGAATCCTGGTCCATTAATATCAAATGCTGCTGTGCTGAACCAAGCCTCCCTAATTATCCCAGAAAATGGCTTTTGCTATGGGCTCCAGGGAGAAATTCCTCCCCTGCTCACCAGTGAAGCCAGATAAACAGCACTGGGATGCAGAAACTCTCCTTCCCAATGTCCTTTTCCACCCAAAAGGGATGTCCAAGAACATTTTAATTGTTCAAGCAGCAGCCAGGGCTCCCCAGTGCCTCCATCCCTGGTCTGAGGAACATCTCCCTGCTGAGACTTCCAACAGCATCAGATTCCATCACACTCCAGATGGGGAAACCCCTCCACCACTTAGAACCATTTCAGGAGGTCAGCCTGGAGGATGTGCATCCTTTACACAGCAATGTGCAACCTGGGGGAAACTGGGAGTGAGAAATGATGCGCCCTAAACCAGTCAAGTGAAAGGGGTGAATGCCAAACCTCTGGAATTGCCCCGAGAATCCCCAGTCATTAAAAAGCTGTGGAGTGAGAGCAGGGAGTGTCTTTAGCAGGGACAAACACATGAGGACAATGAGTGTCTCACACGATGTACATCCCACAGTACTGAAACACACCTGTAGCCTTTTCCATCCTTGCCAACTCATTTTGGATTTTCTCCTCCCTTGCCTCTTTTTAGCCACTTTCACACATTCATAAAAGCCACCTACTCCCCCTCTCCTGTAGGCACCATGGCACAAATTCTGCAAGACAAATCCCTCAGTGTTTCAACCTTCCTCTGGCCTCCACCTCTTGGGAACTCACACATCCCATCCTGAACACCTTCCCCTTCCATCTGGGCTGGCCATGTCTTATTCCTTCTTACTCCTTCTCCTATTTCTCTTTCAAAAGCATAAAATCTTACCAGCTCCAGGAGAACAGAGAAGCCTGCTGGTCTCTGAAGCCACCAAGGGGCAAACATAGCATTCAGTTCCCACCATGAGAAGATGCAAAAGATGGGACACCCCACGACAATGGTTTCTCACTGCCTGAGGACAGGGTTTGATGGGATTTTGGGAAGGAATTCCTGGCGGGGAGGGTGCTGAGGCCCTGGCACAGCGTGCCCAGAGCAGCTGTGGCTGCCCCTGGATCCCTGGAAGTGTCCAAGGCCAGGCTGGACAGGGCTTGGAGCAACCTGGGATAGTGGAAAATATCCCTGCCCATGTCAGGGGTGGAACTGGGTGTTCTTTAAGGTCCCTTCCAACACAAATCAGTCTGGAATTCTAAAATTCTCTGACTCCCAAATCCTGAACCCTGCAATGCTCCCCAACAATCCCCAGCAGCAACAGGACAGCCATGGCTGGCATCACAAACCAAGAATTAATTCTTTCCCATTACTGCTCCAAATTAGCTCAGCTCAGCTTTCCACCTCCTCTACATACCCACAGCAGATGCATCCTAAAAATCTGCCTTCATCATCCTCCAAAACATTCCTGATTGCTCAGATATTGCCTCTCACTGGAGTTATGGCACAGATCCCTGCTCCAGCTAACACGAGACCACATTGCTCAGCAAACAGGGGGGACCATGGTTACAGGAAAACATCAAATCAGAACAACCAGCCTGAAATAAAATTGCATAACGGATGGGAACAGCAAAACTCGAGGAGAAAATAAAACAAAATTAAAAAAAAAAAAAAAAAAAAAAAAAAAAAAACAACCAAAAAAACCCCAAAAAAACAGCTTCAAGGCTGCCAAAACTGAGCCATTGATTACAGAGCATTTGATCCATTTGCATGCAGAGAGCTTTGCTTTGGAGCTGAGATGGAAACAGTCTTAATATAGCTGGAGAGAAAATATCCTCCTTGCACTCTCCTAACTGCACTTTGATAGGAAGCAGCCACAGAGCAGATGGTGCCTATATATAATCACCAGACCTATTATCCCAGCCTCTTTTAGTAATTTGAAGGATGTGATAACCACAAGGAGAGCAGCAAATATTCCCCCCTCCTCCCTCCCTCCCTTCCCCTGCTAATTAAAATATAAAAAAAAGGAAAAAAAAAAAGAAAAAAAAAGGAAAAAAAAAAAGAAAAAAAAGGGGGAGGAAGCTATAATTATGGTAACGAATAAAAGAATCTCCAAATGAAGTAAATAACTATTTTGTGCACTGCTCCTTTAAACCAGAAGTCAAAAGTTAATTAAATAGCAGTGTGTTACTGAGTCAGGAGAACACAGCAAGTCCCAGTGCAGTGGGGAAGGAAGGAGACTGGAGAGGCTCCAGATGAATCCAAACCACAGCACTTGCACCCTCCTGTGTGCCCTCCTGCCACTTGTGTGCAGATGCTGTGTGATGGTGGGGGCAAGGAGAGCTCGTCTCTCTCCATTCCTCTGCTTGCCAAAGCCTGGGCTTGCACAGATTCAGAGGATGAGCAGCAGGAAGGGGATTCTCTCCAGGGGTTTCTTGCTGCATGAAGATGCTCGGGAAAACATCAGAAATGTGATTTTAGTGATGCTTTGAGAGCAGGCTGGGGAATGGTGGTGTTGGGATGAGGTCACAGAGAAGCAAGAAGGGTTTGGGGAGGGAATTACTCACAAAGCCCTGAACAGATGTAAGTTAATAGTGGAGGTGCTGAGGAACATCCCTGGCCCCCAGACAGGGCCCTCAGTCCCCTGCTGATGGCTCCAGGGGTGAACAAAGGGCAGGGAGGAACCCACAGGTGCTCATGGGGTGGTGGCAAAAGCAAAGCTTCCCTTGGGAGAGCACCAAGCTCCCATGCACTGAGCCTGCATCCCACAGGCACCAGGGCAGCTGGAAAAACACACCCAGCTCTGGGAGGGTCCATCCATCCCCCAAACTCCCAGAGAGGGGAGGCTGCCCAGGGCTCTGAGAGCATTACTGGGGCTGTCTGACTGCTCCACAGCCCAGAGAGCATCAATCTGCTGCCCTGGCAGCTCCTGCACCACTTCCAGGTCAGAAGCAGCATTCACTGGTGACAGGAATCCCAGGGATTGTAGGATACACACAAAACCATTGCTGTGCTTCCAAACATCCATCCCTGAGACACCCAGACTGCTGTAAGGAAAGTGGAGGTGGCATCAGAGCCACAAGGTTCAATCTCCCCCATCCCAAATTGCACATCCTACCCTCCTGTCAAGGCACAAGCACCACAACAGCAAAACCATGGCAGCATTCCCTGCCCTGGGCAGTGACTGCTCTGGGATTTCACAAGCTGAGAGGGTGGGAACATCCCTGGGTGCTGCTGGAACAGAGATTCCCAAATGAGGTGGCCCCATTCCAGCCAGGGAGCTGCAGGGCTGCTCTGTGTGTGAGTTGGGGAGCAGAGCTCTGTGAGGGCACAGAGGATGCACAGCTGGAAGGGACCCAAAAGGAGCACTGAATCCAGGTCCTGGCCTTGCACAGGACATCCCAAGAATCCAATCCTGTGCCTGAGAGTGTTCAAATACTCCTTGAGCTCTGTCAGTCCCATTTTCCTGGGAAGGCCATTCCAGTGCCCAGCCACCCTGTGAGGGAACCACCTTACCCTGCTACCCAACCCAAACCTGCCCTGACACAGCTCCATGCTGCTTCCACGTGTGAGCACAGACCAACCCTTGCACAAAGGAGGTCTGGAGGAAGCAACTGTGTGACCCCAGAGGACACATGTGTGACATGCCCTGTTGGGGGACAGCCCCATGTCTCTCTGGCTGGCACCCAGTGCTGCCTCTCCTCCTCTCCATCCATGCACACCAACCACCACCTCCTCCATGCCTTACCCAACCCAGGGCTTACCCAAACCCAGGGTTTGCAAGGGCTGAGGCAGCCCAGGGCACACAGATTGTCTGAAATGGTGCCTGGAAGCACCATTTGGTGTCATGAGAGTTGGTTTAGGAGCACTCACAGGTGTCTGTATTGCCCACACAAGGTTTTGAGCCACCCTTGGCATCATCACCTGGTGCAAGTCAGAAATCCTTTCTTCTATTCTTTTAGTATAATGTAATATAATAAAATAATAAATCAGCCTTCTGAAACATGGAGTCAGATCCTCATCTCTTCCCTCATCCTCAGACCCCTGTGAACACTATCACACAACCCTATGAGCAAAGCTGCCTGTGATGTGCAAGTTCCAGATGAACAAAACAGGAGAATCCCTCTTCCAGATGTCCTGAGCTCAGTTCTTCAGTGGTTGATGGGTTACTCCAAGTCACTCTCCTGTGAATTTGTCTTTTCTTCCCTCCCAGGGCAGGTTATGTTTGGAAGACAAGAAATGGGGTGAGGAGCTTGGGTGTGAGGCTGGGAACCCTGTGGGGATGACTGAAGGTGGGACCTCAGCAGCACAAGGAGCTTTGTCACTCAGCCAAAGGCTCAGTGAGAAAGGAGATCCTTTGGGAGCAAAGAAGGGAAGGGAATGTGCCAAACAGGCTCCAAGGAGGATCCCAATGGGCAGGGGCAGCAAGGTGAGAACAGGAGGGGACACTGGGTGTAAAACACACTCAGGAGAGGGGCAGATCCTTCCCAGCACTGCTGACACCTCAGAAGGACACTGCTCTGTTCTCCACCACCACTCCCATCCCCAGGGCTTGGTGGCCTCCAGGGTGAGGTGGGTGATCACCCATCTCTAACTGCATGATGCTCTGCAGAGCTGTGGGCTGTGTCTGCCAGGGACAAAGAGTTTCAATTTATAGAGGGGACAGAAAATCTGTATCTGCTGTTCAGTGCTGTCCATCTTCTACAGACGGACTCAAGGATCTTAAAGGTCTTTCTCAACCTAAGTGATTCTACACTGCTCTCACTCACAGTCCTGTCTGCTGCTGTATTGATGAACATGGATTTCAGCAAATAACTCTGCTCACACCTGCTCTCCTCATACAACATTTTTGATTTCAAGCAAGAGTTTAAACAAGATTTTGTAGCACTGGGAACCTGACAAAGTGTGAGACTTCTGGAAGTGTTCCCTGCCCGTTGTGTGTGACACTAGAGGGCATGAGCAAGACAACAAATGCCCTTGTCTGCCACCACTGAGAAGCTCAAGTGTAGTGAAGGCCAAGGAGCTTTTCTCAGTCTATCATTTAAAGAGAAGACAAGCAGACATGAGGTGTCCCCAGCTGGCAGGAGGAGTGCCAGGGTGCCAAGTCTCAGCAAGGCCAACTGAGCAACAATTTTCTGAAGGCAGTTCCAAAAGCTAATCCACCCCCAGCAAGAACAGGACATTTGTTTGCTTCACTGCTGTAACCTCACTGAGACTTCTTCATTTTCTCATGACATGTTTTGCTAAGTCTGCATGGGAGGAAACGTGTTCCTCTCTGAGAGGCAAACACAGGCTGAGGGCACACAATTCCCTCCCTTCAGCTGAAATCTACACAGAGGACAAAACTTTGAAGGTGCCGATCAACCCAGCACAGATCAGGGTGGTGCTGTGGGTTAAAATAATGCAGTTATGCCATTCCCAGCCCAGTTTGGGTACCAGGTTTGGCAACAGGGCTGTCTCCAGAGAGCTGCTGCACAGCAGGGTAGGGGAGGAAGAGTGAGGAGACCCACACTCTGTTCATGGCAAGAGCTTTCTTGGTGTTGTTTGTTCCACCTCAATTCCCTGGTGACTCAGGGAGAGCTCCAGCACATTCATCTGCCCTCTCACTGGGGATTCCATAACTGGAGCAAACGTTGGCAAAATCCTGCAGGCCATGTCCTGCAGACATGTTCTGACACTCAGCAGCTGCAGATCTGCCTGTAGGGCAGGACTACAGAAACACTGAATTGTTTGGGTTGGAGGGGACCTTAGAGATCATCCAGCACCATCCCCTGCCATGGGCAGGGACGCCTTCCACTGTCCCAGGCTGCTCCAACTCTGCCCAATCTGGCCTTGGACACCTCCAGGGGCAGCCACAGCTTCTCTGGGCAACCAGTGCCTTGTCATCCTCACAGGGAAGAATTTCTTCCCAATACCGAGTTTAACCCTGCCCTCTGTCAGTTTGAACCTGGGGTGCACGGAAGGAAGGACCCTGATTTACTTCTCCTCAGCTCTAGGACAAGCTGGAGACTTTTCTCTTTCAGGACAGGAAATTTGCACAGGTGGGTATTGCTCCTCCCTTGCTCTCCTTCTCCCTGTGGACAAGCACCACCAGTTTTCTGGCAGATTCCCATGGGAAGGGTGCAGCAGGCCTGAGCACCAGCACCTTTCCCATTGCTGCAGGAGAGGAAGGGTGGCTCCAGACTGGCAAGAGCTTTGCTGGTCCCTTTTGCTCTCTGCTCCTTCTCAGGGAGTGCAGTGACACTGGAACACCAAAGAGTGCAACATCCCTCCAGTGTGAACACAGTGCCAAGGATTCCTGCCCTCTGGGACATTCCCTGGCAAGGTCTCTGACTGTGTCTGTCCCTCACTGACCTGTGACTTTATGGTCCAGATGAGACCATGGATCTGCAATCCCCCTCCTCAGCACAGTTAATGACAGACCCTCCTTTGCCTCTGCACAGATTCCCTTCCAAAAGGGTGGAAAACACAGGGCTGAGCTGTGCTTCCACAGCTCCAGCTGTGCCACCAGTGCTGGAGCCAGTTCCAGGGGCAGGGAAGGGGCTGGAGCCCCACACAGGCAGGTCCTGGCAGCTTTGCAAACCAGCTGCTTTCCTCTGTCCTTCCAGAGATTCCAGGCCGTGTCTCCATCACAAAGACCTTGTGCAAGCCCAACATTTTGCAATTGCTGCCTGACCTGGCCCCAGAGGCAGCACTCCAGGCTTCACCCTGTCCCCATGGGGAGCAGCTCCAACCCAGCTCCAGCTCCAGCCCCAGCTCCAGCTCCAGCTCCAGCCCCATCTCCATCTCAGCCCCAGCTCCAGCCCCAGCTTCAGCTCCAGCTCCAGCCCCAGCTCCATCTCCATCTCAGCCCCAGCTCCAGCTCCAGCTCCATCTCAGACCCAGCTCCAGCTCCAGCTCCAGCCCCAGCTCCATCTCCATCTCAGACCCAGCTCCATCTCCAGCCCCAGCCCCAGCTCCAGCTCCATCTCAGCTCCATCTCCATCTCAGCCCCAGCTCCAGCTCCAGCTCCAGCCCCAGCTCCATCTCAGCCCCAGCCCCAGCCCCAGCTCCAGTCCCAGCTCCAGCTCCAGCCCCATCTCCAGCCCCAGCTCCATCTCCAGCTCCAGCTCCATCTCAGCTCCAGCCCCAGCCCCAGCCCCAGCTCCTCCCTGCCTGTGCTCTGAGCCCATGCCAAGGCTGTCTGTACTCCTGCAGTGCTCAAGCTTGGTTTAAAGCTGCACCTCAAGCTTTGCAGGAGTTGCTGATGCAGTGGGTGGGAAGGAGCACATGAACATCACAGAGTCCCAGAGCGGTTTGGGATGGAAGGGACCTTAAAGCCCATCCGGTTCCACTCCCCTGCCATGGGCCAGACACCTTCCATTAGAGCAGACTGAAGACTCGTCCAGCCTGGCCTTGAACACTTCCAAGGATGAGGCAGCCACAGCTTCTCTGGGCCAACTTCCATTGCCTGGGGTGAGTCCATATCCTCTGATCACTCCAGGCTCAAACTCGTCACTTAGAGCACTGGTCCCACTCCTGGAGCAGCATTACTGTGGTAAATCCAGAGTGACTCCTTCAGAACTTGCCTCCTGTAACATCTCCTCCTTTAGGCCTTGGCTAAACCTTTGCTAACCCCAGTTATGGGAGAGCTGGAGATGAACCAATCCTGAACCAAATCTCAAATATGGAGTCTAGGTCGAGTCAAAGTCAAGGTCAGCACAAAGCAAAACATCACATGAGCTTCAGCCACCCCTATTTCAGCCCTGTGCCATGGCAGCATTAAATCTCATTGTGCCACAGCTCCAGAAGAACACAGCTCAGGCAACATCCCCAAATCACTGCTCTGGGAAAGACTCAGCCCCATTCTGGTGTCAGGAACAGGCAGTGCCTTTGCAGGGATGGCTCAGGAAGGCTGAGCCCTGCAGGGTGTTGCTGGATTAAAGCCTCTGCACTGATAAACACCTCTGAGTAAGAGGGAGAACTTAAAACTAACAACAACCCTAAAACCTAAACAAACACTAAGGAGTAGAGGGCTTTGCTTTGGAATAAAAGATTCATAAACATATTGATTGAGTCAAGGGGCTGGGACAAAGCCTGACAGCCGTGTTTATTTTTTAGCATCTATCTGTGGACTTACCAGGCTTTTGCCCAAGCCAAATATTGTGTTAAGGAAGTTTATGAACTGACACATCAAGTGTGGTTGGGTCACCTCCAGCTCAGCCCACGGTTGTCTGAGCATGGTGCCACCAAAATATGTCTGCAGGAATTACAACAGCTCAACACGTGGGCCTGGACTATCACCAGCAGGGGATGGTGCAGCCAAGCAAGGGGCAGAGACTGAGGAGGAATTCAAGACTGGGTAAAGTGAAGGGCTGTTGGCAGACCCAGAGGTGCTCCTGCCCCAGCTGCTGCTGAACACACTGAATTCTCAGAGAATTTAGGAAAAACCCCAGCACTGCAGCAGTTCAGGTGTTGCCTCAGTTTTGGCATCTTGTGCCAACACCTGGGGACCACCACGGGCAAGGGGTGGGTCAGTGCTTCTGCTGAGAGCTAAGCCTGAGCACAGAAAGGCTCAAAAATCCACCAAGGGGTTTGTGGAAAGAGTCCTTCAACACCTAACACTTGCACAGTTCCAGCCACTGTCAGTGATCAACCTGCTGCACCCATCACACATCCCTGCTCCCAGATCCTCACACGAGGAGCCAGAACCCTTCCACGGTGTGCAAAGCCTCTGAACCACCAGGCATGCAAAAACCACATGGAAACCCCCCAAAAAACAATCCTTGGAGAGATTTAACAGACTGCAAGTAGATTAATGGGGTTTTTCTCACCCTGCCTCTCTGTTGGACCCTTCCCATGCAGCTCAGTCACCCTGGAACAGCTCCACAGCACAGGGTCTGGCTCTCAGAGAACTGAACATCACACAATCCCACAGCAGCAGGAGCTGGGGGCTTCACACACAGGGGATTGGATGGGAATGATGGTTTAGAGCCTGTGGAGAAGCTGAGACCCTTTGCTAAATCCCCACCTGCCTGCAGGGATGGACACAGGAGAGGCAGGGATCAGGGTGCTACAGCAATAAACCCAGAGCTGTGTTTTATAGTGCTGTTGATTTGAAACATCACTTAAAAAAAAAAAGCAATTCTTTCAGGAGAGAGAAAAGCCCAGAAGCCTTAAGTGACCATTTTAAAGCTTTTAGCTATTTAATTGTGGCTTTCCACACTCTGATAAAGAAACCAGGGCTGCTGCCACAAGAAGCCTCTCCTCCCCAAAGTGCTCTCTGCATCCCTCATTTCCAGGAGACGCTGATAAAGCATCTTGGAGAGATTTCTGAGTATCCCAGAGTGGAGGAGGACATGCAGCCCTGCAGGTGACATGGTGGCAGTCACCCAAAAGGGTGACAGAGTGAGTGGGTGGGCAGGGGAGCTTCTGAACCCCACTGAAAATCATCTTTTCAGTGCTGCATTCATGCTGCATTCCTGCTGTCCCAAAGAAGGCTCACAGGAATCAATGGCTGCTCTGAACACCAGCTGCACACAAAAGCCAGTGCTGGATGGACAGATCTCCAGTCATGGAGCTCTCCATGTGTCCAAGCCTTGGGTTGGGCTCTGCACCATCCATCAAAGCCTGGCAAGGTCTCCATGGGGAAAGAACCACCCAGCTCTACTGGAAAACACTGAGCACTGTCCATTAAATTCCTCAATCACCACCAGCCTCACACCTCTCCACTGCAAATACAAGGGAACCTTTTCAGATACCCCAAAGCTGGTGGATTCCAGCTCTGCTTCCAAAACTTTTGCCTGCATCAGGGTCCCAATGCTGTTTCTTCTCAGTAGGTCCTCAGCACACTTTTTGACTTGCTTCAAGGTCCCCAGCTCACTTTTGGACATGAAGCATCAGTTTCCTGCTTGCTTTAGGCACTCTTGGAGCATGAATTGTAAATCTACACAAAGCTGCATGAAACACAAGGGGTTCCCTTCAGTAAGGCACATTTTGTTGCTCTAACTTTTTCTTACTCTTTGCTGGTTTTCCCTCCTCTCCAGCTCCCAGGTGTCACAGGCAAATTTTATGAAAAATCCTTTCCTTAGGAATTTTTCTCCTGAGAAGCTGAGAGGCCTCAGGAGTAAAATGTAAACAATGATTATCTGCTGCTGTGGAATGCATCAGGTGCATCTGTGATTGGTCTCATGTGGATGCTTCTAATTAATGGCCAATCACAGTCAGCTGGCTTGGACTCTGTCTGAGACACAAGCTTTTGTTCTCATTCTTTCTTTTTCTATTCTTAGCTAGCCTTCTGATGAAATCCTTTCTTCTATTCTTTTAGTATAGTTTTAGTATAATATATATAATAAAATAATAAATCAAGCCTTCTGAAACATGGAGGCAGATCCTCATCTCTTCCCTCATTCTAAGGGATGCGAACACCCTCACACCCAGGTCTTTAAAACCCCATAATGCTGGAAGAAAAAAACCCCAACAAGGCAAGCAGAAAATAAAAAAGCAGGTGAGGAAAGGAAAAATAATAAAAAAAAGAGTTTTCTATGGCCCAGATGAGTTCAACCCCTGTGCTAACCACGCCAAAGCAGCAATTCCTAGTGGGATGGGGGGGATCCTGCCGTGAGTACTCACTGGTGCTTGTGCTAGTGCCGATGGTGTTGATGGTGGTGGGGACGGAGGAGGAGGAGTAGAGGGGCAGGTGGCCGTTCTCACAGGCCAGGTTTTTGTCCTGCCAGCTGGAGGCGCTGACGCTGATGCCGGAGTCCCTGGAGTTCTGCCAGCCGTTGTTGAGTTTGTCGTCCGAGTTCTGTCTTTGGTGATAGTAGTGAGCCTGCCCGTAGTCCAGCGAGTCCGAGCGGCCCCGGCCCTGCCCGCCAAAGCCCCCCGACGATGACGACGACGACGAAGACGACGTGCGGTCCTCCAGGTGGTTGAGCCACATGGCCAGGGCGCTCCTGTCCTCCAGGGAGGTGGCAGGGTGGATCAAGGCGTAGGACAGCAGCTGCCTGCTCTCCTCGATGTGCTGGTTGTGCTCGATGGAGTGCGCCAGGATTTTGGGCAAGAGTTTCATGTACTCGACTTTCGCCTCGATGTTGCCGGGCTTCAGCAAAGGCAGGTGGGTCAGCAGGAGGGAGATCACTTTGTCCTTGGATTCCTGTTGCCACTGGTTAATGATTCCTGTTGAAGGAATAAGGAGGGGGAAAAAAGGGGATTAATGAGAAATGGATAAACAGAGGTGATAAAGAAATAACCGGGTCCCGGCAGGGTAAATGCGACACGCCGAAGGGATTTGCACATGGTGTGGCTGTCACAGACATGTTTTATGAAAAATCCTTTCCTTAGGATTTTTTCTCCTGAGAGGCCTCAGGAACAAAATGTAAACATTGATTACCTGCTGCTGTGGAATGCAATAGGTGCATCTTTGATTGGTCCATGTTGGTTGTTTCTAATTAATGGCCAATCACAGTCAGCTGGCTTGGACTCTGAGAGTCAAGAGCTTTTGTTTTCATTCTTCTTCTTGCTTCTGATGAAATCCTTTCTTCTATTCTTTTAGTATAGTTTTAATGTAATATATATAATAAAATAATAAATCAAGCCTTCTGAAACATGGAGTCGACATTCTCGTCTCTTCCCTGGTCCTGGGACCCCTGTGAACACCACCGTATGTGGCAGCACAGCATGAGCATCTCCCTGGCAAGGGGGGTCACTGTTGTATTGCATGAAATAGTTATCCAGACACGGATTCTTACAGGTCACCACCCTCCAAAATCATTGTCAGGGCAAAGCTTGCCAAACTGGACGCCAAAAGTTACCAGATGCCCCTGAAAAATCACTGAAAAAACCAAACTGCACCCAGCTCTATGTGGGGAATGCATTTATAGCCATTTTCCAACTCTACTCTACTGCTGTTGCTCTTATTTAAATAAAATCACGATTTGGCCCAAATTTTTCATATTGTTGCAGATTACAGTAAATCTGCACTCAGTGGGCAAAGCTAACCTTTCAAAAGAACTTGGCTGGGAAATTGAAAAGGTCAAGATTCAAAGGAGGTAACACAGGAGAGAACCCCAGAGGAAACACCATCATCCATCCAGGGTGTCGGTGCATCCACCAGCCCCAAAGGAAAGGAGGGAAGCAGCCCCAGAGCTCCTGTTCCTCTGTTAGATCACAGCAAATTGGAGAGGTTCCAGAAGACAACAGAAAAAACAAAAAAGAAACCCAGGGGTTAGATTTAAATATGCAGAAGGAAAAGTCAGGGAATTACAAACTGGTCACTTAACTGGAACTCCTGGAAAACTGATGGAACAAATAATGAAACAACCTATTTGTAAGCACTTAGGAGATAACAAGATGATAAGTGACTGCCGACACCCATTTGTCAAGAGCAATTTGATTTCCTTCTGCGACAGAGCAACTGGCCTGTGAATAGCTGGAGGAGCAGGCAGTGCTGTATATCTTGATATTCATTAGGTGCTGCTACACATGGCTCCCTGAGCAGCACAGCAGAGAGAAACTGCTCTAATGTGGGCACACAACTCATCTGAAAAACACATGGAGGAGCTGGGGCTGCTGATTCACTGTGAGAACAGGAGGATGTGCTGGGCAAGGAGACTGTCCTGGGCCTGGCACCTCCCAGAAGGTCACTGCTGATAAGGGGGATGTGATAAACGTGATCAGCATGCAGGTATTGTGCTAAGAGAGAGGAAAACACTCCAGGAAACTGGACTAAGGCCAAACAGTGCTGAGGATTCGAAGGGGTGGCATGAAGCTGGGTCAGGGGAGGTTTAGGCTGGAGATCAGGAAAGGTTTTTCCCCAGAGGGTGGTGGGGCACTGACCAGGCTCCCCAGGGGTTGGTCACAGCACCAGCCTGCCAGAGCTCCAGGAGAATTTGGACAATGCCGTCAAGCACAGGATGGAATTGGAGTGTCCTGCGCAGGGTCAGGAGCTGGACTCGATGCTCCTTGTGGGTCTCCTTCCAACTCAGGATATTCTGTAAGACTTGAAGAGATGTGGAAGAACACCTGCATGAAGCAGGTGCAAACATCTGCATGAAGCAGGTGGGAACAAGGGAAACACATCTGTGCAGCACGAGGTGGGCAAGACCCTGGTTTGGAAGCACCATCTCAGTCAGACACCCTGCTGCACAGAAAATCTGCACCAGGCAGCCTGACCCTGGCTGAGAGGTGAGCACTGGCATGGACAAGCTGCTCTCTACCTCTGCTGCTGCCCAGGGAAATGGGGGAGTCACCATCACTGGAGGGATTGAACAGCTGTGAGGATGTGGCCCTTGGGGACAGGGGTCACTGGAGGCCTTGGCAGTGCTGGGGGGATGGTTGAACTCAGTGATCCTGGAGGGCTTTTCCAACCTAAACAATTTCTATGATTCTCTGACTTGAACTGCAGCAAAGATGAATGAGGTTGGACATGATGGAAATGCCTTCTGTAGGGCAGGGTGGCCCAGGACACTGTGAGATCTCCAACACCAGAGCTTTCTTTGAAGATACAAACTCCAAACACCTACCAAACCTACCCAGACCAGCCCATGACACTTCCCAGCCCCAGGGCAGTCTCTCCTCCAGTGCTGACCAAACCCCTCTGTAAAACCTTCAAATCTTCAGCCATGCAATCCTGCTACAGGAGCCACAACTGAGCTGTGTGGTGGTGAACACTCCCTCCTGCTTGCTTTAAACACACTGCCCAAAGCTTCATCAGGTGAAATGCTGAAAAAATCCCCCCAAAACTTTATGTTCTCTCTCCCTGTTGCTGTCTTCAACCCATTCCACACAGGAAGCTGCTCTAAATCACTGATTATCCCTACAGGCTCTGTGTGGTTTTGAGTAAGGTAACTGAACCCACACCAGTGAAATGCAGATCTGGATCTCCATCTGTAGGATCATTCATCAGGTTTGCTCTTGGGAAAGCACAAGAGCAAATCAATGTCCAGCTCAGGATATTCCGTGACCCAGGAATTGGACTCTACGATCCATGTGGGTCCCCTCCCCTCAGGATATTCCATGATATTCCATGATTCTGCATGACCTATGCTGCCAGCCAGTAGCTAACCCAACCCTCCCACCATCTCTGACCCAGAAAAGGGCTGTTAGAGCAGCAACTTCTCCCAGTTAGGGCCAAACTCTGTCCCTCAGTTCCTGACACGACCGTGGCAGCAAGCAGCACTCACCCCTCCACATTCACCCTCCCAGCTCCAAGGCACGCAACTGTTTTAATAGGAAGCCACTAGATGGCTTGCTGGAAGCACTGGAGACTCTCCCTGGAACTTTCTGCACTGGTATTTACTTCTGCAGAGCTCCCCCTCCTCCAGAGCCACTTCCTGAGCCAGCCCAGCGTGCCCGAGCCGTGCTGCGCCGAAAGGAGCGAGGGACACGACGTGGCACAGCTCTGGGGGAGAGGGAACTGCTGTATGGCAGCACAGGGGGCTTCTGGTGCTCTGGGTGTGCTCCTGCACCCCTGGGAATGCTGTGAGATTGTTCTGGTGCTAAAAAAATGGGATTTGGGAGAGCAACACTCAGCACAAGTGATGCTGTAAAGATACACGAGTGTAGCGGGACTCAAGGCTCACCAGTGCATATCCGTATTTTCCATATGCAGATGTCCCTGCTCCAGGCAAGGCTTCCTGTTGGGATGAATGTGATTTATCTGTCCCCTCTCTCTTAGTCAGCTGCCTGGTGAGCTGAAAACATGTCTTATTTTCTCCCATCCTCCTGCAGAGAGGGATGTCACACCCCAATATTTTATCATCCTTCTCGTGGTGGTTCAGCAGCACTCTCAGGCTGGCACAGCCAAACCCTAGCCTGGCACCAGCTGGGATTCTGTAGCAGCTCAGATAAACTGAGAAATCAAAGATCATTAAAAAAAAAAGGCCTGCAATTCACTGCTCAAAGAAGTTGGTGCCACTTAAAATAGGAGGAAAATACACGCAGAAAAAGCTGAGTCTGGTGTAAACTGGGTGCAGGAGAGGAGGAGGAGGAGGAGGCAGGTGGCCATGGCTGGGCTCCTCCTCCTCCTCACACGGGGAGAGCTGAGCATGAAGGTCCCCACTGGGGAAACACAGGATGGCGCCAGAGCTGCTTTTTGGGAACTTTGCCTGGGACCTCCAAGAGATTTGGGGGTTTAAACCACAGCCCCAAAATGATGGAGCACTGACCCAGAAGCCTGTGGCTGATGAAGGGCTGGGTGCCCTGGCCCAGGCAGGAGCTGGTCTCCTTCTCAGCCAGCAGCAGGATGTGCACAATTAAACAAAAATGGAAAATAATTAGATCTGAAAGAGGTTTGGCTCTCTCTGAGACGGGGCAGAAGGTCAGGCTTAATCCTATCTGCCAGAAAACAGAGGGATCTGGAGAGGGCAGTGCAGGAGAGGGAAGCTGGAGCTGCCTGTGGGCAGGGGGAGAGGGGCTGGCAACACCCCAGGGCACAGGAGCCCCCCTTCAGCCCTCACCCGCTCCCATGCACCCCTGGCCATCTGGGATATCCCATCCTTCACTGCCAGAACAAACCCTCTGGGGCAGCTGAGACTGGGATGTGTTTTGGGACCCCACATGCCAGGGTCCAGACACGATACCTGGGGTGGGTCACAGGCACTGATCTCACGGCTGCCTCATCAGCTCCCCTGGGTGCTGCTGCAGGTGCTTCCCATCACAGGATTTCACTGCTCTGTGCAATGTCGCTGGCAAATCTGAGCATAGAGAGAGCCCCAAAGGTAGAGTCCCCCCCTTGCTGCCTTGAAATCCCCAAAATCCCTGTCCTGCCATTGAACTGCCCTCTCCTCTGGGAGATGAGGTAAGCTAACAACTGACCAGCCCTGCTCTGGGAAGGGATGGGAGCTGCTGGTAACCCTGAAGCAGAAAATCCCAGTTTTTATTATGGAACATTTTCTTGGATGAGAAGCTGAATGAAGGTGGGATGTGAAACTACCTTCTCCTGAAGGATTACTTAACTGACAGGATTTTGCTGCTAGACAGCCCAGCTGATGCATGTGCAGCATGCCTGGATAAATCCAGCTCCAAATATAGCTGGGTCCTGCTTCCAAGACAGAAACCTGTGCTTGTGCTATGAATAGGACCAACACCATCCCCAAAACTGGGGCTTCTGGCTGGAAAATGAGGTGAAGTTTGTAAATTTATTAAGCTATTAAGGGATTTCTCTGTCTCAAATCTGCTTAATCACTGCTGGATCTCTGCAAACTGTTAATTTGTTAATTGCCACCATGTCCAGTGGTGATGGATCCACCTCTAACACTGCACTGCATGAGGGACTTTCCTGCCTTTACTCTGAGGGATGAAGGGGTTATTCCAACCACCAGCAAGGCTCATGGTTATGATGTCCTGGAACAGTCACAGTTTTCCAAATGTAAAGCCAGACAGATGGACAAAGGCAGGATGGACACAGTCCCTGCAAAAAACAACATGAGTAGCACACTGGTGCCTGCATTTACAAACCCTGAAGGGCCAGACTGCAGGGGTTTAATTCCAGTTTTGGTTTTTGTGAACAGATTTCTGGGTCAGAAGATTCCAGTTTAAAAACACCACCCCTGCTGAGAGGGATGGCCAAGAGCAGCTGCCAGCACAGGAGAGGAGCGTATGGGTCTCACCAGGTGACTTGTCTTCAAGGAACAACAATGATGCCAAGTAACTCCCAAGCACTTGAAGGAACCCAAAAAACAACCAAACCTATCCAACACAAACCATTTCATTTTGGAAGTAGAAACTGGGTTTTCCTCCTGTTACTATATACAACTTATTTCACAGTGAAACACAGCCCAAGTGAAGTGTCCAGAGGAGGCCATGGAGATGCTGCAAGGGCTGGAGCCAGGCTGGGAGAGCTGGGGGTGCTGCCCTGGAGAGGAGAAGGCTCCAGGGAGAGCTCAGAGCCCCTGGCAGGACCTGAAGGGGCTCCAGGAGAGCTGCAGAGGGACTGGGGACAAGGGATGGAGGGACAGGACAAGGGGGAATAACTTTGCTCAGATCAGGGTTAAGTGGGACATTGAAAGGAATTCTTCCCTAGCAGGGTGGGCAGGCCCTGGCACAGGGTGCCCAGAGCAGCTGTGGCTGCCCCTGGATCCCTGGCAGTGCCCAAGGCCAGGATGGACAGGGCTTGGAGCAGCCTGGGACAGTGGAAGGTGTCCCTGCCCATGGCAGGAGGTTGGAATGAGGTGCTCTTCAAGGTCCCTTCCAATCCAAAGCATTCCAGGATTCCATGAATTTGCTGATTTTGGTGAAATTAATGAGATGAGTGATGTGTAACTTATGAAACAGACAACAGCTTATCCTGAGCAGCAAGGACACCAATTTAAAGACTAGAAGTGTTTTAAAACCTGCCCAAGGATCTTCCAAGTAACAAAGAGGACATTCACACAGGAGGTTTGGTATCATTGCCCCTCAATGCCAAGTCAGTGCACTTAAGGGCTCCAGTTGTCAGCAAATTGCTCTTAAATTACTGTTTTATTATGCCCTTGTTTTCAGTTTTCCATAAAAAGTTCTCAAAAGCCCATTCAGATAATTTGCCCAAGCAAGAAATGACTAAGAGAGGGATTCATAGGATCATTAAGGTTGGAAAAGACCTCTAAGATCATTGAGTCCAACCATTAACCAGATGCTCAAATCTGAAGGGCACCCTCCAAGAACCTTCCCAAAGGGCTGAAATAAATTGCCCTCTCAGATGTATTTGGGGAGAAAAGCCAGGAATTTGTACTAAAAGTTTAGGTTGCGATCCTTGATCTTGTGAAGTGGCATACAGCAGCATCAGGGACTGAAGAGAGGAACTGCGTGCTCTGGATGGCAATCAAACCTTCCTGGGGATGGACAACACCAAGGTTTTCATGCCTTGGATGGCCAGCAGCAAAAGAGAAATCCAATCCATGCTAAGGCAGCTGGCAACTGCTTCCAGTGAGGCTGGAATCAGTGGCCACAGAGCAGGAGATGGCTATTTCTGGGTCTGCAGGAAGGTTTTTCAAGAGGCTTCCTCAGCAGCTCCCAGAAGAGGCTCCCATTGTTCACCATTTCCTGGATTATAAATGTGAAACTCAATCTGGGTGATGGGCAGAGCTGTGGGCAGAGCTGTGTGCAGGGCACCCACTTTTTATTGTCAGAGGCAGAAAAATCAGCACCTGGACTCATCCTGCTGTGCAAAGACCCAGCAGCACATCACCACCCACCAGCTTCTCCACACATCCATGGGAGATGCTGCACTTCCATCAAAATCCCCCAAATCTGTGGTAAATGAGGTCAGCCCTGGGATCTCACACCTATTCCAGCTGCCTGGATGCCTTCACCAGGGCAAAAGGGGTCAGGAAACCTGACCCTGCACATGAACACAGCCCAATAACCTGAGCTTGGCCGCAACCAGTGGCCAAATGAGTGGCCATCATCAGACAAACCTGAATTCTATGTCTAATTGTTCCAGTTTCTCCCAAGCACTTCTGTTTGCCTCCATTTCCAGTCCAATTTATCTGCTTTATGCTTGAATTCATCTGCTTCAGATTCTGAACTAGGTGATCTTTAAGGCTCCTCCCAACCCAAACCATTCAGTGATTCTATGAGTGGGGTGGAGAAACCACACCCCACCTCACTCAGTGCAGTTTGCTGCAAAGATAAAGCAGAGGAGCAAAAAATCAAGAGATTTCACCCACAAGTCTGAATTTGCACCAAGTGCATTAACCAAGGGCAGGTTGCTGCTAGTCCCAGCCTCCCCACAACTGGGTTTACTGGTGTGTGGGATGGTCCAGCTCCCCACCACCCATCACAGAAATCCACTCTCCAACAGCACTGCAGACACAAACCTCTGCCCTGGCTCCTGCTGCAGCAGCTCAATTGAAGGTGAAGCACAAAGTGTTTCCAGCTGAAGGGATTTAAATTATTATTTGCAGTAATTAGCACCTGCATGTTGACCCAGTCACAATACTTTGTTTGGGCAATTTTACATCATTCCCTTCGTAAATCAGCCTCACTCAAAAGGCCAACATGAAGGAAAACAAAGCAAGAACCCTGTTGGAAACACTCTGTACCCCATCCAGAGCACATCAATACCTTCACTGTTAAACCTGGCAGCCTTCTCCCTCCACCAGAGGCCAAATAATCAGAATTTCAGCATGTGCCTCCTCGTTATTGCGACCGGCGCTAATTAAGAGGAAAAACATCTCGGTGATAAACGTTACTGCTGACCTGCCAAGTGCAGCAGGCAGAGGCAGTCACTGAAACACTGCTGAACTGAACCCTGCTCCTCATCTCCCAAGATTGATGCCAGCACAGGGGAGAAGACACTCATGATGCTTCCAAGCACCTCCACATCCACGAGGCTGCAGCGTAAATCCCAACAAGGGACCCAAAAACCAACCAAACCCATCCAAGACAAACCATGATCTCACCAGGTGACTTGTCTTCAAGGAGCAACAATAATGCCAAGTGCTCTCAAGCACTTGAAGGAACCCAAGAAACAACCAAACCCATCTGAGATAAACCATTTCATTTTGAAAGCAGAAACTGGGTTCTCCTCCTGTTACTATGTACAACTTATTTCACAGTGAAGCAGAACCCAAGTGAAGTGTCCAGAGGAGGGCATGGAGATGCTCCAAGGAAGGGCTGGAGGCAGGCTGGGAGAGCTGGGAGTGCTCACCTGGAGAGGAGAAGGCTCCAGGGAGAGCTCAGAGCCTGCTCCAAGTCTGGATTTATGCCTGACCTCAGCAGGGTGGGAGGACCTAATGCCACACGTCTGGAGGCAGCAGGAGCCGTGCCAAGTGCCAAATGCCAAGCAGCACAGTGCCTGCTGGACCCATGGCTGCTGGCACCTCCCAGGGGAGGCCAGCTCTGCATCCTGGGCACAGCTTCCTCACAGGTCACCAAAACTGCTCACCCCAGGGGATAATGTGGGATCTGACAGAGGAAAAGCCCATAAACCCCCATGGGTGGCTTTTTGCTGTCACTCCCTTCCATTCAGGTCTAACAGGCCAACCTGGGGGGGAATTGGGAAGCATTGGTGAAGCTCTTGCCTTGGAACAAATCTTTGCTAGGAGCTGGGAACAGCCTGCAGAAAAGCCCAGGACAAGAGGAGGGCTTGGGGACTGCTGTGTGTGGGATTAAGGGCTCTGCACTTCCCCCAATCCCACAGCTTTGAACCTCCAGCTCCAACACACTCAGTGCCACCCCAGCATCTTTGCTCTATAACGAGATATAAAAAGGCAACCACAATTCCCCTTTTCCTAACTGGTCACTTCCCTTTCCTGGGCCGATTCAAGGGTGGACAACCTCTCAGAAGGACAGGTGGACCTTTTGTCCACGAGCACCCGCAAGGAGAGGACAGACAGACAGACATCACACAAGGCACATGCAGCCACATCCCACCTCACACCCCGGCTCCGTCGGAGCGCGACGGAAAATCTGCCAGCGATGCAGAGCAACCTCTGGGTTCACATGGTGCTGGCTCCCCTCCGTGTTTCCAGCAGCTACATCACACTCCAAGAGGCTAAAAATACATGAGGAAAGTACTTAATGTTTCTTTTCCACCCGAGCTGCTGCTGCAGAGCAGCTCCAAGGGGGAGGGGAGGTGAACAGACCAGAGTGGATGTGGGGAAAGGAGGCAAAAAAAAATGGAGCAATAAAGAAATGTGGGGCAGCACGTCCCACAAAAGGGGGTGGCCTGGGAAATCCCCACTGCAGGCAACACTTGGAAAAACAAAGCAAGAGCCACGTAACCATGAAAAGCAAAGTGTTTCTGAACACAGAGAGGATTTAAGGCCAGGTTGGATGGGATCTGGAGCAACCTGGTCTGGTGGGAGGTGTCCCTGTCTATGACAAGGGCTGGAATGAGCTGATCTTTAAGGTGCCTTCCAGCCCAAACCAATCTGTGATTCTGTGGTTCAGCACTGACAAGAGCACAGAAGAATTTATGAAGGAGCATCTCCTCCATTCCTAATTACCAAGATTAAGGAGCTCCATGTAAATTAATTACACAATATTCCTTGTTAAATGCAGCAGTGAATATTTAACCACCAAACCCAATTATGCTCCAAAGAGATAATCTTCCTGCAATGGCTCCCAACGTTCCCAGGTGAGTCCTTCCCCACCCAGGGCCCAGGAAGGAGGGATGGGTTTGTCAGCACAGCTGGGTGGCAAGAGGCTGCTGCTCTTCACTTTGGAAGAACAGCCAGTTTCATGGAATTCTGGAACGATTTGGGTAGGAAGGGACCTTAGTCTCTTCAAGACCACCCAGTTCCACCCCCCTGCCATGGGCAAGGACAGCTTCACTAGACAAGGTTGCTCCAAACCCCATCCAATTTGGCCTTAAAACATTTCAGGGATGGGGCAGCCACAGCTTCTCTGGGCAACTCTTTCAACAATTTCTCACAATTCTTCTTGGGACACCAGGCAAGGGGCAGGTGACTGTATGACATGTAAGTTCTGGGGAAACAAAAAGCAAACCACCCCTTGCTCCTGTCTCCAAAACCCCTGTGTGGGATAAGACATGAGCCCTACTCAACTTGTTGCCCTTTTAAAGGGTAGCAATCCTTGGGCAGAGAGTTCAGCTGTCTGTCTCTGGCAGCTCCCCTCTCCATGATGCTCTCCAAAGCAGCAGCAGCCCCATCAAGTGTTAGCAGGATTTGGGAATTTCAGCACTGAAACCAGGCTCCAGGACAGGCCTTGATCAGATCTTCCCATCCTGTCACCCCAAACATGCTGATGAAACCCCACCAGCAGACAGAGCACCCTCCACCCAATTTCTAAACTCCAAATGGGAGCAGAATGCCCAATATTTTGGTCAGATGCAGAGCAAACTGGAATATTTCTCACCAAAACATCCCCAAACTCCCTCTGAGATCCACAAGGACAGAAGAGCCCAGCTCCACTGTGAGTAGAAATGAGTAAGATTTTCATATTTTTGCCACTATTTTCCCCCTCTGCCTCCTGAGCTTGCCAGAGCTGCAGTCATTAGGAGGCTGTTTGTACAAACCCAGAAGTGATGTATTTTTAGCACTGGAGAATTGCATGGCACGATCATTAAGGAGCTTCTGCAGACAGCAACAAGAGCAGGGATTTTTCCTTCTCTAAATTGGCTCCAGCCACTACAGTTTTCAGCCCAAAGCAGACTTTCAGGAAATTCAGGAGGAGAGGGAGCCTTTTTCCATGACACATTTAATACTGAGCTGAAGCACACTCGATTTTCACACTGTGCATCCGACGGGAGGTTTTATGGATTTGTTTTCTAGGCTGTACTGTTGCACACTTTTGCTACAGAACATAATACCCTGTATTATCACAACACTCCCTAGCAACAGGACTTTAATTTAGTGCAGAGATTTCCAATGCTGGGAGCATTTCACTGACTCAGAGCAAAGATGACACGCTGGGAAACCTTATCAAAAACCCCACGGGTGCCAAGGGATTCTACACCACATGAATGATGGCATTGGAGCTTCCCAGCACAACGTGGCCAGCCCTGGCACACAGAACACCTTGGGAAAGAGGAATTTGCTTCACTGATTTCACAATCCACAGTCCAGCCAGCGTGGAGTGATGTCTACATTGATGGCAGCAGCGCCAGTGGGTGGGAGAGAAGAGTGGAAATCCAACAAGTGCTCGGACAGAGAAATGTGGGGAGTGGTTCAGTGGCACAAATGAGAGCTCAGAGCCAGGGGGACATCAAGCAGGACAAGGTGCCACCTCCTGCCTCTCACCCCAAGGTGAGGAGGAGCACAGATGCCTGGCAGACAAACCAACCAACCTCCTGCAAAAGGTGTCCTGAGGAGTGAAGCCAACCTGACATTGGACAAGAATGCCCAGTGCCAGCTCCCCTTCACTCATGGAGCACCCAAAGCCCCTCAGCATCACAGGCATCCTGCTCCCAAACCTCAAGTGGGGAGGATGGACTTGGGGAAGCCCAGGAAAATAGGGCCAGGGTCCCACCTGACCAGAGAGAGCATCCAAAGGTGCAACAGCCACACCAGCACTCAGGTGAGGTGTTGCTCCACCTCTGCCAGCTGGGGCAGAAGAGCAGGAGAAAGCAGGAGCACCATCCACGGGTGGGTTGAGAAGAACTTCTGCCATTTCTCATGGCAGAAATGACACCGAAACCACGTCCCTTGTGGAGAGCAGAGGGGAATCCACCAGCCCTTGTCAGGAATATCAGAGCAGCCGTGCCAGGTCTGATGGGTGAAGATATCCCAGTGAGATCCTGGCTCAAGTGGCTTCTGCTGGCTCTGTGCAAAGCCAGCTGAGCTCAGCCAGCCCATGGCAGTGGCATGGGTCAGCAGGGATTAAAAGCATAATTAAACAGGAGCTGCAGATTGCTTCCAGAAGCCCCATCACTCCCTGGAGCCCTGGGGAAAACGCTGCTGCTCCTGGGACCTGGGCTACAGGTGGGAAATGAGCTCACTGCCTGCTTTCACTGACACCAGGGTTACACTGCTCACATGCCTCCACACACCCTCAAATCCAGATTTTCACTGGAATTTCCCAGGATGCAGGAAGCCAAAGAAATAAAAGATGCAATTTCTGTATCTCTTTTTTGAGCTTAATCCATAAAAACACACGAATCTTCCTGACTTTCAGGCACAACCACAGGCATGGAGGAAATACTCCTCTGACTTCTTAATTTCAATTGCAAAAAGCCTTTTTACCAAAAGCTTAATTGAAATGCAGATAAGTTCCTTCAAAGGCTAAAATAAATATATAAAAAATTATCTGAATGTCATAACGGTGTTGCCTAAAATGGATAAAGGATTTAGAAGGGGAAAAATAATACTAAAAATAAGTTATGAAGGGTATGCAAGGTATTGATATACAGCACATGGTTTAAACTGTTAATCATTGAACAGATTCCAGTATAAAAATAAAGAGACTGAAGCTGCACATAATGGAGGAGTTGCTCTATTTATAAACTTCTCTGTGCAAAGGGCAGCGAGGGCCAGGATGAGGCAGCAGTGGAGGCAGAGGGACACTGCTACAGAGCCCATATTTGAGGGAAAATAAACAAGTTTTTAAATTTTTTTTTTTAATTTTAAAAACATTGTCAACAAAATCAAATTGCGTTGCCCAGGAGCCTGTGTGCCCCAGCCATGTGAGCAGCATTTCCAGCCCTGGCATGTGACAGCTCTCCCAATTTAGCCAGTAACTGACTCCCTGTGACCTGTAATAACACCGCTCCCAAATTAGAGCCCTCAATTTGACTTGGCTCTGCTCCTTCCCTCCCAGCAACATAAAGCATCCTTTTTCCCCCCTCTCCCCGAACATTCCTAATCCTGTCCTTTTGCACTGCCAACTCAAACTCCCATTTAGTCTTTTCCTATTTTTTCTGGGTGTGGAGGGGGGGTTGGTTGTGGAGGGACGAGGGGGTGCAGGCAGCAAAGGGCAGGGAAAAAAAGCCCGGTGGAAAAACACCAAGAGACAAAAACAACAACAAAATCAGACAAAAAATTCCAAGTTGGTGACATTCAGCTGGAAAAGCTCAATGACTCACATGCAAATAAAATCTGCCTAAATTCACTGTTGCATGACGCAGGCCACTGGCTTCAGCATGAAAAGGGCCGGGATGAAATCATCCACAATTAAATGGGAGCTTGGAAGGCTGCAAAAGCAGCAGCATCAGCGCTGCTCCCTGGGCTTAATAGGAAACACAAAGGAAGGAAGTTCAGTGGAGTGAGAACATCCCCCTTTCCCCTCCTCCCCACCGACACCTCGCACCATCAGTCATCCCCAGCCCTCAGAGCGGCTCCTCCAGCATCACACGTCCACACTCAGCTCCAGCAAGCTGCTCCCCAGCCTGCTGCTGCCAGATCTTAATGGGCTTTCCTGGAATACCAGCTCAAAAGTGAAATAAAAATAAATGTGGCTACGTGGCAAGGCAACCCCCCCCCACAACCAGCCAGCAGCTTCTTCCAGAGATTTCTGTTCTGATCTTTGCACAATGGTCAGGAGATACTGGAGAGTTAACACTGAGAAACCTTGCACCAAATCCAGTCCTCCCCCCAAATTTAAATCTCAGTTCTCAGGTTTGCTCTTGCATTGCAACAGTGCTTTAAACCTCCTGAGTTCTGAATTGCTGTCTGAAGTCACGTTATAGGAATGCACTCACAGGGAATGGGGTGCCAAGGTTTCCCCTCTGCCAGGATGGGCACCAGGCTCTGCATCCAACCCTGCTATGGGGCAGTGCCATGAACCAGGTCACTGCCCTCCTTCAAGCCCAAAGTAACAATGGGAGGGGGAAGAACTAACTAAAAAAGGTCATTTTAACCTGGATTCGGAGTCATAGCACAGTTTTCAAAAGGCTTTTGGTGCTCCAGCTAAGAAGGGAAAACAAAGCTGAGAACAAGAGCTGGCACCCTCCAAAGTGCTGCTCTGGGGATGCCCTGGTGGGTGCTGCTCCTCTGATCTGCTCTGCTGAGATCCCACCTGGAGTCTGGCATCCAGCTCAGGGATCCCCAGCACAGGAGGGACGTGGAGCTGCTGAAATGAGTCCAGAGGAGGCCACAGAGATCCTCTCAGGGCTGGAGCCCTCTGCTCCTGAGCCAGGCTGGGAGAGCTGGAGGTGCTCCAGGGGAGAAGAGAAGGCTCCAGAGAGACCTTAGAGCCTCTTCCAGGGCCTGAAGGGGCTCCAGGAGAGCTGGAGAGGGACTGGGGACAAGGCATGGAGGGACAGGACAATGGGGAACAACTTTTCACTGTCAGGAGCAGGGCCAGGTGGGATATTGGGAAGGAATTCCTGGCTGTGAGAGTGGTGAGGCCCTGGCACAGATTGCCCAGAGAAGCTGTGGCTGCCCCTGAATCCCTGGAAGTGTCCCAGGTCAGGTTGGACAGGGTTGGAGCAACCTGGTGATTGTATGATCCATCTGGGAAGCAGAAGGACAGCACCCCAAGCACCCAAGAGTGGCCACAACCAGCTGTGAGGCCGTTGAGAGAGGCCATTGCACCTCACTTCAGCTATGAAGTGAATCCTCTCCCACAAGAGGAAATCAGGTGGGAGAGAATGATGCACCTAGTTTCCACATTAATTTGGAAACTGGGTGCTTCAACCTTTCTGGACCTCCCTTCAGGCCAGGTGTGCCTGTCCCTGGGATTATCCCAGAGCTGTGCTTTTGGAAGATTCCAGCCTGAGCTGAAATTCTCAGCACTGCTCACCCCAGGCTGCAGTGGCTGCAGGAGCAGGGTGTGAACAGGCCCATAAAAGGGAACTGGGAGACTTGAGCCTCCTGCCAGCAAAGCCCACATTTGCTCTGGAGGAATCTGCACCTCCCTGGGAAAAAAAAAAAAAAAACCAAAACAAAACAACAACCAAACAACAAACTATAAAAATAATATATTGAGGTCTACAAGTGGGGAAAGGCTGCAAGTGCCTGCAGGAGGACACCCGACTGTGCCTGGGCCATCTGGTCACCCACTCTGGGTGACACTGCCCTCCCTTCACCACCAGATGCTAATTCCTTTCATCCTGCCTGGCCCTCCACTGGTGTAATTTTAGGTCTGTGAATAGGACCATCTGCCTTTGAGATGCTCGTTTATTTTTGGCTGAGCCCTCCCTTTCACCACTCCCTCCTTAAAGGAAGTCCAAACCAGGGAACAGTGCTCCTTGTCTGCTCCTCTGATCACCAACCAGCTATCTGAGGATGTTCTGCACCACTGTCACTCGTCAAACTGGGGGTGTCATTATCTTCAAAGCACTTTGCAAACACTTTTTTCCTTCCTCCCCGTGTTGCCACCACAAAGTTGTAATTATTCACTTCTCTCTGAATATGGTGGGCTTGGTCCAGCAGCCTGGAGCTTGGCCAAGACGTGCTCAGCAAAATTCAACATGGCCAAAGTAAAGCTAAAACAAAGTGGTTCCTATCTTTGGATGCTGAGGACTGCTACCCTTGCTTCCTTTCCCACAGCAGACGTGGAAATGGTAAAAATAAAAATAAATGCTGGAACCACAGCAGCCAATAGTGTAATTTCCATGTATTAAGCGATGCCTGGACAAAAAGGGAGTTTTGAGGAAAGTTCTGCTTTTATACACATCTAAGTGCCATGAATGAAAGTCACTGTCACAATTATGGAAAACAGTAATTAGCAAAATACTGCACAGAAATGCTGAGAGAAATGCTTCTGGCTGGGGTGACCATGTGGGTGCTCCCAGCCAAAGCTGCACATGGATAAACCCTGGGAGCACAGCAAGGCCATGGCAACCCCACCATGGCAGGGGCTCATCTCTTGAGATGGTGTTGGATCCATATTTTGGGATGAATGTGTGTCCTACATGTCCCAGCCAAAGGCATCCCTGACTGCTTCAGGGGATGCAGGCAGGGTGAGCTAACAGGCTGAATCTGTGATCTACCAGCCACAAAATCACTGATTTTGCTTCTTTTTAAGAGTTTCACAAGTGGCTGAGACAGGTGGGAGGAATGGTTCCAGGTAAACTCTTCCAGAACCAATTTCTTTGTACAAATCCAGGTTGTGCAAAGCTTATGCAGCACTACCAAATTATTTTTTTTTTTAAAGATGAGGACGATTGTGGTTCAGTCTGAGGTTTGAACACTTCTCAGCTCTGTTATGAACCCACAGGAGCTACAGGACGTGGAGCCTATTGCTGGAAATCAGTGTCAGACACCAGAGAACATCAACACAGGGGAGCCCCCTCACTGTGTGCACCCCAAAGGCTGAAGAGAAGATCCTGTAATGCTGCCAAGCCCCTCACAGGGAAAACATACCCAGGGCTTCAAAGGAGAAAATTTCTGAGCAACGCTTGAGGTGTTAAAATCAATCCCTGCCTTTGGCTGGCCACAACTCTCTGCCCTGCAGGAGCCTGGGGAAACACCTGGTTGTTCATTGCTTCAAATTCTCTGCAGTGAATGAAAGAAAAAGTAACTTAATGGATCTGATCAGATGTCAGATTTGACAGGATTTCCTGCCTGGGTAAGAACTGACCCATTTTGCTTTGCCTTGAAGGTAGGATGAGCAGCAAACTCCACGAGCTGGGCTGTGCAGTGAGGACAAGCAGCTTCACCCCCGCGCTGGGGTGAATTCCCAGGAGGAATTCGGGGATGCAGACATCCCTCCCTTCCCTTTCTGCTCTCACATGGCCCAGAGCAGAGCACTTGACCAAAGGCAGAGATGAGTCAGTGCGAGGAGGAGCCTTTCTAATTTCACCCGCTTTGATCCTGCCCTGGAGTGCCAGCGTCAAAGAGGAGGGAGGGGAGAGCTGGGGCTGACTCAGGGAGGACGGGAAAATCTCTGCATCTACAACTGAGACATTCAAAGCACACTGGAACTCCTCTTTTTTAGGAAATTCCCACGAAAAAGTGGCACAAAGAGCTGACTCTCCCCAGCTTGCAGCACTCAGTGACTCCCTGTGTATTTCCCTGCTGTACAAGCACTCAGAAGGTTCAAATACACCTTTCCCTGGGGAATTCACCTTTCCCTGTGGAATTCACTGCTGCCTGCAGCACTGGCTTGTCCTTCCTTTATTACCAGCCTCACATTTTGTTTCTCATGTACCCACGAAGTGCTGCAGGATCTCAAGACAAAGAGTGACTTTGTTCCTTCAGAATAAAACCTCTGTTTGCCCAGTTTTTATTGGTATTTCACAAAAAACATCCTAGGAGCTGTAAAGATTCGTTTTGGGGGGGCTAAAGTGATGTGTCAGAGTCACAGCTTTTTTTTTCCATGATCCCTTTCCACTGAGAACAGATGAAATGGGTAAATGTGGACACTGAATTTAAAGGACAGATAACACAGGTCCTGACAATTACAGATTCCCATTGCCTGGTTCCTCTCCTGTAATTGCTGATGCCCACCAAAGGCACCACAAATATGCTGAGGAACCCAACTCCTGTCCCAGCTCTGAGCAATAATGAGTTTGACACTTGTTAGTGCTTGAAACATGAAAAGCTTTCCCAACTAACTCAAGTTTTCACTAAACCAAAATCATCCTCCTCCCCTTGTCTGGCTAAAATGTCTGGTTTTAGCTATCAGAAAAGCCACAAGGAGAATTTGAGATTCCGTTTTCTTGACCAAATTCCATAATATTTGGGAAGAAACTTCCAACAAAATGAAAATCTTGTGTTTTTGTGGAGAGAGGGAGAGGGATAGACCTCCCTGCAGAAGAAAATTCCCTTCCCTGCATCTTGTTTTCCACTGAGGAGCAGCAACACATTGCAGTTACTCACAGGGAAGGATTCAAGCTCCACAGCTCAGAAGGGATGAACAGCAGGAGTGACAGGATTTCTGGAAGCTGACGACCCCTCTCTCACCCTCCAGGCTACTGATTCCAGCTAATTGGAGCCTCAAGTGGCTCTGAGCCAACTGACAGCAACACAGCAACAAATGAGCAGAAATCCACTCAATTCTGAGAGATACACAACACTGGCTGGGTCCAACAGCCTGAGCCATTCAGGGATGATAAAAACTTAAAGAATATTGTTAAGGGCATTGTCCAGCTGCCTTTTCAACACTGACAGGTTTGGGGCATCAGTCACCTCTATGGGAAGCCTGTCCCAGTGTTTGACCACTGACTTGGTAAAGAAATCACAGATTCACAGGTTTGGGTTGAAGGGACATTGATGAACATCCAGTTCCACCCCTGCCGTGGGCAGGGACACCTTCCACCAGCCCAGGGTGCTCCAAACCCTGTCCAACCTGGCCTTGGACACTTCCAGGGACAAGACAACCACAGCTTTACTTTAAAGCCATTACTGCTTCTCCTTCCAACTGAAATTTTCCTTTCCTTTCCTTTCCTTTCCTTTCCTTTCCTTTCCTTTCCTTTCCTTTCCTTTCCTTTCCTTTCCTTTCCTTTCCTTTCCTTTCCTTTCCTTTCCTTTCCTTTCCTTTCCTTTCCTTTCCTTTCCTTTCCTTTCCTTTCCTTTCCTTTCCTTTCCTTTCCTTTCCTTTCCTTTCCCCTTTCCTTTCCCCTTTCCTTTTTCCATTCCATTCCATTCCTTTTTCCATTCCATTCCTTTTCCCATCCCATCCCATCCCATCCCACCCAGCTGGGCTCTGCTGCAGGCAACCCCTGCAGAAACACCTGACTGCTGAATACCTCCAGCAATTCAGAGCCTGTCTGGAGAGATGCAAACTGCACCCATCCAACACAGAAGAGCCTGGCCAAGGCTTTTCCATGTCATGATGCAGCAACAGCACCATCCCACTCAGCCCCTGTGGCAGGGGGAGGTTCACATCCCAGCTCCCCACAGGAAAAGTGAAGCCCCCAGCTCAAAAGGAGTCCTACAATTGCTCAGACACTCCAGTTTTCCAACTCTCTTTGTGTGGTGTGAAGGGAAAATTAAGGATTTGGGGTTTTACACAACTCTGAGTTATCCTCTGCCACCTCCACTCTCCCACTGTGTCTCCTCCTGGTATTTGGAAGGGAAATGTCTCAAGCAGAGGGGAATTGTTAAAGACAGGCACTCACACAGGTAATGCTTGCAAAGCCTCTGCTCCTCTTCTGGGCCACTTCACAAGCAGCAGCACAGCAAGAGACTCATTAAAGGCAGAAAATTGGGCACCAGGAACAAATTCCATGCCCTGTCACCTTGCACAGCCCCTCTGCTGCTGTGGAATATTCACACACAGACCCAGGACAGCAACTGCAGCTGCCAGTGTGTGACAAGGAAAGCTGCAAAGCAAACACTGAGGGGTTTATAAGGAAACACAGCAGGAAGGAGTGTGATTCCCAGAGAATATCACTTCTCCATCAGATGCTGACAATGGGTTCAGAGCATGAAAGTGTCCCAGCTTTGGCAGGACCAGCTCCCAGCAGCACAGGGAGGAGCTGGCAAAGGTGGTGAGAAGCCCTGGCTTCCCACTCACACCACATACCCCTGGGAAAAACTTGGAAAACAGCTTTTGGGGAGAGATCAGAGATGCTGCAAATTCCTGCCTTGATAAAGCAACCAATGTGTGGCCATGCTCAGCTTTCAGGCCTTACAACAGCCACCACTGTTTGCAGAAGGAAATTATTTTGGGGTGAAACCTGATCAGCTCCCAGGGCAGCAGCACAAAGGCTGGGAGAGGCATCTCCCTGCTCTCCCTGGGATGCAGCTGCCAGGGAGAACCTGAAGCTCAGGGCTGGCACTCCTGCTGTCCCTCTGTGTCACACAGTGCCAGCCTGTGCCACTGACACCGACCTGGATGGGATCAGGATGCTGAACACAAGGCAGAGCGAAGCAGAAGAGAACAGAACAGAATTTATTTTCTCCCAGTATCCCAGAGGACTTTCACTCCCTGAATGACTTCCAAGAGTCTTTTCTCCTCCACCACACCAAGAGCTCAGCACAAGCAGTGGGGATTCGTCCTGGCTGGCAGAGATGGGCAGATCCCACTGGAAAAGCCATGGAGCTGCAAGGCTGGAGCTCACAGCCTCCCCTTTATCCTCAGCCTGGCATTTCCTCTGTTTCAAGTGATTTTGATAGGAACTTAAAGCTTCCTGTACCTTTAGGTGGCAGATGAGTGGCAAAGTCAGAGCCCTTCCAGCCCTGCTGTCCTCCTTGACACCAAGGCTGACACCTCCCACTGCTCCACATCCCAGTGATTTTCTACTACACAAACAAATTAGAACTGAGTTTAAAAAACCACCCCTGACCCCAAACCAGCCCAGCTATCACCAGTGCAGGGACTGAGGCAGTGCAGAACCACCTCCATGTGACTCAGAGCTGCCTCCAGGTGGGTGACAGCCAGGAGTTCCCCTGCATTGCTGGCCAAGGTGTCACCCACCACTGGTGTTTCACTGGAATTCACTGCTGGTGGGATGGGAGCCTCCCTGCTCAGGTTAGCACAGGTGCTCATCAGCCAAAATTGCTCCTGCAGCAACTCATGCCCTCCAGCCATGACCAAAAACCACCTACCCAGGAGAAGAATGCAAAAATAGAGGAGAAGAATGCAAAAGTAGCGTGGTTTGGGATTTGAGAGAGGAAAACAACATTCAAATGCTGGATGAAAACACAAAACAACCTCAGAAAACACTGCTACTTTTATTTTGTTTGAGGCACTTTCTGGGTAAATCCATTGAATCAGAAGTACTCAAAGCCCCAGCAGCTGCTGTCTCCTGTGCAAAGTTTGCATTCAAGGAGGGTTTTTTCTCCCCAGCTCTTAAAATAGAAAGCATGTTTCTCCAGCCTGGCCAAACCATTCACCACCCTGCAGTGCAAACCCACTCCCATCCCTCCAGTGCTGGGGATTACTGGGTTACAGACCCATGGCCTCACCATACAAACCCAGTTTCCTGGATACTTGCACCACAGCATCTAAATTCTGTTGTGGTCTGGACTTCACAGGCTGCTGGTTTTAATATTTTCAGATGCTGGAAGCAAGGCAAGCTCCCTGCAAATCCCAGCCATTTTCTTAACCTTTCTTTTGTTTGATTTTCCTTTTCCATGATGCTGTGGAAGAGACACAAGCCATGATGTGGCAGGACACAAAGGTGGCTCTGGACACAGCTGGGTCCTCCCATCCCTGACTCTCAGCAAGCAGTTTCTAACAGATGATGGGGCTGCTGAAACCACAGCTGCTTCCAACCTCTCTTCATGTAAAGACCAAGTGAAGGTACATTTCATTACGTAGATGTGTCTATTACCAATATAATTTATGGCTTGGCATTATTCAGGAAGATTAATGAAGTGTCCTTGCTTCTAAAGATAAAACATCTTTCCAAATCCTTCCCATAGATGTGCTGCTTGCTCAGCATTCCTGCATTATTCATTGGTAACATCAGAGCACTCTTGCAGTGCCTTTCCCACAGCAGTGCCCTGCTCCAGGTGGGAGGAGGAGACCCAGACCCATCTCCTTTTCCTGAACAGGGCAGTTTAATAATATTTGAATAATCCTCTATTATTCAGATGAATGGGGCTGTGATTTCTGTACACTGTTTCTCACCAGAAGCCTCCCAGCCTTTCACATTGGGGTTTATCTTCCAGCCTCCTCCTAAAGGATCATTTAGGTTTGAAAAGATCCTTAAGATTCAGTCCAGTCATTAACCCAGCACTGACAAGGCCACCTTTAAACCCTGTCCTCAAGTGCCACATCCACACATCTTTCAAATCCCTCCAGGGATGGGGACTCCACCAATGTCCATTCCAATGTGTGACCTCTGCTCCAGTGATGCTGGGGACTCTCTGGGTATCTTGCCAGGCAAATTTCCCCAAAGCTCTGTGAGAAGCTGAGGCTGCTGACACGAGCAGCAGCATCTGATCAGCAACGTGTGATGCTGAGTAAGGACATGTTTGTCATTTCTCCTTGGCCTGTTTCACAAGCTTTGTGGCTCCAGTCATGCCCCAGGCACCTTCACAGTGCACGGGGTGAGGCCTTAAAGGGAAAGGAAAAAACCCCAAGCTCTGGGGAGTGATTGCAGCTGGCTACAGGGATCAAAGCTGTGGGCAACAACTCCCATGAAACTGCAACACCAACAGGCACCCAGACCTCACCCAACAGCCAAAACAGGAAAGGAAACCTTACTGCACATTTGAATCAGAGCCTCATCTTTTGACGGTGCTGTGCCCTTTGAGCTGATGTGGGGAAGCAGAACCCATCTGATTGACCACGATTTTAGGGATGGCCAAGCCAAGCCCAGCTCCCCTCTCAGTGCAGAACACACAGATCCCATCCTGATCAGAGAGCTCTGGAGCTGGGCAGAACACACAGATCCCATCCTGATCACAGAGCTCTGGAGCAGAACACACAGATCCCATCCTGATCACAGAGCTCTGGAGATCTGGAGCAGGGCAGAACACACAGATCCCATCCTGATCACAGAGCTCTGGAGATCTGGAGCAGGGCAGAACACACAGATCTCACCTGATCACAGAGCTCTGTCTGGAGCAGGGCAGAACACACAGATCTCACCTGATCACAGAGCTCTGGAGAAGGGCAGAACACACAGATCTCACCTGATCACAGAGCTCTGGAGAAGGGCAGAACATACAGATCTCACCTGATCACAGAGCTCTGGAGAAGGGCAGAACACACAGATCTCACCTGATCACAGAGCTCTGGAGCTGGCCAACGCTGCCTTGCAGTGCCCAAAACCAGACTCTGGTACAACACCGGCCACACATACCAGAAACCCAGCACCAAGCCCACTCCATCTCAGAGAATCTCACCTCCTGCACACTCAGAGCTCCAGGAAACCCTCAGTGCTGGCAGAGGGCAGGCAGGCAAGGAGGCAGCAGATACCTCTGTTACTATATGAAAACAGAGCCTCAGCAAACAGCACTCAGGAACTTGCTTTTGATCTCAGGTTTTGCCTGTAGCATCTCCTTGATGAAACCTGTATTCCATCAACAAATCCTAGCCCAGGGGATAAACTAGATAATCAAACATTTCAGCTTGCTGCTGAATTTCCCAAAATAAACAGCCTGTTCATAGTATCAACCCAAACTTTGCTAATCCTCCCAGCCGTCACCATCTCGGCCATGTGAACACGGGTGACCTCCATGGATCTTCATCATCCTCCCTGCAACACTGCAGCAAAACAAAAGCTGTGCTTCAGCCCAGCCCTTCCTGATGCCAGGTGTGCTATATGAGAGCAAGGCAAGTATTTCACAATGGGAGTGGATTTCAGAGCTCCCACAGAATTATTTCCAGTTCAGGCAGGGAAGTGCAGCTCCCTCACTCTCCCAGCCACAGCCCCAGGTGTCCTGCACAATCCAGGGCTCCCAGGGACTTTCCCTGCTCTTGAAGGGCACGTTGGCTTCCAGAAAATGAGGGCTCAGAGCAAAGTGGTGGAAGGAACATTATTTTTCGACATCAGGGGAAATTTATTTGCAATAAGGGCACCCAAGCTCTGGACCAAGGAGGCAGGACAATCTTTTTCAGAGGACAAGTTTAAGAGCAGAGAAGACAAATGTGTCCAGGCAGGCCCAACACCACCAGTGCAGAGAGAGAGAGGTCACCTCAATGCTCTTTCCAGGGGTCTGTATAGGAGATATTTTCAGTACCTTTATAAACATTGTAAAGATAGAAACACTCATTCAGAAAATTCAGAGTTAACCAGTACAAAGGACATCTACATCATTTGTTCTTCCTGAGTCTCCTGCACACATCAGCTGATGCTGCCCCTCCAAAGCAGGGGAGGGCTGTATCACAGAGTCACAGAAGGGCTTGGATTGGAAAAGATCTTAAAGATCATTTCATTACAAACCCTGCCATGGCAGGGACACCTTCCAGTGGCCCAGGTTGCTCCAAGCCCTGTCCAACCTGGCCTGAAGCAGGTCCAGGCATCCAGGGGCAGCCACAGCTTCTCTGGGTAATCTGTGGCTCCTCACAGGGGAGAATTTCTTCCCAAAATCCCATCTATCCCTGCCCTCTGTCAGTGGGAAGCCATTCCCTGTGTGCTGTCACTCCATCCCTTGTCCCAGGTCCCTCTCCAGTTCTCTTGGAGCTCCTTTAGGCATTCCCTCTCCCTGGAACCTTCTCTTCTCAAGCTAAACAATCCCTGAACACCTTCCCATGGATCTCCTGCAGAGGTGATGCTGAGCTCCACTCCACACAGAGATCCCCCTGGCTGAGCTGGACTGTTGAACATCTCAACAAACCCAGGGTAATTCCCACCTGCTGGGACCCTTTCTCACCTCTGGCAGATGAAGCCAGCTGGAAGTTTACAGTCAACAGGTTTCTGCCCCTTCTTTGCAGTTCAGTGAAATTGTTTTAAAGAGCTTTTGTCTACAACAACACAGACAGCAACAACAAACAAGTGGGACAAAAAGTGCTTTTCCTGAGCTTCTCAAGGCATGAGGGTTTGTCTACAACAAACAAGTGGGACAAAAAGTGCTTTTCCTGAGCTTCTCAAGGCATGAGGGTTTGACTGGAAGGGGCAGGGCTGGTGGGAGGGGAGTCTTGCTCAACAGCTACAGTAGGTGATACGACTGGTCACCTGAAAGGCTGGAAAAATAGCTTTAGAAAGCATTAGCTCCCACACTTTCATGTAATCAGATACAAAGCTAGCCAACAAAATCCTGGGTTTAATAGCCAATCCAAGTTTTCTTTGGCTGGCAGACAAAATTTGCTTTCTGTTTTTTAACTCCAGCATAAGTCACTCTTGAGAAACAGATTTTGCCTGCATCATATTTTAAACAAGTCAATATGAATGTTATTTAGAGGAGCTAGAACTCAAAGGCTGGGGTGCTGTCCTTCCATTTCTTATCCCTGAGCAAATGTCCTAGTCCTGTCTGTCTGTCTGTCATGTAGGAAGGCTGTCTAGGGCAGCAATGTGTGATTTGTGAATGATTTTCCATCACTCTGAGCAGATTTATTCTGGTTTATAGCCATTGTATTGACATGCTCATTGTATCTTACTGCCCTGGCCCTAAAAATCTCCATGTGTGCACAGGTAAGAGCAGCTGCAGGTAGGACTGCATGGAATAAAAAGGATATCCATGCCAGTGATTAAATGTGTATTCAATAAGAGAGGAATCAGGGCACAATATATATAATATATAATATAAAATATATACTATAAATATACATAATACAATATATAATATATAATATATAATGTATAATGTATAATGTATAATATATAATATATAATATATGCCAGTTATCTAAAAGGGTAACATTCTACAATATTATATTATAATATATATTATATTATGTATATAATAATATATACAATATATAATGTATATATATTATATATAATATATATTATTAATATAATATAATATAATATAATATAATATAATATAATATAATATAATATAATATAATATAATATAATATAATATAATATAATATAATATAATATAATATAATATAATATTTTAGAATGTTATCCTTTTGGATAACTGGCCTATTCAAATTTGGGTACCAAGATTCTTTCTGACCTGGGAAAGCTGCACAGTTTAGATTTCTCTCAACAGCTGAAGGACCCATTTTCCAGTTTTCTAAACCCACATATGCACAGGAAATTGCTGACAACTTGTGACCTAAAGGTGAGTATTTTACAGAGTGTTGGTTGCCTAAGGCAGCAGCTGGACTTGGTGATATTTAAGGTATTTTCCAACCTAAACTATGAATCTACAGGTTTGTATTTGAATAAATACACTGGTTTTGCAAGGAAAGATTGTTCTGAAGACCAAGAGCAGGTATTGCACTGTCTGGTTACACGACATTACTGCAGGATGCATTATTACAAACGGGATTTTTCTGTCTTCACGGGCCAATTAAAAACCCAACGGGTTGCTAAGAGGCCTTTAAGGTTTTATTTCTAAACTTTCTCTAAACCAGCCATGCATGGCCAGGGGCAGGAAGCTGTCGGTGCAGCCCCAGCCCCGTGCCCAGGAGGGCAGGCGGGACAGCAGCACATCAGATACAGCAAACACATGACCACAGCCCCAAAAATACACCCTGCTATCACAAGGCCAGGAATAGCCCGGGAAGGGGGGATGGATGGAGCCATCCTGACAGGATTTTCTTTGTTTTATCTTCTCACACCTCCCAAAGGCTGCAGCTTTGAAAGATTAACCCTGTGAGAGAAGCCTGTGTGCTTGGCTCCAACCATCACCCACATGGGGAAATCCCTGGATATGGCAATCCCTAAGAATGGCAGTCCTCGGGGAATGGCAATTCCTGGGAATGGCAATGGCAATTCCTGGGAATGGCAATCCCTGGGAATGGCAATTCCTGGGGAATGGCAATACCTGGGAATGGCAATGGCAATCCCTGGGAATGACAATTCCTGGGGAATGGCAATCCCTGGGGAATGGGAATCCTGGGGAATGGCAATCCCTGGGGAATGGCAATCCCTGGGAATGGCAATCCTGGGGAATGGCAATCCCTGGGGAATGGCAATCCCTGGGAATGGCAATCCTGGGGAATGGCAATTCCTGGGGAATGGCAATCCTTGGGAATGGCAATCCCTGGGAATGGCAATCCCTGGGAATGGCAATCCTGGGGAATGGCAATTCCTGGGGAATGGCAATTCCTGGGGAATGGCAATCCCTGGGAATGGCAATCCCTGGGAATGGCAATCCTGGGGAATAGCAATTCCTGGGGAATGGCAATCCTTGGGAATGGCAATCCCTGGGAATGGCAATCCCTGGGAATGGCAATCCCTGGGGGAATGGCAATCCCTGGGAATAGAAATCCCTGGCAATGGCAATCCCTGGGAATGGCAATCCCTGGGAATGGCAGTCCCTGGGGGAATGTCAATCCCTGGGAATGGCAATCCTTGGGAATGATAGTGGTGCCAGCAGCCCCAGGTGAGCCTGCTGCTGCCAGGGCCAGCACTGGGACAGGCTCCTTGGGCATCACTGCCATGCTGCTGTGGCACTGGGGACAAGATTTAGTGGTGGCCTTGGCAGTGCTGAGGGAATGGTTGGACTTGATGGTCTTGGAGGGATTTTCCAACCTAAATCATTCAGTGATTTTATGATTCCTGTGACACTTTTTTGCTCTGAGTGTCTTCCCTGGCTGAATGGATCAAAACCCCTACTGGAAGCCCAGTTGTTGATCTGCTTGGGGAAACAGTGAGACCTGTCTGGAATGCACAGAGCTGAGTTCAGAGAGCCAAGAAAGGTCCCTCCAGGCCCTGCATAAAGGGAACTTCATGGGGAGGAAGTGAAGAGAGATCACAGCCACTGCCAGGTAACCTAAGGGCCTGCCAGGAGGCTGGAACATCCTGTCTTCCCCCTGGAAAGGTATTGGCATTTTCAGAATGTGCATTCTGAGACAAGGCTGGAGCCCAGGGAACAAACACAGCAGGTCTGGGGAGAGACAGAGATATTAAAATAAACCCACCACAAACCCCCACTATGAGACTATTCACAGATTAATCAATGCCAGGCTCAGGAGGGGCTGGACTGGGGTCATTTACTCCAATTGACTGAGTTAGAGTAGGAAAGAGAATTGTACATTTGGGGAGCCCTGCAGCCTGGCCTGCAGCATCTCCACCAGGGACCCTGTGGGAAGCTGACATTGCCAAATTAAACCCCATGCAGAGCTCACCTGAGTCCCTCATAAGCTTCTGCAAGGGTTAATCACACCACAAGCTAAAAACCCAAACCCCATCTCCAGCCTGAACACCCCCAGCATCCATTTCCAGCCCTCTGAGTTTCCAAAACCAGCTACCACCCTCTGCTGAGAGCGCCCACGTGGGTATTTATACATGGATGGATCAATTCCTTGTGTCCTCCTGGATAAATGAAATGATTGAGATTCCTTAATCATTCCCCTGAACACAGGCTGCCACGAGCATTTCTCCCAGAGCACTACCTGCTGACAGGGACTAACACAGATTTATCCCCTGGGCAGCACATCCTTTATTCACTGTGTTATCCCTGTCCAAAGAGACCTGGACCTCCCACATCTTTGGTAAGGGCCACATCTTACATCTTCCTCTAAGCTTAATATGCAAACCAGACCAAGCAACTTTCCATTCAAATTCATCAGCATTTAAATGAGGGTGAGTAGCTGCTGTGCACAGCAGGGCTGGGACTCACAGGTCTAAGGGTAAGGAGAGGAATTATGACAAACAACACCCATGGTATTGATCACAAACCCAGCAGGTCTGTCACTCTCCAGATTACTGTCTCCAGCAGCTGGTTCTCTCCTAACCTGCAGCCACATCTTTCCTAAGCCTGAGTTTGCTGCAGGGGGATTTATTACAAGATGTGGAAGGAAGAGCCCTCCCATCCTTCCCTGCTGAGGGCATGATGATTAACAGAATCATTTAGGTCGGAAAAGCCCTCTAAAGACTGAGGGCAACCATTCCCTTAGAATTGCCAAGCCCGCCACTTATTTATGTCCCCAAGTGCCACATCTACATGGCTTTTAAATCCCTCCAGGGATGGGGACTCCACCACTGCCACGGGCTTGCCAAAAAAAACGATGCTTGCAGAGAAATTCACAAACAGAGGTGAAAACCTCGCTCCCACCTCCACACCCACGTGGCAAATCCAATTTATCTCCTCTCCTTTGATGGAGGGTTTTGCATAGCCCCTCATGGCCTCCATGAGCATCCCCACATCTCCTCCCCATCCCAGGCTGTGTTTTGTCCCACCCTTCAGCTGTGACCCTGGGTGCTAGCAAGGGATGGATGCAGCACCAGAACAGCTCAGGGCACGTCCTGCCAGCACAGGGAATTAGGGAATTAGGGAGAAGTCCAAAGCAGCGGCTACAGCCAGGCTGTGCAGGGACTTGCTCTGAGCTCCCAGGTGAAGAACTGAACGCCGCCATCCACAGGCGAGCGAGGAGACGGGGATGAAACAGGGCTGGGCTCCTTCTCCCCCCCTCCTTCTCCTTCAAGTGCCTGAAAATAGAACATTTTGTAATGGCAAAAGAAGAAAAAGAAGCAGAACTGGGTCAATCAGCAAACGGGCTGATTTAAGAGAGAAATCGCGGCGTTCGTAATGGGCTAAAAACGGCGCTGCTGCGTTGCCGAGAAAGAATATAATTAAGAGGCTTTTTAAAGCGGCGCTTCCCCACCCCAGCCACAGAAATCACAGCTCACACTACCAGGATTGCTTCCACCTCATGGAGCAGGAATGCGCTGGCGTGCCGCAAGCTGGCCCAAGAATGCGGAGTTTCCGTGGGCCGGGAGAAGATCCCGGACGGACGGATGGACGGACGGCAGTGGTTCCCAGCATTCCTTGGCGGGTACATCACTGCTGGGCAGTCACACAGCCATGGAAATGGGGCTGGGGTACATCACTGCTGGGCAGTTACACAGCACAGCCCTGGAAACTGGGCTGGGGTACATCACTGCTGAGCAGTCACACAGCACAGCCCTGGAAACTGGGCTGGGGTACATCACTGCTGGGCAGTTATACACACAGCCATGGAAATGGGGCTGGGGTACATCACTGCTGGGCAGTTATACAGCACAGCCATGGAAATGGGGCTGGGGTACATCACTGCTGGGCAGTCACACAGCCATGGAAATGGGGCTGGGGTACATCACTGCGGGGCAGTCACACAGCCATGGAAATGGGGCTGGGGTACATCACTGCTGGGCAGTTATACACACAGCCATGGAAATGGGGCTGGGGTACATCACTGCTGGGCAGTCACACAGCACAGCCATGGAAATGGGGCTGGGGTACATCACTGCTGGGCAGTCACACAGCACAGCCATGGAAATGGGGCTGGGGTACATCACTGCTGGGCAGTCACACAGCACAGCCACGGAAATGGGGCTGGGGTACATCACTGCTGGGCAGTCACACAGCACAGCCATGGAAATGGGGCTGGGGTACATCACTGCTGGGCAGTTACACAGCACAGCCACGGAAATAGGGCTGGGGTACATCACTGCTGGGCAGTCACACAGCCATGGAAACTGGGCTGGGGTACATCACTGCTGGGCAGTCACACAGCCATGGAAACTGGGCTGGGGTACATCACTGCTGGGCAGTTATACAGCACAGCCATGGAAATGGGGCTGGGGTACATCACTGCTGGGCAGTCACACAGCACAGCCATGGAAATGGGGCTGGGGTACATCACTGCTGGGCAGTCACACAGCACAGCCACGGAAATGGGGCTGGGGTACATCACTGCTGGGCAGTTATACACACAGCCCTGGAAATGGGGCTGGGGTACATCACTGCTGGGCAGTTATACACACAGTCACAGAAATGGGGCTGGGGTACATCACTGCTGGGCAGTTATACAGCACAGCCATGGAAATGGGGCTGGGGTACATCACTGCTGGGCAGTTATACAGCACAGCCATGGAAATAGGGCTGGGGTACATCACTGCTGGGCAGTTACACAGCACAGTCATGGAAATCAGGTTGGGGTGGGCAGGGGGAGAGCTGATGTTTTCGTTCTTTTGGTGTTTAAGGAGGGGGGCTGGAGAGCTGGGGTAGCCCAGTGGGTAAGTGAATGAAAATGAGGATTAAATAAAATGATGGGTGATGGGGTATTGCTCATTGGAGGTTATTCCCAGGAATGGCCTGGGAGGACCTACAATGAGTACTTCTCTAAGGAACACAGTTTTCAACAGCATTCATTCAAGAATGAGCTTCTTGGAAGAATACTCTGCCCTAATTAGGTGCAGATGGCCCAATTCGAACAGGCAGCAGGCGTGGAACTGCCAAGGGGAGATCTGTGACCCTGCACTACCCAAAGGGTCATGACAGCAAACTCTGCCTCCCCTTAGACATCAAACCCAAACCGATGCCTCAAAGCAGAACGGGTCTTTCCTGGATTCTCCAGGGCTGTACAATAATCATAGAATTATTCAGGTTGGAAAAGACCTTTGAAATCACCAATTCCAACCACAAACACAGCCCAACACAATGCTGTGCCCCTCAAAGTTTGGTGGAGCCAAAGGGCAGAGAGCTTGACTACAGATCCCGTCAGTCTGGAAAGCCAAACAGCTGGGGTGAAGCCACTGCTGCATGTCCAAGGACACCGTCACGCTCCGGGAGCATCTCTGGGGACATCCCCACCCACCCTGCCCTGTCAGAGAGCAGCAAAGGGGATGAGTCAGTCCTACAAAGTTCATTCCTTCAACTTCTGCTCCTTGCTCTAATTAATCTTTGCGACAATGAGATCAGCAGCCCTTCCTTTAACCTTGCCCAAGCCAAAGTGCGTGTGGTACCAACCTCCTCGGGGTGGTCACCCAGAGCTGGCATCAAGGAAAGCTCCACAAGCACTTGGGATCAAGGAAAGCTCCACATCAGCTGGAGGTGACAGGGAGGCAGAGGGTCAGAGGAAAAGCCACAAAAAGAGAAGCAGAGAGAGCTGTTCCTGTTGAGAAACCCCAATTAGCCCAGTTTGAGCTGCTCCACCTCCCTCTAAACATCCAACGCGGAGCCGGCGCATGGGGCGTGCCGAGCCCCAGCAGCTCCCTGCTGGAAAATTTTGGCTGGTGCCTCCCCTCCCTCCCTCCCTCCATCCACACAAACCCTCTCTTGCAGGCACGCACAGGGAAAGGGAGGGAGAGCAGAGCAAAAACCACAAGCAAATGTTCTGGTGCAGTATTTCCCCTCGTCAGACCGTCGCACTCGAGATTCAAATCGTGTTTAAGGAATTTCAAAAAAAAAAAAAAAAAAAAAAAAAAAAAAAAAAAAAAAAAAAAAAAAAAAAGAAAAATAAAAGCTCTTCCCCAGTGCTGGAGGCAGCTCTAGTGGGACACACTGCTCTGGCTCACCAGTGCAAACACAGATCTTTCCACAAGAGCTTAAACAAACTGGAAAATAATTAAACATTACTGAGAAATTTTGTATTTTTTTAACATGGAAAAAATAATCGCGGTAGACGATATACGCTGGGAAACCTCCAAGAGTTTGACCTTTAACTGAGCAGCTAGGACAGTCAGACAAGTATGCCTGAGGATTGCATATACATGCAAAGAAGCTTCAGAGGGTTTTCCAAAACTTCCACAAACAAACCACGCATCTCTTAAAAAAAAAAAGACAAAATAAGAAATGTTTTGTTCTCCATTTGCCTGTTAGAGGATGCTTAAATTCGTGTTACACATGGTATTACTCAACCCTACAGTGCACTCTGGGAGATTTTATTTCACGTGGACTCTCAGCTGAATAGGAGGAATGAGCCCTCTCTCCTGATTTTAAAAGGAAAAAAGAAAAGGAACATGAAGAGTTAGATTCCTCATTACTCCAAGGAGTCTTTACATTGCTCTGACAATGAAAAAGAGTGGGGAAGTGTGCAGAAGAAACCCATCCATCTTCTGAGGGTCCTTAAGTCAGCCAAAATAAGATGTTTCAGTTTAAACACCAAAATCCTGATGGCTAAGAGACAACCAAACCTGTTTTATTGCAGAATAATGCAGGGGACTCAAACCTTATCTCTAGAAAACCGGGATCAGAGGTAACCAACCTGATGTGGCTGTTTCCATCCTGCCTCCCCTACAGTGGCTGGAGCTGCACAATGTTTCCAGCACTTTGGAAAAATAGTTTCAGGTTCTGCTGCCTCTATCTTGGCACCAAAACCAAGTTTCCATTAGTGAAAGGCTGAGGGATGATTTCACTTCAGAGCTGAAATGGGGAAACCAGCAAAATGAGTAAGATGTGGCTAAATGTATGCTGGGGTCTTTGTCATAGGCCTGTGCTGATAAATGGGGGTTTATCCACTTTTTTAATGGTACAAAATACCCAAAACACAAATGGGAGATGCTTTTAAAGAGGATTTCTGAGGCATGTACCAGCTAATGCACCAGCATCAGGGATCACGAGGGGTGGTGTGGGGCAGCCAGAACAGAGGATACACCCTCAGGAGGGTGCAGGGTGTCCCAGGATGGGCAGAGCTTTGGGGAGCAAGGGATCCAGCCCAGGAGAACACCCTGGGATCCAGGAGGGTCTCCCCAGGAGCAGAGGTGCAGGAATGCAGCAGGCAGGGAAGCTGACCTCCAGCTGCTGCCAACGAGCGCCGAGGTTATTCACATCCAAACAAATAATTCTGCTATAAATAACACGGCTGCTCCGACTTCCTGAGCAAAACCCTGCTCCTCTGGAGCTCCCGGAGGTGGAAGGAAATGGCATCAGCTTGGGAGCTCATGGCAGGAGGAGGAACTCCACAGAATTCATGGGAGGGGATCACAGACCGGCTCCTCCACACGCTGCTCCCGTCCCTCTGTGTGCCACATGTGTGACACACACACAGAGCACCCCACAGACAAAAAAACTTGTTTTCCTTCTTTCCTGACCCCTCCCTGCTTTATATTCCACAACAAGAAGGTTGGCAGCTCAAGCCATCGAGTGACAGCTCCTCACTGATGGTTAAGATGCATCTGCTGGGCACCACTCCTGTGGCTGAGCACAGCAAAGGCACCCTGGAGTCAAAAAAGCACCAGGACACATCCTCGGCCAGCAGCCAGGACGTGCTGCCAGCATTCCCCAGCAGGAAGGATGCAACAGGACTCAGGCCAGGCATGCAACAGAGGCTGGGAAAGGTGCAGGTCCTTTTCCTGGGTCCTCTTGGTTTTGGAGCATCTTGGTCCATCTTGCTGCTGGGCTGCCTGAAGGAGCCTCCCACAGGAGTGGGTGTGAAAACAGCAGAGCTTGGGTGCACCTGAGCCCTGCCCCGAGGGAGCTGTTCCCAAAAACCTCCTCCTTCCTGAGCCAGAGCCATCTGTCTAGACTGAGGACATTCCTGAGCCCTCCTTCAGCCCAGTGCCTGCCATGAGCTGTGTCCTCACTTGTCAAGGGCAGATCCACGGTGAAATCCCCCGGGGCAGAATCCTCATCCTCCCAGGAAAGCCAACAACACCTCAGGAGGTGTTTTGGCACCTGTTTTGGCACCTGAATTCCCAGGACCAGGAAGGATTCAGCAGAATGCTGAGGCACTTCCTCCAGCCCCAGGAGCTCTTCATGGAGAGGCAGCACCTGGCAAGACACCTTGGAAAGCCACAGCCTGTCTAGGTGCCCAAGGGGATCCTTGCTAGGGTGGAAACATCCCTGGAAGTGCTCAAGGCTAGGCTGGATGGGGCTTTGAGTGACATGCTCTAGTGGAAACTGTCCCTGCCCATGGCAGGGGTGGGGTGAGATGGTCTTTAGGGTCCCTTCCAACCCAAACCAGTCTGTGATTTCATGAAACTGAGCCCCCAAGAGCAAAGGATGGGTCCTGCACCACTGCAGCTGGACATGCCAGGAAAAGTGAGACAGGGCATCTCCAGACATCCACAGCTTCAGAGAAAAACACACAAGATTTCTCAAAGAGGTCTGACCCACATCCTCTTCTCTGCAGCCAGGATAAAACCAGCCCAGGTGATGTTTCAAAGCAGAAAGGCAGAATCTGGTTCTTTTCCCTTCTGCTTTTAAGAAAAGCCAGACATCACAGACACACAGAAGCCCGAGTGCTCCCTCCCCATGCAGCTGCTCTGTAACTACAACTGCCCACTGGCTCCCAAACCCTTCAGCCCTTGAGTCCCACTGACTTGCAAGAGGTTGCAGACATGAAGTTATTTAAAGCACTTTTAAAATATTAATTGACATTTGCCTTACAGAGGGGAAAAAAAAAAAAGGAAGAGACAGAGATAGGAACCCCAGGGATCTAGACGATCCAATTTCAGGCACCTAATTAAAATTAAATTTCAATTAATTTCCAATTACTTTAGTTTAAACTTATTTTGTATTTATACTACTTTTTTTTTTTTTTTTTTTTTTGCTAGTTGCCTAAAAATGAATCTGTCCCTTTGGTTGCTTTTCAATTAAATATCATCTTGACATACAAATTAATGTTTTTATTTGGTAACTCCGAGGTTATTCAAAAATCCCTACACATTTGATTCAAGGACTTGAGGAGAACTTGACAGACATTCCCCACCTCCCTTTTTCACTACAGTAGGAATGATGAATCATTATATTTACTACAGGCTCATTTTCTGCAGCAACGTGTTAAACTTTGCTCAAGTGGAAACTGAAGAGTGGAATGACAAGGTGGCTTCAGCACTGGGGAATATTTATGGAGAAAAAAGGGGATCAAAGCTTATTCTGCTTGTATTGTGCTTTTAAAATATTAATAATATTAATAATAATAATAATAATAGTTGTTATTGTTATTTGGTTGCTCTCAAGTATTTTTCCCCAGCCTGGATCCCTGTCCTTGTCTCAGCCCCGATGAGTTTCTCTCTGTTTTTAAGGGACTAGCCATGGAACAGAGCTGGTCAATTCAACCCAAAAGGAGGAAATTTAGCACTTCAATAACCTCTTTACAGATATTTTGCTATAAACTCCCTCCCCCAAGTGCATGACTTGAACACTCTGGCAACAAACAAGCAGCACTTGAATATTTAATATGAAGCACAGCAACTCATCGTGGTGTGTTTTGATACTAACACAGGTTGTCATCATGTGAAGTCTCATTTTCATGCTTTAAACAATAGGGATTTCTTAATTTTGATTTATTTAATCTGCCCTGTTCTGTATTTACATCCTACACTTTGCCTGAGTTTCCCAGCATTATGCAAAGGCTGGGAGCTGCAGCAGAGAAAGTGGATGGCTGATGCTGTGATAAATACCTGCAGGCTCTCTGCCACCACTAATGAGAGAAAATATGTATAGAAGGAGGAAAAAAAAAGCTCTCCAAAAGTTGGAGTTACAGTGCTCATCTCTGGAAGGATTCCCACTCATTTTTGGAAGCGTGCATGCCAGGGGGGAAAAAAAGAATCCAACAAAACCTGTGGGCGTCTGAAGCCACCTCAGCTCTGAGAGACTGAAGATCTGGTTTAAAATTGGCAAAAACATCCTTCTGTAGAAAGACAAATGGCAGACAGGCACAATTCAGTGCTGCCTGGGAGAAATCCTGGACCAGGAATACTTGCAGGGAAAATGAGAGAGAGAGAGAGAAGGGGCAAGAAGTGCTCCAGAACGCTCTGCACAGGATTCCTTCCACTCTGCAATTGGAAATTATTTTCTTCCCATTAAGACATCACTGACACACCATGTATTTCTCCTCTGCCTTGTTTTCCCCCCAAAAAAAACCCAGCAGAGCAGTGGTTTACATCAGAGCAGCTTCTGTTGAGAACAGGGAGTTCCTGATCCCCTCAAGACCTGACGTTCATCCCTGCACTCGAGTGGAGCCACTCTGGGGTCACAGTGACAGATGCAGTTGTAGAAAAACCCCCAGAATATCCAATAAACAGCACAAAGTGACTCCAGTCCATTCCTTACAGCCCCTTACAGCCCCAGGCTGAGCTGTGTGCTGCTGCACCAGGCTGGAGCTGAGCCAGGCTCACAGGGAGCTGCAGGAGCCAGGGCAGAGCATCAGTGACTTACCCAGGGGCAGGCAGGGGCACTGGAGGCTGCTGACAGCCCACAAAACACCCACACTGAGCCCAAAGCAGGAGCACCCACCTCAGGGAATGAATGAATGGTGTCTCCACACCCTCCCTGAGCACAGCTGAGTGACACTATCAGCTCCAGCATCGCTTACACACAGCTTGGAATTGCCTCTACCTTCAGCGCAAGAAGCTGAAAGATTCCTGGCACCAGCACATGCCACAAATCCTGCACTTCACACCCCCAAGGGCTTTTCAACCCCTGGGACACCCTGACAGCCAAAACCAGGCTCCTGGTTTAGGGCACAGCCAGTTCCTCCCCTCAGCACAGCGACCACCCTGCTGTAAATGATCACAAAAGGGAAAAAATCCAACCATCCCATGCAGCAAAAATGGGTCTAAAAACCAACAGAATAGTCAAGAAGTTACCACTGGGCTTTTCAACCCCTGGGACACCATGACAGCCAAAATCAGCCTCCTGGTCCAGGGCATAGCCAGTTCTCCCCATCAGCACAGCGACCACCCTGCTGTAAATGATCACAAAACAGGAAAAAATCCAACAATCCCATGCAGCAAAAATGGATCTAAAAACCAATGGAACAGTCAAGAAGTTACCACTCCCTTCAGATCACTCATGCACAGCCTGAGAAATAATGTCAGCAAAACTGCAAAGCAAATTCAGGTTTTTGTTTTTAAGCTGTGCAAGCAGCAGTTCTTTAGAAAAAAAAAAAAAAAAACAGCTTTTCTCCAGTTTTGTTTTCCTCTTGAAATCTGTCAGTTTGAATCATTTTTCCGGATCAGGAAAGTGCTTTATGATCCTCCTTCCCCAAACCCAACAGCTTTGCTCGTAACGCCTTTAGAAAGGAAGGAAAAAAAAATCTTTCTGTTCTTTTTCTTCATCCTCAAAGAGGCTGGTTGGATTCCTGATGCTCCAGCATATTTCTGTCTTTTACCACACTTCAAGGCTATTTTTTCCCTGCCAAAATATGCAAGGAAAAGCAACACAAGCCCTGCAGCTTTGGGGGAAGGGCCAGCCCTGCAGCTCTTATTATCTTTGGATGGGAAAAGGGAGACAGACAGAGACACTATTGATGCCTCAGATATTTCTAGATCCTACCACTGCCCTACCAAGGAAGTCTGAAACACAAAATGCCATTGGAAACATCATGGACCATTAAAAAAAACACTCTAAGAGTCTAATTTGCTTATTATCAGCATCTGGAGTCTCTTGGATGTAAGCAGCTTGAAGATGGTGCTGGTTACACAGTTCATGTGCTGCTCTACACAATTTAAACCAGCACCAAACTTCTCCTGGAGGTTCACACCCTCCTAAACATCTCTGGTGTCAAACACTTTATGGACTTGAACATTTCCTTGTGCTTGGGATGTGACCTGACATCCAGCTGTGCATCCAGCCAGAGCAAGGTTTGGGTTTTGTGCTCCTCTCTCATGGTTCACAATTTTGCTCACAATTTTGCTCACAATTTTGTGACCCAGCAGATAAAAGTTTGGCACTAACCAGTTCACAGCTGATGGTTTGAGAATACAAAACTCAGAACTCTTATTTTGTGGGATCAGTCCCATCCCCACCCTGCCCCACCCCTGCCCCACAAAGGCACAATGCCCAAGTGCTTCAACTCAAAGCACCATGGCTGTGATGCTCCACCATCCCCAAATCCACAGTCCAGCACTGTGTATGCTCCTCTACAAAGATACATTTAAAATCGGGGTGATATGAATTGCTGTGCTGAAAAGTCAGACAGAGAGCAAGCACAGCTTCAAAGATTTATTTAATTCCCCCAGAAGAAGACACAAAGTCCTTAAGTCTGTTTTCCATTAGAAAATAAGTAGCCCAAAGAGATTCCCATTGTTCTCCTGCTTTCTGGGGTCAGTTTCCCAAACTTACATCTCAGCACAGTGGGTCTGGATGGAACCCAAGGAAAGCCCCAAAAATGCTGGGCTTTTGGGAAATGAGAGTTTATAAAGCATCATCACTTTTAGGCCTTGTTGCTGAGAGGATTTCCCACACATCCCCTTGCAATGATCCCAGCACAAATTGCCTGTCAGGGACAGGCACAGGGAATGGCTGCCAGTGCCAGAGGGCAGGGATGGATGGCAGATTGGGAATTGGGAATTCCTGGCTGTGAGGGTGGGCAGGCCCTGGCACAGGTGCCCAGAGCAGCTGTGGCTGCCCCTGGATCCCTGGCAGTGCCCAAGGCCAGGCTGGATGGAGTTTGGAGCACCCTGGGACAGTGGAAGGTGTCCCTGCCATGGCAGGGGTGGAATGAGAAAGCATCAGGTCCCTTCCAACCCAAACCATTCCAGGATTCTATCACAGTTTAAGGGATGCAGCAAGCACATGGGAATGGCAGCAGAGGGACAAGGCACACACAGCCCACCTTCAGCACCCCAATTTCAGCACCCAGTGCCCCAGAGACTCAGGACACAGAGCAGGTAAATACAACAGAGAATCCTGGAATGCTTTCTCATTCCACCCCTGCCATGGCAGGGACACCTTCCACTGTCCCAGGGTGCTCCAAACTCCATCCAACCTGGCCTTGGGCACTGCCAGGGATCCAGGGGCAGCCACAGCTGCTCTGGGCACCTGTGCCAGGGCCTGCCCACCCTCACAGCCAGGAATTCCCAATTCCCAATCTGCCATCCATCCCTGCCCTCTGGCAGTGGGAGTCATTCCCTGTGTCCTGTCCCTCCATCCCTTGTCCCCAGTCCCTCTGCAGCTCTCCTGGAGCCCCTTCAGGCCCTGCCAGGGGCTCTGAGCTCTCCCTGGAGCCTTCTCCTCTGCAGGCTGAACAGTCCTAAACCTCTGCCTTTCCCAACAGGAGATGCTCTCCAGCCCTTTTATCACCTTCCTGGCCCTGAAATATCACCAGCTCCATGCTGCTCACACCCCTGGGCCATCCCCAGCCCCCAGCCCCCTCCAGCAGAACCAAAGGAAAGCTGTCAGGTTTTCATCCACAGCTCCACAAAACAACGGGCGTCTGTTCCCCGACTCCACCAGGACACAAACCCAGACTTTACAGAGTTTATCCAGAGCAATTCTTTCCAGCTCAGGAAAACCAAGGCTCCCTGGCTGAGGGACAGGCCCTGCTGCTCTGCGCACCTTGGCTGTCCTGCAGACTGCCCTGAGCAGCCGTGCAGATGGCAAAAATCTCTTTTTTTAAAATCCTTTTGAGCAGCATCTCCCTGAGATGGCCCCACAGGAGAAGCTCTGGAGACCACACATGGGTCTGACAGGAACAGGACTTGCTGTGCTGATGGTCTGGGAAATTGGGAAATCCCTCCCACCCCTTCACAGATGTTCCTCCAAACACTTGTGCTGATGGAAGCGACACCTCCGTGTTCACACGAACATATGGCTGTACCAGCACTGCTTTAATTGCTCCTGCAAGGTGCTTTAAGGACAGGCTGGACCACAAGGGGATCATTACAAACCTTTTCATGAGAAAACAGCCTCTAGGGTTTATTTCTCCCCCTGCAGAGCCTGAACATCCCTGCAGTGTCTGGGTATGAGCCTTGGAGCCGTGGTCCAGGTGCCTGGCTTGAGGACACAAGCTGTCCCTGCTTCCCTGGGAATCCAGCTGGAAAAGGTCCAGAGAGCTCTAATTAACCAAACTGCTCCTTTACCTGCACAGAGCTGCTTTCCCAAGGGCTCCCCTGGAGGTGAGGGAGAGATGCTGTGCCCTGTGAGGACAGATGGATGCAGAGCTGCCAGCTCACACAGGTGCCAGTGTCAGCCAGCCCCTCCAATGGTTTTATGGCCAGCAGGACAAAAAGGAGAGTTGGAAACACAAAAGTTCACTGAGACAGGAGCAGGTTTACCAATCTCACAACCACACCAGGAAAGGTTTTGCCAAAGGATGTTCCTGCATCCCAGGCTCACCACCGATCACTTCTTTCCTCAAGGCAGGTCTCATTATACATAATCCCAGTTCTTCTCCAAGTAAAGTTTTACCATATGAAAGAAAAAAAAAAATTAAAAGGAACTAGGAAAAAGAACCCTCCAAGTGAAAGGGGAGTAGGGAGTCCAGGTAAAACTCTCTTCCAGAAGGAAACAATCCAGCTATGGAGCCATGAACAGTTTAAGGGAACAGGACAGAACACGGATAACAGGGAGCACGGGGGCCAGAGAAAAGGGGTCTATGGCTAGAAATAAATTTTAAAAATGAAAAGGCAGGGGAGTGGCATCAAAAAAGAAACCCCACCAGGAGTGATGCAGAGCTGCCTTTCAATGCTCCAGCCCTTGTGTTTTCTGGCCTTATTTGTGAAACACAAATAATCCAGCCCTCTCCGTAAGCAGCCAGATCCGGTGGAATTACATGTCTGAAAACTCTCAGCAAACAGAGGCAAAGCTGTGGAAACACAGCTCAAGGCAATGTGCACTAACAAGGGGGCCTTTATCACTCAACCTGGCACAGGGAAGCCACTGGCCCTGGCTGGAGTGCCTGGTGTGTTCCATGGGGACACCCCAGCTCCTGATCCTCCCTCCTCAGGATGGAGATGGGACCCACTGGGAACAGGCAGGGAGAGGGGATGCTGCCACCCATCACTGCCCCTTCATGGGGGTGGAGAAGGGATGGGGAGAGCAAAACATGCAGGAATCAGCCTCCCACTCAGTGCTGAGCATCTGCCTTCACCTCTGCATAAATCCCTGCTGTGACACTGACACGCACCAGGGTAGGCAGGGAAGGGAGGATTTCCAGCCATGGGAGCACAACACCCTTTGCAAAGAGCAGCAGGCAAGAGCTGACCCCATTTCAGGGAGCTGATGGGAAATGCCAAAAATCAAATCCAGCTCACCCAGAAAGCAGGAGCTCAGCTACAGCAATGAGGGAGAGCAATTGTCTGGCCAGAGCAGAGACCAGCATGCTCCCTTCTGGCTGGAGGATCTAAGGATACTAAAGTATTTTCCAGACCTAAAACATACACATTTATTTTCAAAGATCTCCTGTTGAGGAGAGCCCTGTTCCTACAGGAACAAATTCCCACCTCTGCCAAAAAGCTGTTCCAAGCCTTTTGTAAGGAAACCTCAGGGCAGAGGGGTCTGCAGAGCATCTCCCCCTTTATCCACATCTGCAGGATGAACAGGGGACTCACAGTTTTTGGCCAAGGTGGCCACGTCAGGCACCCCCCAAATCAGAAATCCCACTCTCATCTCTCCCTCCTTTACTCACATGAAGGGTGGCAAAGCCACTGCAGCCTCCTGCTTCTGCAGTGTGCTCAAAATAAATTATTCTAGTCAGTCCAAATAAATTACTGTGCTCAGCTCAGACACCTCAGCTCTTATTTCCAAGCTATTCTTGACCAAAAAGAAAATAACTCAGAAAAATTCAGGTGGAGCTTTATTGATTTTCTTTTCTAACCAAAGAAACTTTCCTTCTACTTAAAGCTGCCTGATGACAGGAGGGGAGTCAGGGCTCCTGATGAAGAGCTGCAATCCTCTCTGACAGTCAGATAAGGAAAAATAAAGAGCCTTCAGATGCATTTCCTGAGCAGGGATCTGTAATGTGTGACCACAGAACCCCAGGGTGGTTTGGGTTGGAAGGGACCTTAATGAGCATCTCATTCCAGCCCTGCCATGGCAGGAGCACCTTCAGCTATCCCAGGCTGCTCCAAGCCCTGTCCAAGCTGGTCTGAAACACTTCCAGGGATGCAGGGGCAGCCACAGCTGCTCTGGGCACCCTGTGCCAGGGCCTGCCCACCCTCAGAGCAAAGAATTTCTTCCTAAAATCTCATTGAAACCTGCCCAGTCAGTTTAAAATGATTGGATGGTTTAGTCCATGATGAGGAAAGGCAAGGCTTTGCTTTGAGAGCTGGAGACTGAATATTCTTCCTACACTTACCCTTCCAGCTGTCCTTTAAAGCCACACTGGAAGCCACCAGCACATTTCTCATGCAGGTTAAGAGGCACCATCCCAGTGCTGTGCAGCCCCCAGCTCAACCACACTTTGTGTTTTACTGCAGCATTTTCCATCCAAAGGCCTCAGAGTGAAAGCATTCATCTTCCCAGCTCCTCTTACAGAGGGAGGAGAGGACCAAGACACAAACCTGGGCAAAAGATGAAACCATCCCAGCAGGATGGATCCATCCCACCGGGGCTGCCTTCAGCACAGCCCCTACAGATTTTTAAATTCTTTCCCCCAGACCTGCAGAGAAGTGTGTTTGCAACAGGAGGCACACAAAAGGTCAAGCATCAAGTGAGCAGCTGATGCTCTGACTCCAACCTGGGCCGGCCCAGGCAGGAGCTGTGTGCTGTCCAAGCCCATACCAATGTGATTTTTGAGCCCAGAAAATCAGGTTTTAGCATCTGAATGCAAGGAAGGACAAGGTTGGGTATCTGGGATGCAGAGATGTGGGGCACAGATATTGAGACCCTGCAAGAGCTGCTCTCACCACTTTATCTCTTCCCCCAGGATCAGAATATCTCCCCCAGGTCCTGCAGTTCCTGATGACTCAGGAGCAGGGATGTCACAGGTGAGGTGGAAATGCACAGGGCAGCAGATCTGGTGGGAGGAGCAGCAAGAGGAGCAGCTGCAGTCACTGCAGATGCCCTGTCCCATTCCTGCCCCAGGGCACAGCCACTTACCCTGTGCCTGCAGGAGCCAGCTCCTAAATTTAAAACAGCCAGAGAGCAGCTTTGAAACAACAGGCAAGCCTCTGGGATGTGTGTGTGTGCCAGGGGAGGAAGGGAACACATCCCCACTCTCCCCTTCAGCTTCTCTCACAGTCCTGGATGTGGGGAGCAGCTCTGCACCCACCAGACCGTGCCTACATTCCCCTTTTCCTGCTGAAACCAGCACAGCAGCAGCTTCAAAGGTCTGGATTAGGGACATCAGCTCCTAGTCTGGGGTATGAGGGATCCCACAATGGGCACAGGGTCCCCTTGGAGCCATCTCACAGCAAGCCTGGGTGGGCAGGCACCTTCTCAGACACCCCAAATTCCCTTCCATCCCACTTCCAGAGTGGAACTGAGCAACAGCTCAGGCTGGGAAAGACCTGAGACCCAACACTGGCACAGCCACCACAGAACTGTGGCCTCACATCCACACATCCCTGGAATTCTTCCAGAGATGGAAGCTGGGATTCAACCACCCCCCCTGTCTGCACAAGGTCTGATGCTCTCCTGAAGGGTCCCCAAAAGACTCCAGGTCAGAGCTAGAGGGGATCCCTCAGCTGAGGAAAAGGAGGAGAGGTGGGGTCCCCCTGTCAGAAAAACCCCTTGACTGAGGCTGATGCACCCTGGTCCTCTGGGATGTCAGTGGGGAACCTCCCACAGGAATCTTGGCTTGCACAGGGACCAATAAGAAGAAATAAATGCACAGAAGAAAGAAATAAATGCACAGAGTAGGTGGTGCACTGGAAAAAAAGAATCCAAGAATCCCAGAATGGTTTGAGTTGGAAGGCACCATAAAGATCAGCTCCAATTCTTTCTTTCTCTACACCAGGTTGCTCCAAGTCCGAGCTCCAGCTGTTATTTGAGACAGAAAATGCTTCCTCTCTCATGGCAACACAATAAAGTGAGATATTTCTATGGCTTCTACCTTGATGGGAGAATGGCCAGAGCTGAGAAATGAGTGGCCACAGTGAGACCTGAGTGAGCCCTGGCCATGCTCCAGTGCCTGGCTCTGGCACCAGGGACACAACACTGTCCTTCAGCCCCAAGCAGGATTTCCTCTCCTTCTCCATCCTCATTTCCAGACATCACCAGCCATAGGAACATCTGAGAGGAAGTCAGATCCTTTTATTATTTTTAACAAAAAAACCCAGCTTTTGTAAAAAAGCTGGTTTTTTCCAAAAACAGTTGGAATATTGCACAGCTCAGTTCACCCTCTATTTGATAGTTAAGAGGAACCCAAAATCCTTTGGACAGAGAGAGGAGAACTGCAGCAGCTCCAGCCCCTAATGTCCAGTTCCATCCCACAACCCTGAAGGCTTTTCCTAGAACCACAAACCCTTTTTGCTCAGGAGTGAGGATGCACAGCCCATGCCACCATAGCCCTAATTTCCCTAAACACACCCCTAATGTGATTTAGTGTTTCCACCCTGCCAAAAGCACCCAAAGCCTGAGAGAAGAGGGGCTGCAGCATCCCTGTTCCCTCCCTGGCCTTGTCCTCTGGTCCCTGTGTGGGCTGACAGGGAGGAAAGGAAAACCCACAGTTACCAAATCTCCATCCTAAACAAGCAGAGAGATGCAGGATGGAAGAAGCAGTGCCCAGGCTGGGTGCACAGGATCCCCACAAGATGCCAAGAAGATGATTTGGGACCCACCCACAAGTCAGCCTCAGGAGAGCACAACAAGAAGCAGCAGTGCTAAGAAAGGAGGGAAAACCACTGCACACATTCCCCAGTTTTACAAGCTTTTCCCAACTGCTAAAATAAAAAACCCTGAGCAAATTTAGCAAAACATGTCAACAAGTTCTATGTTATAGCCCAGACACACGTGTTCTCCTCAAGAAGTTGCATTTTTAGAAACCTTTTACAAAACCTGTTGGCGTTTGTGGCCCTTTTGTTTTCTTTTCTAGTTCCAAGTACTCATAAGCATCCTGGAGACTTTAAAAAAAAAACCCAAAAAGGGCCATTTTTAGATTTGCATGTGCAGAGAAGACAAGGAGAGTGTCACCATGTGTCTGAGATGTTAAATCCTCCAAAACCATATGCTGATGATTGCTCTAACAAAAGAGACTGCAATGATAAAAGGAAGCCTTATGTTCAAGTACCTGCTAGTCGTGCAAGATTAGAAATTACCTCACAACCCAATCTTTATAAAAAGGCTTTAAAAGCACAGGATTTCTCCTTAATATGAAAGCAATGAACTGATAGCTGCTCATTATTGAATTACTCATTCAGATTTTACAGCAGCACAAAGTACAAAGCTTCTCATCTTCTGTGTCCCCTTGACAAACTGCAGGGGGAAGGACAAGAGGCAAATATTTCCCATGGGGTTCACTCCCAGAATCACAGAATGGTTGGAAAAGACCTCTGAGATCATGAGAGTGATCTCAGAGGTGACTGTCACAATCTTCTCAAGCAGACCAGAGCACTGAGTGCCACATCCAGTCATGGGAATGAACCTTGAACACTTCCAGGGATGCTGAGAACCTCCAGGGATGGGTTCCACAGGAACCTGGGCTGCCCTGCTGAATGTGAGGATTTACTGGCTGACCAATACTGGCTGACCAATACAGCACATCCCCAAGGCAGGAGAAGCTTAATTATAGAAAAAATGGGCCACATATTAAACAAAGTGCCAAAACTAGAGCTGATCAAACCCAAAGGAGTGGGTGGACACCTCCATGGCCAAGACCAATGTGGCCAGACAAACCATGCCCTGAAACAACTCCTTCCCAGCCTCCTCCTCCCAAACCTGGCTTCAGTTTCAGCTCCAGCTGTTCCCTCACAAATTGCTCCTCCTTAAATAGCCTCCATTCCTCCTTCCTAGGGGAGGATTTACCCCACAGGATGACAGCAGACTGAACTATCAGGAGCAAACTAAAATAGACTTTCACAAAGATTAACGTTCCACAAGCAGCTGGATTAGAGTGAAAAGCAACCACCTGGAGGGTTAATAAATATACAGATGGATTAATACAGAGACTGAAATTTATAAATAGACCGAACACTTCATTTCTGCAGCAAATTCCCCAGGAAGGAGGAAGGTGGGAGCACCCACAAAATAAGGAATACACCATTCAGGCAGAACAGCTGTGCACACCATGAAGCATCAGGAAGAAATTCCTCTGTGTGAGGGTGGGGAGGCCCTGGCACAGGGTGCCCAGAGGAGCTGTGGCTGCTGCTGGATCTCTGGAAGTGTTCCAGGACAGACTGGATGGGGCTTGGAGCAACCTGGGATAGTGGAAGGCATCCCTGCCCATGGTACAGGGTGGGAACGAGATGATTTTTCAGGTCCCTTCTACCAAACCATTGCTGTAATTCTCCATCTGCAGCATCAACACTGGAGGAGTGTGAAGATACAGAAACAGGAAGGAGCTAACAATGTTCTTGCCATTTACCATCCAATGCACAAAATTAGAGATAATAAAGCAAAGCAAATCTGGGATGCATTTTTGGGGCAGAAAGTGCTTCAATACCCTAAATGAGTGTCCTTGCACACATCCAAAGTCTTCCCAAGCAGTTTCTGGAGAGCTGGCTGCTGCAGTCTGGCTGTCTGCAAGCAAGTGATGCAGAGCAAGCACTGAGCAGCACTGCAAAACCAGCTATAAACACACCTGCCACCTGAACCTGGTAAATGGGAAAGAAAACTGACCTGGATACTGAGATTACTCTTGGAAAGACCAACTGTCCCTTCCCACCCACCAGAAGTAACAGCAATGTGCTGCAGCACAAGAAAGGAATTGTACATATAAAGTGAAGCTACAGGAATGAGTTTGTGCTCAAGTTGTGGCTCACCACCAGAAACACCCATCTCAGGGTGCTCAGGGCAGGATCAGACACAGATATCTCCACAAGCTGCTCTGTTATCTGCCTGCACACCCAGCTCCTCCATAGGATACGTGGTGGTGGGATGTGATAAATGGCAAAGCCATCCTGAGCAATGTGAAGGGATCACATCTATAAAACACCAGCCTCGTGTAACAGAGCAAACACACAGTAGGGAAAGCAGCTGTGACATGAGGGGAAAAAAGAGGGGGGGAAAAAGCCCAGTTCCTTGAGAGGATTTCTTTTTAAATGATGGCTGCTCAAGCCTGCTCGGGGATTCAGTACGTCAGGAGCAGCTCCCATGCGTGAGGATGGATGGTGACTCAGCAGGTAAAAGCTGTCAAAAACACATCCAAAATTCAAATTACAAAATAAAAATCAGGAGGAAAAGCTATAAATACCTCGAGCAGTTTTGCTCTGTGCACTGGGTGGATGCCAGGGGAACCCCATTCCCATGCCCAGCACCCACTGGGGTTCTCCTCTCCAAAGGCAGAGCCACCAATGGGATCCCCAAGCCCAGGAACCACTTTGGGGTCTGTGTCTGCCCCAAATACAACCAGGGATCCCATCACCACTGAATTTCAGATGGGATGCCAAAGACAGCCTTGCACCCCAAAGCACACTCTACTCCAGCCTTCATTGCATGTTGCTCCAGAGAGGACAGGAGTGAGATATCTTAATGCACACTCAGACAAAAATACTTCTTTTTTTACACTGCCTTTTTTTTTTTTAAGTTTTAAATAAAAGTCAAAAAGCCCAGCCAACATGAAAGGCTGGATAAACACTCCTCCTTTCCCCAGCAGAAATTACAAAAATGCCTTTGAATTTGTTTTGGCAAGAAACAATGTTTTTTATGAAAGAGCTTCATTGAAAAGTCACAATTTGGAATGTATTCATCTATTCTACATTTTTAAAAAAAGTTTTAATTACCACTTTAGGAGTATTTTGACATAGTTTATGGTTTGTTAGATTGTGCTCTGTGCTACAAATGCCAAACACACCTTTTGGAAGTGCCTCATTATTGTATTAATGCAAAATGTGGGGTTTGTGCTGCCGAGACTCGTGTCGGCAAATGAAAAATAATAAATTAATTCCATTTGGAGAAAACGCTGCCATTTATAACCCAGCAATTAAGAACAGATTTAATTTTAGATATTGCTGCACCCTTCAGCTTAGCAAGTTATTCAGTACCAACACTGGTACTATCAGTGTATGCTCAGTTCTTTAAAAAACAGACCCAGGCCAATTTCTCACCCCTTAAATTAGCGATGCTAGACATGAAAAGTTAATGCTGCTTTCCTCTCTCCTCAAAGTTGCAACATATGGATTCTGTTGGGGGAAAGAAAGAAAAAAAAAAGGCAGCACATGCTGGGATTTCTACTATAACAGGCCAAATTTTATCAGCCAGGGGCATGTAAGGAGTTAACAAAAAACCCCAAACCTCAACGGAGCGAGGCAGTGTCTGCAAACCAGGGGGTGCAGATATTTTGAGGGAGAGGAAAACAGCCCAAATCCTGTTTGTGGAGAGACCCTCAGAGCCCCATGTCCCTGCCCAGGCCAGGCAGGGCTGCAGCAGGTAGGAGATGGAGAGAGGAAAACCCTTTTTCTGTGGCTGTGCCAGCAGGAAGGTGATGCCCAGGGAGGGCTGGGCTGCGGGCACGGCTCCAGCTGGCACCGAGGGCAGGGCAGGCTGCTGGCTGCATCATCCCACACAGCAGCACCCACAGGGACCATCCCTGCATCCCTGGCACCGGTGGGACAAGCCCAGCACTCCCTGAGAGCCACAGGCTGGCAGGAAATCAGGAAATGGGACCTCAGTGTCCTCCCAGCATAAAACACCCACTGCCACCACCACGGAAACAGACTGTGGCCAAGGGAAGGGATGGGAAAGGGGAGCAAGGACATGGGGACTCCCCTTCCCCCAGGTGTCCCCACAGCGTCACAGCTCCCAGCACCTCCACAATGCACAGAAAGAAGGGACACACACGGGCTGTGGCAGCAGTCCGGCCTTGGAAAGCAAAATTAACACGTGTGGGAAGGGACAAGGAGGGAAGCAGCTCTCTGATGATGGCACTGGGGCCCAGGGCATCCCCTGCAGCACTGAGGTGACACAGTGACACCTCTTTGCTGCTGTCACAGCTGCACAGCTGCCAGGACACGCTGTGGCATCCCCAAGGGTGGCCTGACCAAAGCCAGGTGTGTTTTTGTCACAGGAATGCTCTGGGCTTGCTGCAGGAAAAGCAGGAGAATGCTTTGGGCTTCTTGTTACACAGAACAGGCAGCACACCCAGAGCTGTGTGAAAATAGCCAAGTTTGGGGTTTTTCACATCAAGATGATGAAGATAACACTCACCACAGCAAGTCTTAATAGTGCAACAAAAAGATTTTTGTGAGACACTAAGGGGATCCCCCCAAAATCCCACCAGCAAACTGGGACAGAGCAGCAGAGCTCAGAGAAAATCTCTCTGCACCCTTGGGACCCTGCCATGGGTAAACCCAGCTAAACCAAGTGACAAACACTCCAAACCCCCAGTGGGGTTTGCCAGCCCCCCAAAAGATCCAAGGGCACCTTCACCACACCTTGACCTGCCACAAAACCTCTTGGGGCACATGTGAAAGCAAGCAAAACTAAATTAAACCTTGGCTTTTATAAGGAAAAAGGAAAAATCCCCAAGCAGATATTTTTATTTATCAAGATTCCAGCAGTCTCTTTTCCTGCTCCATCCCTCTCAAAGGCTGTACTGAGGAGGATTGCTGCACTAATTGTGAGTCTCTGGAGAAAAAGGCTTTCCTCTGCTTTCACACTGGAATTAGTTACGCTCAGCCTGACCTTGCATTATTTTTAAGCTCTGCAACATTAAAAGAAAATTAAGAGAGACTTGTTAAATCCCTTAAAAGGTAAAACAACCCTATTGCTCCAGGTTTACACACACAAAAAAACTCAAACCCAAACCAAAAACGAGCTCTTAAATCACAACTACCCCTTTAATGTGGTAGGATTTAGTCTTACATTTTAAATTCATTCATTTCTCGTTCACTCAAACAATCACACCAGCTTTAATGAGCTCTCCCTATGAAAACTCCAACTACAAAGGATCACATTTGCTCTTGTTCCAGAGCTCCACACACCTCGAAAGGAAATCCTAAAGCATCCTGTGCTTCTTAGCAGCCAGATTACCAGCTTTTAATCCTCTCTGCCAGATGTATTTTTAATCTTTTTGCGTGTAATAAAGCAAATTAGTGTAATTGTACGGGTAAACTGAATCAAAATAGGCACATAAGATTTAAAAACCCCTAAATTTGGTTATGTTTTGCAGATCTGGCAACTGACAGAGCTGAGAGCTGAATCAGCCCTGCAGGCACTGGCAGAGGGAGAAGCTGCTGCAGGGTGAGTGAGGAGCTCCAGCAGCCCTTGGCCACAAATCATGGGCTTGTTTCTCCTCTGGGTCCCATGCAGGGACCACACCAGCTCCTGGGTGAGCAACCACAGCATGGTTTGGGTTGGAAAGGACCCTAAAGACCATCCAGATCCACCCCATGCCAAGGGCAGGGACACCTTCCACTATGCCAGGGAGCTCCAAGCCCCATCCAGGCTGTCCATCCCTCCAAACTGGCACTGCTCCGGCTGTCTCAAGCCATCCCCGTAACTCATTACCTGGGTTCTTTGCTATCAGCAGGGTTAGATGGGATATTGGGAATAAATTCTTGGCTGTGAGGGTGGTGAGGTCTCAGCACAGGTTTCCCACAGAAGCTGTGGATGTCTTCTCACAGAAGCCACCCTGCTACCAAAACCTTGCCAGGCAAACCCAACACAGCCCAGGGCAATGGATTCTGCTGGAGCTCAGCTGGGCAGGACCCCAGCTATCACACCCTGAGATATTACTGACTGCTCAGGGCACTGGCAGAAGACACCAATTACTCCCACCTGAAAACCAGAAACCAACTGAACATCAATGCTGACATCCAGCCTGGCTTCAGGAGGGATTTAAAGAACTTGGGCTTCTTCATTCCCTAATCCCACACCATTCCTCACTACCAAGCAGGGTTGCTTTCTAACAATGCAAAAGCATCTCCGCACATTTTTGTAATTATTTCAAGACCCAGCAGAGAGCAGCCTCCCCTTTCTGTAGGGTTAATCTAAAGAACAGTTGCCAAAATGCTGAGAACACAGAGGAACAATAGCTCCTCTGATGAAATTCCTGCACTCCATAGAGAAACCAGTATCCTCCAGCTGCTGTGGCTCGTCCAGAGAGATCTCCGAGTGTTTACCGGCTCCCATAAATAACAGAGGAAAAAAATAAATTACAAACTTAAAGATTCGAGTACAACTTGCAAAAAATGACTGCAGAGCCCTGCCATCCAACCACAACACAAGTTTTATTAATGCAACATTTGCTTAGTGTGAAATATAAACCCAGGACACCAGTGGAGGGAGTGCAGTGTTGGCCACCTGTCCCGGGGGTAGAGACTCGCTAAACTTATCAGCACAGAGACCACTTCCAGCAGCTCCATGCTTTTAAATCCTCATCCTCAGGAATCTCTGATCAGTCATTTATAAAAGCTGGGAAGCCAGGCTGGACAGCTGAATTACAGCAGCTATTATCCACATATGCTTGAATACCAGCAGACACCTTTATTTATAAAGGCTCTCTGCCTGACCGAGATTTGACATCGGCCACAAAAAGCACTCAGCATCCAACTGGCTGCTCCAGAAGAATGTGAGGAGAGGTTGGCAAGCAGGGGCTAAGCAGACACCTTTGCACAGCTTCCCTGCTGCTGCCATGACTCCTAACCCAGCAGGTTTAAGTAATTGATTTCCTGAGCAGACACACAAAGTTGCACACCTTTGCCTCCTCTGCTATGGAGTCAAATGCATTGTTTCCCCCTCATCCCTAATTCTAAAATATTTGGAGTATTTTATCAGGCTTATCCTCTCTCTTTTTAGGGTCTCTGCACTCTGTTTGTTGTTTGTTCACCTTTAGGCTCATCCCCACCTGAGAGCTGTGAGCTCATTTTCCATTAAATTTGGGAACCTTGACAGGTCATACAAAGGCAAGGAGATGGGAAGGAAGAAGGTGATAAAAAATCCCAGTTGCTCTTGGCAGATTTTCTTTAGCTCTAACAGTCTCACTAACAACCCCTGACAGCAGAAAGTGACCAAAGTGTGAATTCTGCCTTAAACTGACAGAATTCCCAGGGGCAGCACATGCAAACACAGCCCAGGGGGCTCAGCTGGGCCAAGGAAGGCTCCGAGGACCCATCACACTCCTGATCTACTGCCATCACCTGGAACAGGAGCTGGCACCTCTGCCAGGACACAGGGACTGGGTCCTGTTCCCAACAGGGCTCCAAGGGCTGCCCTGATCCCACCAGCACAGCCTCTGCAAAGATGGGATTTCCTTGCCTCATTCCTCATTTCTTAAGCAAAAACCATTGAAAGCATCCTCCTTTGACCTCCAAAAGCATCCTGGTTCAGCTGGAGAAGAGAAGGCTCCAGGGAGAGCTCAGAGACCCTTCCAGTGCCTATAAAAGTTGTGAGAGAGCTGGAGAGGGGCTTTGGACAAGGGATGGAGAGACAGGACAAGGAGCAATGGCTTCCCACTGCCAGAAGGCAGGGATGGATGGGATTTTGGGAAGGAATTCCTGGCTGGGAGGGTGGTGAGAGGTGCCCAGAGCAGCTGTGGCTGCCCCTGGATCCCTGGCAGTGCCCAAGGCCAGGCTGGACAGGGCTTGGAACAGCCTGGGATGGTGGAAGGTGTCCCTGCCATGGCAGGGGTGGAATGGGATGAGCTTTAAGGTCTCTTCCAGCCCAAACCATTCTGGAAATCTCTGATCCTTCCTGCTCCCAGCACCCATCCCTCCCTCCCAGGCAAACCCCCAGCACCAGACTGAGCCCCAGCACAGCTCCCCAGCTGAAATTCCCTACAAATGATGGAAACTGGAGAGCTGAGAGCAGCAGGAGAAGCCAAGTGACCTCAGGCATCCCTCACAGCACAACCTGGAGCTCTGGGAGGTTCCCCCAAGGAGCTGCTGGATGGGATCCCTGTGGTGCCACCCTCAAGCCCCCACAGCAGTGTCAGGAAGGAGCTGTGTGCTGTCCCTGCACTGCAGAGTGAGTTGTTATGGTTACTGAAGGGTTTGTTGGGCTTTTTTTCCTCCTCTTCTAAAAAGAATTCTTATCAGTTTAACATAATACCACCAGTCAATAACAATTCTTATCTTAAAAGGTCACTCAGGTAGTTATAACTCAACATTTCATCTATGTTTGCATTATCTGGAGGGAAACAGCCAGGGGACTTTGTATTTTTTTTAATAATCCACTTCTTTGCAACTGTAAGATTTTAGAAAAACCCTACCCAGAACCAAGCTGACCCTGTGGCAACTTGAGCACGCTGGGGAACAGTTAGAAAAAAGGCAGAAAAATCACATTGATGCTTGCTGCATGAGAAACAAGAGGAATATCCCAACAGGAAAATGTATGGACACACTGCAGCTGCTGCAGAAACACACATGTTCTGCCTGTAAATGTCAGATCAGCCAAGTCTCACCACAATAAAAGTTGTGGGGTTTTCCCTCCACATTTCTCTCCCCAGTTTCTTCCTTCTTCAATTCCCACTGCTGATGGGGGACAGAGAAAAGGGGACAACAGGAAAAACCCAGTGACAGAGAGAATTGATCTGTGATGTTCAGGGTTAAAAACACAGGAAAAAAAAAAAAAAAAGAAAGAAATGCAGCAGCATGGAAAGTGGGTTTTAAGATGCTTCTGGCTAAACCTGGTTAAACCCTGCTTTATCCACCCACTGGATTTCTTCTTATAACAACAATTAAAACTCCAAACACAGCACATGCCCGTTCCCCACCAGGCAACAGCACAGCCAAGGAGCAGGAGAACTAACTGGTTAAAAGAAAGGCAGGTTTGTGGCTTGCCTGAAACAAGTTGTATTAAAAAAAAGGCAATCTGGAATTAATTATTTGTGAGGATCAGTAACAGAAGAGAAGCTTTTTGAAGTACCCCACACTTCTAAAGCAGGGCAGCCTTGGTTGAGAGCAAAGAGTGGAGCAAAGCTGCTGAATCCTGCAGAGGACAGTCACAATATTAACATTATTTTAAGTAAAATAACATCTCCAGGCATGATAGCTCAACAAGCTGGGCCACATCCAGCTCCTGCAAGTAACAGGGAAGGTTTGCAGGGGCTGTGGAAGGAGCTGGCTCAGCCCTTGTGCAACAGAACTATCACAGTATCATCCATCTGTGTTTTCCACCTTGAACATAAAATGACCCTGGATTTGTGGTAGCACCTTTCCCTGCCCTGTGGATTATTCTGACAGAATACAAGAAAGTGTTTGCACTGCAGCTCAAGCACTGCAAACACCCTGAGAGGCCTGCCAAGGGCAGCAGCCAGGGTAAATGGTAGAGAATACATGGTTTGCACCCTGGGTTCAACTCAGAGAGCAGAAATCTACAGGCACCCCCAGCGAGCTCCAGAGAGGAGTGCTGAGCCCAGGGAGCCTCACTGAGGGGCTGCAGCACACACCTGCACAGAGCCCAGCACAGAAACCAGGCTGAAATCCAGACACCTTCACCAAAACCCCTGACACAGCCAGGCCATGGAGTCACTGTGTGAAAATACATCAATAAAACCCCACGTTTAATGGGGCATGATGGGTGAGTCTGTGCTGGAAAATCCTTCACTTACAGCTCCTCCTGCTTCAGCCAGGTGTGTTTGTCTCCTGCATGGAGAGCCAGGAGCAGCTCAGGCACTTCCAAACACAGCCAGGCACAGAATAAAGCACTGTCTCAAGCTGCACCAAGGGAAATACAGGTTGGATATCAGGGAAAAGTTTTTCACAGAAAGGGTGATAAAGTTCTGGAATGGCTGCCCAGGGAGGTGGTGCAGTCCTCATCCCTGGGTGTGTTTAACAAAGCCTGGATGTGGCACTGGGTGCCAGGGGTGAGTTGAGGGGCTGGGACTGGGTTGGACTCGATGATCTTGAAGGGCTCTTCCATCCCAGTGATTCTGTGATTCTGTGAAACTGGGTTTCTGTCTCTGGAGCTGGCCCACTCACCCTGAGCAGGCTCATTTTCTGCTCAGCACCCAGAACCAGAGCAAACCAAGTTGCTGCCATGGATGAGACCATCCCATGGTCGGCTCCATCACAGAAAATCCAGCTTGCCATCCCTCAGCTGTGCCAGAAACACAACTCCCTCTGCCCACAAACCCCTCCCAGAGAACACCAGCAGCACCTTCTCCAGCAGAGGATCCCAGCCTTGTTTTGATGAGATCCTGCCCTTCCACTTAAAGCATCTGCTGTGGAAGAGGAAGCTGGGAACGGATCTGCTCACTCCAACCTCAACTTTATTTGTAATTACTGGGCCAAGATGGAAAGCCACTGCCTTGGCTGTTTGCCACTGCCCAGCTCACACTCAGCAATGACCTCTGCAAATCTCTGTGTCTCTTCCTAGGACCAGAGCACTGGGAGGACAAACACACCATTTTTGAAGGGAAGAGGGATGAACATGCAAGCCTGGGGATCCCTTGCATCAGACCTGCAGCCTCTTTTAGATCCCTCAGCAGCTCTTACATAAGCAGGAGTTAGTAAAATAGCAATGGTCTTGTTTGTTTGGTGGAAATAGGAAATACAAAGGGCACATGGACACTCAGAGGCAGATCTGCACAAACACACAGCTCACGTGATGGCTCATCCCACCACCCTTGGGGCCTTTTGGAAGCAAAAAGGGCTCCAAACACAACAACCTGTGCTTGGTGTGGGCTCCTGCCCTCAGCTGGCACCCTGCAAGGAGTGAGGGGGACACTGGGGCCATCAGGAGGGAGCCCCAAAACACAGCCCTGCAGTTGAGCAGCTTCTCCCCTCTCTGCTGAGCCCATCCCAGGGCTGGGGGGCACTGGCAGTGCCAGGGGTGCCCTTTCCCCCAGCAGGTATCTGTGGTAACACTAGACACGAGCTCGACGCCGGAGCGCTGAAGCACTGACAGATGCATCCTAAAATAAAGCTGGAGCTCACACTAATCACTATTTCAGTTCCACTGATTGCAAACATCACTCCCAGCTCAGTGAGAAGTGGCTTTCACGGGCCACAAATGAAACCAAGGTGGTCTTTTCTGATGGAGCATGAGAAAAAGAAAGGGCAAAGCTTGAGAAATTGTAGGGAGATGGGACTTTCCACTGTGATCCACAAACTTCAATTGCTTCAGGGGAACTCTGTGGGAAAATTCAGCTGACAGGAGCATCAGCTGCTTTAAAACCAACTGGCCTAATTGCAAATATGTAATTGGTGAAACTGGCATGCAGCTTTGCTCAGATTTTGAGGTCTAACACGCCAAAGGATGGAACTGTGCAGGGGATGATCCAGCAGCAGTGTGAGCTGCGAGCAGAGCGCTTTCCCCACTCATCCTTTTAATCTCGTTTGCAGATAAGTGTATTCACAAACTAGATTATTTTAATTGATGGCTCTACAGCTGGTTCCTATTCAGCTCTTGATCTAAAGCTGTCCTCGACCTCTCCCATCAATCTATATCCTGATAGTGATGCTCTGTGTGCTTCCTCTCCTCCACCAGCATCCTCCCTGCTCCCACTCCAGCAGGAGAGAAAGAACTCCAGCTCTGCTGCTTTTCCAAGCACAATTACAAGATATGTGCACAGAAGGAATCAAGGAACAAGCTGGTCCAGGCAGAGAATTCCAGCTCAGGTCTGTGATGATGCAGGAAATGCTTCCCTGCCTCTTTCACATGCACTTCAACAGTGGGATTTTTCCCAGATGAAGTCAGTGAGGAAATTAACCCTGGCATTAACCCTGGCATCGAGCCACTCCCTGAACTACCTGAGAAAATGGTTAAAAGGACACAAAGTATGGGAAGGTCTCTGGGAAAAGGCAGCCCACCCATGAGCAACCCTCTTGCACCACACCACGCTCCAGGCAGCAAAACAGGCTGTTACCATTAGTTAACTTGTTCCTTCCCATTTCAAGCATTACTGCCTAAAAATTACCACCCTGGAAAGGCTCTGCCACCCCCCATCCAGAAGACCTGGCCTTCATTAAAGCTCTGCCAATGGAGGAGACTTTGTCACTCATGCTGGCAAAGTTCTGGGAGCAGGCACAAGAGTATCTCCTTACTCCTCTTACTGCAAGGGATACACGCCAGGAATGACAAGGGAAAGGTTTTAAACAAATAGGAGAAAACACAGAAGAGCAAAGTGCAGCCCAGAAGAGTCTCCTGTAGGTCCCAGCACTGGGGTGAGTGGGACAGCAAAGGGGAACCTTTGTAATGCCACACCACAGACCTTCCTGCAGCCTGCAGTGCTTCCCACAGCCACTCTGGAAAGCATCCCTAAAAATAAAAATAGCTTTGAATCACAAGAGAACACTGGGTGTGTAGCCTGGCTCAAAGCCCCTGGCTAACAGCACTCTGTACTTCTGTACCCCTACCCTTGGTATTTCCCAAAAATCCCAGCACTGAGAGCTTGTAGCACTCAAGTTTGCAAACAAAACCTGGGAAAGATGTGTGGCAGCAGGTCAAGCACCAGCAGGCAGGTTAAAAGCAAGTGTCAGCTCAGATCTGAGGCTTGCCCAGGTCACCCAGAGGAGCTGGGGCTGTCCCATCCCTGGCAGTGCTCAAGGCCAGGCTGGATGGAACTCTGAGCTGTCCCTGTCTGAGGGGTTTCAACAGGATGAGCTTTCAGGTCCCTTCTGTGATTCTGTGATCTCTCCATTTAGGAGTCCCAGCTGCTAACTTTTAATGAGCAGAGCTGGCAGGGCTGCTCCCATCCCTCTCCAGGCAGAGACAAATGAGTGGAATTGACCACACAATGCCAATGTCCAGCCCTGCACTCAGAATTCCCCATCACACCCAGCAAGCACAGGCTAAGCTGCTCACCCCCTCCTCCAGTCCCACCGTGTGACAGCCCAGCAATGCCCTCACACTGCCCAAGGACACCCAAACCACAGCTCAGCATTGCAATGCAACTGTAAGCCAAGAAAAAAATTTTTTTAATGGGAAACACCCTCAAAACTGGGCACTGCATGATTGGCCACCAGTGGGGGTCACTGGGGATGAACTGTAAAATTTGCACAGTGCAGGGGTAGCAGCTTCCTGATGGGCTGGGAGACAGACTCTGGCTGGGGTGGCAGCAACAGATGCAGGGCTGGAGCCACAGGGAGCTAAGGCTATAAGCAGCAAGGTCTGCAGGAATATGTAATACCTTTTAATAGACCAGCTGGTACAGTTGGAAAAAAAACCCACAAGCACACAAGCCCTCCTTTGAGCTGGTGCACCTTCAGGCCTGGCCATTTTTTCCAGCGGCATCACTTGGTCTATTAAAAGACATTACAGCTCCCTGCAACCCTTGTCTCTTCCTTTGGCCAGTCCTTCCCAGGATGAGGAATCTGGGTCATCCTGATGATACCTGTGATAGGTGCTGAAATGAAATAAAGATTTTGGCCCTAACACATGGAGCAGGGAATGTCCTGTGCACAGGCCAGAGGAAGCATGTTGTCCTTTAAGGCCAAGAGTGTAAAGCTGTCACTGCTTCCATCAGTGCACGTGGGTGTTTGGACACCTGGAGGAGCTACAGGAGGCTTTGGGCACTTGTGCCAACCTTGCAGGAATGAGGAAGCCAGGGCTGGTGGGGTGGGATGCTCTGGGAACAAACCGCAGAGGGATGCTGGAGTGGATGAATGCAGATTCTGCTCTCAATGCCCATGTTTCATGGGCACAGCCCCACACTGGGTCTGCAGCCACCCCCAGCAGCCCTGGGTGCCCAGGAGCAGCACACGTCCCATTCCTGCCTGACCTCTCCTGGAAGCTCAGAGGAGGTCGCTGTGTCCTGACGGCTCCGAGAAGTGAGAAGGAAGGAAGGAAGGAAGGAAGGAAGGAAGGAAGGAAGGAAGGAAGGAAGGAAGGAAGGAAGGAAGGAAGGAAGGAAGGAAGGAAGGAAGGAAGGAAGGAAGGAAGGAAGGAAGGAAGGAAGGAAGGAAGGAAGGAAGGAAGGAAGGAAGGAAGGAAGGAAGGAAGGAAGGAAGGAAGGAAGGAAGGAAGGAAGGAAGGAAGGAAGGAAGGAAGGAAGGAAGGAAGGAAGGAAGGAAGGAAGGAAGGAAGGAAGGAAGGAAGGAAGGAAGGAAGGAAGGAAGGAAGGAAGGAAGGAAGGAAGGAAGGAAGGAAGGAAGGAAGGAAGGAAGGAAGGAAGGAAGGAAGTTATAGCAGGCTTTAAATAGTGCTGTGCAATACCTGAATTTTCTATTTCTGTGCACAGATAAGATGGTTTCCTTATTCTCCTCCCTCTCAGCAGACCAAGCCACTCACACTCCAGTTGAATTAGCAACAACCCACACTCTTCACCAGTTTAAACCATTAAAGCTCAGTGAAGCCACTGTGTAGGACAGTCCCAAGCTGTGCATTTCACCTTATGAAGAATCTATAGATGTCCTTCCATGTTTGCTTCCCACTCCTATTTTCCCTTTACAAGCAAGCAATGGATTGCAGGTGGTCTTGCAGCCCCCAGACATCAACAAAGCTTCCTGCAAGACACCTGAGGTTGGCAATAAGGTTACATCCACCCCTTAGGCAGGGAATAATGGAACCAGGAGGATCCTCAAGGCTTCCTGAGGGTCACACACAGCTGTACACAGCAGAGCCACGTGGGGTTTGCAGTACTGATGAGCCCAGCTTGGCTGTCATCATGAAAATACCCTCGCACTTGGAAAAAAAAAAAACCACCAAGATAGAACTCCTCCAAACTAAATATACTTGCTTCTCTGTGGCAGTTAACCAGTTAAAAATGTCCTTCCTTGAGTTTTTCCATCATATTTGCCATTCATCAGGCCTCTCATCTTGAGTCTACAAGGCAAGAAACAACCTGGACACCTTTGCTGAGATGGGTTTTCCTCCACTCCTGGTGCACACACCTGAGGGCTCCGAGCCCAGCAGCACCAGGCAGGGAGGATCTCTGAGCTCTGGGCTCCCTTTGGGACCCTCCTGATCTCTGCTGCTGGTGATGAGAGTTCCAAGGATAGTGCCCATACACCAGGGACCACAGCAGGGCTGCCACCTCCTCCTAAGGACCATCACACCTAGGAGTAACATTCCAGTTCTCCCATCTCCCCACAGGGCTGGGACAAGCAACACATCCTGCACTTACAACACAACTCAGTTCTCCCAGCGTAATTCCAACACCTGCTCCAGGACATTAGCCCAGCAGCTCCATTGAGCTGGTGACACCCCTTCCCAGTCAGTGGATTTCATGGAAAGGGAACATCCCCTGCCCTACAGCTCCTACAAGCAGGGAGCCACTATTTCCAAATCAGCAAACACCAGGAAAATGTACCAGGAGCCACCTCAGGCCCCAGCCTGGGAAGGAATTGAGCCCAAATTAGTAATGCAAACACCAGGATTCAAAGAGTAACGAGTAATGCAAGGTTTGATGACAACATTGCTGTTCAGGACTTGGTGTGATTCCATTGCCAGCAAGTGACAAGTGCCAGACAGGCGTGGAACAGGAATGATTTAAGGAATAATACAGGTGGTTTTAGGAAAGCAGCACTAACACAGGAGACTAAAAGCTATTTCCTAATTGAGCCTGGTTACAAATCTCAGCTAACCTTCCCTGCACTACGACAGGGCTGCCAGGATGCATGGATCCATCCATCCCAAGGGAAAGCCATGCAGAGGGGATGCTCAGTGAGAAAGAGGAACTCAGTGGATCCAGGTTTTGGCACTGGAGTTACAAATGCCCTGGAGGAAGAGATCACTTTTGGAAGGCAGGCCAGGGAGAGCTGAGGCAGCTCCACCAAGGCAGCCAGGGCCAGGCAGGGGCTGGGTGCCAAGCCCTGCACGCAGGAGAAACCCTCGCGCCAAGCAAGGTCACCGGGATTACAGGGGCAGGCAGGGATTGCTCGCACGAGTGGAGATGGGAAGGGCCCAAGGCTGGTCTGCACCCAGCCTCACACCGACAAAATGCCACCACACAGGCGGCCCTACGTGATTCTGTGGCCAGGACCTCTTCAGAACCTTGTTTTCCTTCACAATTTGCCTTTCCTGATGGCAGGAGGCAAATCACCCCCCTCCAATGCCCTGGCCAACTGAGGGGACACAGCTACTGCCAAACCCAGAATGAAAAGCTGAGACGCTGATAAAAAAAAAAAAAAATTTAAAAATATATAGCTCACACCAACTCGCAGAGGGAATCACAGCAAAGCTGTGCTGAAGCTGGCACGGGAAGCTGCAGATTTATCCAGGAGCAGCCGAGTTTGGAGAATGTGTTCCCTCCCGGCCCCCCCCGGGGCCTCCCCACCCAAAGGGATGGATGAGGTTCATCCCTTCAGCTGTTTATAAAAGCAGCAGCAGCAGCACTGCACCCAGACGCACTCGGCAGCATTCCTCCCTCTCATTCCTGCGAGCTATATAAGGGAACGGCCAATTCCAGCCCCGCTCCCTGTGCGCCGGAGCAGCTCCAGGCTCGGCTTCCTGCAGAAGGACTTAAATCCGTCCTCGGTGGAACACGGCGCTGCGCTGGACCTTGTCATCAAATGGCAGCGCAGGCAGCTGCCAAATCCTGCCGGCTCGGTGCTCTAATAGGGAACAGCTGGAGAAGGAAGGACCCTGCATTCCTCCCGCCCCGTCCACACCGGGGGCTCTGTTCGGGATCTGGCCGCAGGATTTCCATCCATCCATCCATCACGGAATGCAGCCGGCCGCTCCCCGCACCGCTCTGCCACGCACAGCCCGACACCCGAGAGCTTCCAGCCTTGGTGCTTAGGAATTGGGGTGTTTGCTTTGCTTTTTATGGGATTTTTTTGGTTTGGGATTTTTTTTTTTTTTTTTGAGAGGTGTTGGAGAAACAGAACTGCGCAACTAAATGACATTTCACCTTCCCCGCTGGCCTTCTGTGTTACAAAAACTCTGCTTTAAGCAACTTGCATCCCTGTGTACATCCACGCTTAGGAACACACGCATCTGTAACACACCCCCCATAAATAAACACGGGAACACACGGCGCAATTCGCACAGCGCCTGTGCCATTCCCATCCTGCCCCAGCTCCCATTTACTTTGGAGGAGTTGAGCAACTTGTAATGGCAAATAAATAAAAGAAAAATACACTTTCGGTAGCCACGCACATTTGCTGTCCTGCACCCTACACGCTCAGTAACATGAAACAGTCCACTCATATTTTCTCAGAGCTCTGCTGAAACACAAGGGGGTATTCAGAGCTGCAGGAAAAAAAATGCGTCCAAACAGGATCTGAATGATGAAATAGGAATTGCCACATTTAACAGGAAAAAAAAAAAATAGGATAACCCAGTTGCCCAGACCTTTATACAATAACAGTTCGTCTGAGGTAGCGATGGGCTGCTTCTGCATGTTGCAGAGAGCAAAGCAAGCCACGTTGCCCAAAAGAAGCCTAGAAAATCCAGACTCTACGTGACCTGACTTACTTATTTCACAGGAAACTGCATGGAAGGAGGAAGGGGGGGCACAGGGGGGAAAGGAAAAAAAAACCCACCAATCATTCATGCTACCGTAGTTACACCACGCCATGGAGCGGAGTAGTTTGCTGCGAAAAACCAAACTGAAATAAGCCAAACCCCGTTTGGAAAATAAAACGCGAGCAGAGAACCGAGCTGGAGGAGCCCCCCGGCTCCCAAACCGCACCCGTTTCTCGGGTGTATTTTTTTTTTTTTTTTTTTTTAAATTTCGACGGCATTAGAGCACCGCCCGAGAAGGCTCGCCAGCACTCACCGGGGTTGTTGGCCTCCCCTTCGAGGATGTGGAGCTCGGTGCAGTCTGCCAGGGAATGCTCGAGGCAGAGCTGGAGGAAGCGAGCCTGGGTCCGGCTGACGCGTTTGAGCAGGGAGAGCAGCGCAACAGTCTGCTCGCACTCGTTCCAGCCCTTGAACCACCCGGCCAGCACGCCAACCTGGTCTCGGAACATCATGGTGAGCCGGAGGGACAGCTCTGCGGGGAGAGAATAAATAACCGGGACAGCCTCCCTGCTGCCGCCACCGTGCTCGGGTCAGGGGAATTAAAAATAAAAATAATAATAATAAGGATTAAAAAAAAAAATTCTCCTTTGCGACGCGAAGGGCGGGTTTGGTTTCTGGACGCGGCTCTCGGCCTGGGCTGGGTTTTGCTCCCTCTCTTCTGGCTCCGGTGCAGCGCTGGATTCCTGGAGGGAGGGAGCGAGGGAGGGAAGGAGGGAGGTGGTGGGGCCGAAAAAAAAAAAAAGCCAAAAAAAAGGAAAATCCCAGCGTCAGGGCTGCAGCCAGCGAGGGGAACGACCTCCTCCCGGCGGGGGCTTCACACCTGGAACACAGAGAGGAGGGGGCGTCAGGGGGGCTGCGGGAGGACGAGGAGGATGGAGAGGAAGGCTCGCACTCAGCCCGCTGCCTTCCTCCCACTCCCCCACCGTCACCGCGATCCCCCCACATCCAGCACCGCCATTTGGGATGGGGGGGGGAGCACCCAGCACAATCCCCCCCGCCCCACTGCAGCACAGTTCCCCCCCCCAACATCCAAAAGTTCTCCCCCGCACACACACTCCGTATAAAAACACACTCACCTGACTCATAGCGGCCCCGGCGATCGGGGGAGGAGGGGGCGGCGCGGCGCTTTAAGGTGGCCGTGCCATGTCCACGGGATGAAGGGGGGGGAAATGAGGGAAGGAGGCGGGAAAAGGGAAAAGGGAAAGAGGGGAAGGGGGGGGGGGCGCGCGCGCGCTCCGCGGCGCGAGACTGAGCCCGGCCGCGCGCCGGGCCCCCGCTCCCCCATGTCGCTCATTTGCATACGGGTGACGTCATCGCCGGGTGGGCGGGGCGAGGCGCGCGGCGCAGGGGGGAGCCCGAGGGGGACGCGCGTCCCCCGTGTGTCCCCTCCGTGTCCCCCCCTCCTTCTCTGCCACTCCCCCCGGGAATTTTGGGCGCTCCTCCTGCCCGGGGAATGCTGGAAAACACACTCCGGATCCCCTCCCTCCCTCCCTCCCTCCCTCCCTGCGCCGCGGCCAGCTCCCGCTGGAGGAAACCGCCCTCTAGTGGGCTGCGGGGTAATGGCAGCGGGGGATGCTTTGGGGGGAAAAGCGCCGCTTTGGGCTCTGCTAAATGTGGCCTCGTCCCTTAATGGTAATTTTTAAAACTTTTTTTTTTTTTTTCAGAGTTTGGCATATTAGATATACGTGTTAAATATACATGGATTTAACCCCGACAAGCGCCGAGTGTGCAGGGACAGGATTTGTTTGGGTTATCATTTCCTGTGCAGATTTTATTTCCCTTTCCCATTTCTCATTTATTTCCTTTCTTTTTTTTCTTATTTTTTTCTATTTCCATCCCATTTCAAGGGATGGAAATAATATGTATATACAAGAAGGGAAATAGTGGAGAAAAAACCACAAGTGTGTGCAAGAAGGCATCAAATACTGAACATAATCAAACGTTTTATAAAGCAAAAATAAAGGTGTAAAGTGTTTTAATCTGTGGGCTTTTCATTTGTGGGAGTACCAGTCAGTTTTAAGCCATTTCTTCTTGTCTTGTCGCTCCAGGCCGTTGTCCAAAGTGTCTCCAGCTCTCTCAGAGCCCCTTTAGGAGTCCCCAAAACACCCGATCCATGCTCAGGAACAAGTGACACTGGCACCTCTGCCCAGGGCAGGGGTGGAGTCCCCATCCCTGGGGGGATTTAAAAGCCGTGTGGATGTGGCACTTGGGGACAGGGGGCAGTGGTGGCCTTGGCAGTGCTGGGGGAATGGTTGCCTTCAATCTTAGAGGCCTTCTCCAACTTTAACAATTCTGTGATTCCCTGATTCTGCCTTTGCAGCATCTCCCAGTCCTCATCACTCTGAGCACAGGGAAGCTCAGAGCTGGGAGACGTGCCCAGGTGTCAGGACATGGTCTGGGAGGGAGACACGATGGGATCATGGCAAAGGGGGGGCTGAACCCCTCCACCAGTGAGTCACAGAATCACAGATCTTAAAGCTCATTTCATTCCAAACCCTGCCATGGCAGGGACACTTTCCACTGTCCCAGGCTGCTCCAAGCCCTGTCCAAGCTGGCCTTGGACACTGCCAGGGATCCAGGGGCAGCCACAGCTGCTCTGGGCACGCTGTGCCAGGTCCTCATCACCCTCCCAGGGAAGAATTCCTTCACATTATCCCATCTGACCCTGGCCTTGGTCAGTGGAACCCATTCCCCCTTGTCCTGTCACTCCAGGCCCTTGTCCAAAGTCCCTCCCAGCTCTCTTGGAGCTACTTTAAAAATCCATCCCCTATAAGTGGCTGTGTGCTCTGGTGGGGGCTGGAGAAAGGAAAATTCCATGTTTGTGCATCCTTTGGTTGCTTTTACACGTGTCTGAATCTGCCCCTTTTGGGGGGAAATAGTAGTGGGGAACCAAAGGCCACCCAAAATCACTGAGAACACCTGGTCCCCTGTGCTGGAGCATCAATCCCACTGCAGGATGACGAGATGAGGATCACCAGGTAGACACCACGTGCAAATGGTCCATCTCACCACACTTGGAGTTTGCTTTTAGCTCTCAGCTTGTCTGGTGACTAATTAAACAAACAGGACTTCCCTGCCAGCAAACCCTGGCCATCTGCCTCATCCTCCAGCTCCATCCCAGTCCATGCTCCAGCAGGGAGCCCCTTTCCCCTCACCTAAAGTGCTGGGAGCCCTCCTGCAGCCGGGGTGTGCTCTGGGCTGGCCGTGGAACCGTGAGGATGCTCCATCTGCCGCACCGGGTGCGCGTCTGGCGCGGGAGCACCACGAGCTCCGGGTGGGAACGCTCACACCCCGCTGATTTAAGGGTTGCCAAGCTGGCTGTGCCAGGAACGCCTCCCAGGTTTTGCATTTTGCATGTCTAAAGTGGGAATAGCAGCAATGGGAAGGATATTTAGGGCTGAAGAAGTAAATGCATCCCGCTGGGAGGATGGGAAGGGTGGTGGGAATGGTGTCCCTCCACACCAGCAAGATGTGGAGGAGAAAAGGACCAAAGCCACGGTTTCTATCCTGTGCTCCAGGAGACACCAGGACCATGCTTACTAATTAATCCAAAAATAATCCCCCACCATTTAGGACCCCACAGTTCCTGCTCCCCAGGGTGTCCCAAGGAGGCAGCTGTGGAGGAGTGAGACCCTGACGTAACAGCACACGCCTGATGTTTGGAGGTTTCTATGGCAATTAAAAAACAGATCTGTGACCCGTGGAAGAAATTCCTTGCTGCATTCCGGGCTCTGCAGGGCGGGTGCCCGTGCAGATCCGTGTGATGGAAGGATTCTCAAGCTAGCTGGGAGCAAATCTCCTTCCCTGACTGCCGTGGGGACATCACCAACACCAACACCCCCGTGGCCAGCTCTGTTCCCTGCAGATGGAGAATGCAGAGTGCAGCCCACGTGTCCTGGGAGCACAGACACCCCATGGAGAAGCAGGGGAACTCTCTTTTATAATGTAATTCCTGTGGGACCTTGAGGTCTCTGCAGATGCAGCTGGAGCATTTCTGCAGGGCTGCAAGTGCCTGGGTAGGAAGTGGGGCTGTCATTGTCTGTGGTGTTGTGGGCTGGGCTGGGTCATGGAATCACAGAATATCCTGAGCTGGAAGGGATCATCCAGTCCAACTCCTGGCCCTGCACAGACACCTCAACAATCCCACCCTGGGCCTGAGGGTGTTGTCCAAATGCTCCTGGGGCTCTGGCAGCCCTGGGGCTGTGACCATTCCATGGGAAGCCTGTACAGTGCCCCACCACCCTCTGTGGGAAGAAATTCTGATTATCCAACCTAAACCTGCCCTGACAGCTCCAGCCATTCCCTGTCACTGCCACTGAGAGCAGAGATCGAAACTGCACCCTCCATGAGGTCTCCCCTCAGCCTCCTTTTCTCCAGGGTCAGTACAGCAACATTTAGATTTCTGTTTACCATTTCAGAGGGAAAACAAGAGGCCTGTGGTTATATTAACCAAGCAGGTGGTCTAAGCAAATTAGTGAATCCTGACGATTCCCGAGTTCAAAGGAAGCAGTTGCTCATCTCTGTGGAAGCTATCTGATAACATATTTAGCTGAAGAAAGGATGAGTGTATCCACCAGCACACAATGGCCCAGATTTCCTAGCTCATTAAACCCAAATATTAGTGAAAATAACATGGTAAGCAGGCTGAGATAATTAAACACAACATCACTTCCATTTGTTCCTAAACAGAGTGTGGGAATTGGCCACTGGGATGGCAGCATTTCTCTTACCTTCGGTGGTGAAGTGGAGCTGTAAAATTTGCAGAAAAAACACCCTTCAAAAAGCAAACTCACACAAAAAAGAAATAGAATAAAGTTAAAAATAAAAAGTAAGCAACAAAACCTATGTGGATCTGTATTTCCAAACTGGATGAGTCAGATATTAAAGAATCACAGAATCCTTGAAGGATTTTGGTTGGAAGGGACCTTAAAGACCATCTTCCAGCCTTAACATGACCTTCCACATGGACCAGCTCCCAGTGTGGATGTACAACCACTGCTTCTTAAGCCCTGTTAGTAGAAATTGAAGTGTTGCACAGCCCAAATCCTGGTGAAAGCAGCATGGGCTGACTCCTCTGATGCTGGAGGCAGTGATCACTGGGTGATGGAGGATGAGGGCTGTAGGAAAAGCACATTTAACCCTCTGGCTTGAGCTGCAACCGCAGATCTGACAGGGAAAGAGGAATGGCAGCATCTGGGTGCAAACACCTGGGGAAAGGAGCACTGGGAAATACTGGTGAGCATGGAAAGGCTGTTCACATTGTGTTTGTTCAGCCATTGTCAAGGGGGTGCTGTGAGAAGCTCCCATGTCCTCTCTGAAATGCTGGGAGTGCACGGACATCACCTCTGCAGCAGTGTCAGCTCTGCCCTGCACGCTGGATGAGCTGGCTCACAGGGACCCCAGGGACACAGAGCCAGCAAAATAAATCAGCTTAACTAATGGTGCTCAAAAAACCACCCCTGGCAAATGTAGCACAGGCTGCTCTCGTGCCTGGAGATGCCAACAGAACGGTGATGAAGAGGAGCTGAGAGAGAAGGGGATGCAAAAAGGGTTGTGAAGGATTTCCTGTAAGTTTCACTGGGCTCTGCCAGTTTCAAACAAACCCTTGAATATAAATATTGCAACATCTGATCAACAGCAAGTGAGTATTTGCAGAATGTGCCTTTGCAGCACTGAGATCTCTGTGCATGTTGGCCTTTAGGGCAGCCTGGTTATCAGTGCTGGATTGTGGGGCTCTGGATGTCCCATTCCATCCTTTCCAGCCATTGGCACGGGCAGGGAGAACAGCTCCACTCACACCTGGCACGGGTCTGCACCCCTGAGCAGCTCTGGGCCCCTCTTCATGCACCCCTAAAAGCCTGCCAGCACAATAACTCCCTGCATGGCTGTATCCCATAGCCAGCCTCATGTTTACCTACAACACTTGGATTTTTTCAACCATTTCCAGCCAGCACTGCGAGCAGCTTGTTGTAGGACTTAGAGCTGACTGAGGCTGTGTTGCAAGCAGATGGCCCTGATGAAACAAGACACTGATCCCCAAGGAGGCACCGTGCAGCGGAGCTGCTCGACTCCCCGGCTCCAAGGCAGCCTTGGAAATGTGCATTAGCACGCACCATCGAGGAAATTGCTTCCTAACCACCCCTCTCAAGAAACTCTCTTTGGAAGCCTGGTTCCAGCCTGAGACACGTGTCAGCAGCACTGACACTGTGGCAGTTTTCCTTGTTAGTTATTAATAATGGAGCAGCTGACAAAATTAGGGTAATTTAAGAATATTGTTCGAGGAGAGAGGAGTTTCCAGGCTGGGTGAGGGTTTAGGTGTAGCCAGGATGATGGGGTGGAGGAAAACCTCAATGCTCACACTTGGTGGAATGGAAGGGGATCCAAATGTGGAAGATGAACAGGGGGAAAACAGCCCTCATTGATCCTCCTGCTCCTGGCTCCAAACAACTTCAGCAAAATCCAGGGAAGTGCCATCTGGGGCTGGATGGACTAACAAGCATGTGTGGGCACAGCTGGAACAGATGTAAATGGAGATGATCCACTGAGACCTCTGAGGGCTTTTCTGCATCTTACCCAAGCCCTCCTAATGACAGTGTTGAATGCTGTGAAATTTGATGGAGACTTTTTCATTAAGAAGTTGGTGCCGAAAGGGAAAACTGGAGCTGGCAGACTCATTCACACATTTTTGTGTCTCTGGGAAGACACTTAAGAATGACTGGGAAAGTTGCAGTCATTCTTCAATGGGAATTCACCAGCTCTTGGCAAATAGTCCTTTTTGGTCCTATAGCAAAATGTAAAGGTAAATTCTTGTGTCATTCAAGCTGTCTCAGTAGAGGAGGGTTTGGATGATACTGCAGCCACTTCAGCCAGGTTTGGTACTGAGCACCTGGGAGGAGGAGGAAGGCAGCAGCTGGGTCACCAATCCTGTCTCATGTATGACAGAACCTGGTGAATGAAAATCCCTGCTTTTCAAGCTGTGCTGTGCCATAAATCACTGCCCTGCTCTCACTTGGATCAATGGAATGTGCTGCCCACAGGGCTCTGCTCACCCTGGCAAGCAGAGACAATGCCATGTCTGACTCCCTCAGGGCTCCTCACTGGCCATAATCATCCCCAGCCTTGCTGCCAGCAAGATCCCACCCCAGGCTCCCTCCAAGCTGGTGATTTTTGAGCTGGCAGGAGAATTTTCCTCCTTGAAATTGAGGACCCTCAGGAACTGGAATGAACAAACCAAATGTGGTGTCTGTGCTGCATGTGAGCAGGGAAGACACAACATCTGTATCTCACACTTCTGCTGGCAGGAGGCTGATGCCTGATAACCCCTGGTAGAGCTCTGCTCTGCCTCCAAACTCAACAGCATCTGCAGAGTTACAGGGAAAAAAAGAAGAAGGTAACTATGAAAATAATTCACAAGTTAGCAATCCTCCCTTCCAGCCTGCTTGTCAAAGTATTGTTCATGAGGAGCTGATAGACACTGGAATAAAGAGCATGTGGGGAGAGAGAAGTGATGCATTAGACCTCTCACCAGTCCCCTGACTGCAGCTACACTGAGAAATCTGCCAGGAAATATTACATGTGAAGTGGCTATGCAATGGGATAGCAAAAATTATTAGGAACTGCCAAAACCCCCCAGCTGATGAAGACAAAAAGCTGGAGGAAGCATTTAAAACCTAGAAAAGCTTTTTAAGTACAAATCTTCTGCTGATAAAAGGTTGCTGCAAACTGAGGATAGAAAACACAGGTAGCAACTAATTGTCCTGATAATTATTGCTGGTCCCACATAAGCAGTTCTGGGATTCACTCAGATCTCAGGAGGATCCAGGCAGTGCAGGTGTTTTCTAAAGAATGGAAATCAGAAAATCCCAGAATGGTTTGGGTTGCAAGAGACCTTAAAAATCAGCTCATTCCAACCCCCTGCCATGGGCAGGGGCACCTTCCACGTGAGCAGGTTGCTCCAAGTTCCACCCAGTCAGGCCTTGAACACTTCCAGAGGTGTGACAGAAATGCAAATCCTCATGTCACAACTGTGACAACACAAACATCCCAGTGTTGCCCTTTCCATGCCTGAGGACTGCATGTGCAGGGAGAAGGAACAAAAGGAGTTTTTTGGCTTTCCCAGGCCTGATGAAGGCTCAGTAACCTCAGCATGAATTTATAATGTCATTGATCTCCAAAATTCTGTGGGGGAAACACAAAGACTCCTCACTTTGGACATCAGACTGCTGATGGATTCATTTAGTCTTAAGACTGTGTCTACATATAGTATTATTATTCTTTTAAATCATTCCCATTATGAGATGGGGTAATTAAGGCAGGACCTCTCCAGCTCAGCTGCAGCAGCAGCCACACAAAGGTGCCTTTATGTTGGTGTTGCACATTCCCAGGAATTTATGGAACCCAACCAGTGTCAGGCCCTTTTTACAGCTACATCCACACTGCACTACAAGCTCTTGTCTCTCTACACACACTGCTCACACAGAGTGAGTAAAAGCAACACAGAAACAATTTGCAGAGCTGCCCCAAGTGACTCTGGAGTGCTCAGCAGACACTTTCTGTCCCTCTCTGTGGTTTTGGGAGCTGTTGTGGCAGATCCTGCAAAACCTGTGACTCTCTAGTGCTCAGCTGTGGCCTCATAGCTGTGCTCAGGTCTGCACCTGCATTCCTGTGTGCCATCAGAAATGGTGGCAATACCCAACTTACCCAGAAATAAACCCCTAATCCAATTTTCTCTTTTTTCCTGCCCAGCAAATTCCAGCAAGGCAACACCAAGCCTTTCTACCAGCTCAGTTCAGAGAACTTCTGCTGCAGCAGATGGAATTCAGCTGTCCCTGGCATTAATTACATCAGCTCCACACACACAGGACACCAGGGACAGCCTCTGCAGGGGCTGCACGTCCTCTGCAGTGACAGAGGCCACTCCTTGTTTACTCTGCATGTGAGGACAGCTGAGCAAGTGGTGATGGTGCCTGCAGAGACCTCCAGTGACAGATGTCAGCCCCAGACCTCCCTCACCTGGCAGAGCTTCCTCAGGGCACAGGGAGCCCCAGCAAGGTGCAAATCAGCAGGAAAACTCACTCAATTCCTGTCTGCTGTTACCACACTTGAAGTTTGATGGTAGCATATAAATGAGGCATTTAAATCAGATTCACACAGAAGCTCATCTTAAAGCTGAACAAGACATGTACCTGGGCAGCCTGTGGACAGTCTCACCACCCTTGCAGTGAAGAATTTTTCCCTGATATCCAATCTAAACCTCCCCTGCTGCAACTTGAGGTTTTCCCTCTTGTCCTATTCCTTGTTTCTTGGGAGAAGAACCAACCCTCACCTGGCTGCACCCTCCTGTCAGGGAGCTGTACAGCAGCCACCTGAGCTGATGTGGATTTTCCCTACAACCATTTTCCCTCTACTTAGGAGGCAGATAAGGCAGAAAGAAGATCCTAACACAGCAACACTTCCTCCAGAAGGAAGATGCCCATGTCACAGTCCATTGGCACTTGGAAAGACACCTTGGGACATCCCTAAATAGCACCACTTTGTCTGATCAATCCATCTGGAAGCCTCAGCTCTGATTAGGGTTGATGAATCAAAGCAAACCAACCTCTCCTGCAGCAAAAAACATTATGAATCTGAAACACTCCAGTGCTGCTTAAAAGAACCAGTCCCATTGCCAGAAGTCTTCCAATGTTCCTTGGTGCCACCAAAACCATAAACATCATCTCTAATGAGCAGAAAAAGAATGTTATATCACCTCTATTACAACAGGGTGACAGAGCAGAACAGCCTCTGTCAATACACTGTGTTTTTGTGGGTCACAGGAAGGTTTTATTTCTCTCTTTCAGCTTTGAATCCCTGCTTCAAGACAACCAAGGGAAACACTGGGCAGCTTTAGAGCTGCTTCTTTTCCTTCTCACCTGATCTGTATTTTGGCACGGCTTCTCAGAAGAAGGGCAAATGTAATGAGGCAGCTCCTGTACTTTTTATAACTCTCATCAGGTCTTTCATTTGGGCCAGCAAGGAAGCTTGTTAGAGCAGAGAAAGCAACTAAGCATCTCTGGAAAATGCTATTAAAAGAGCAAGTAACAAATGAAAAGCTGGGACAGACTTAATGGTAAATACATGGCCTGGCAGATCAGCACAGCTCCATCCTGCCTGCCATTATTATTTAATACTGGCATCGATTGAAAGATGAGGCAGACCAGGCAACTCTCTGTGGGGTTGCTTGAACACCATTTCATGTGAGATTAAATAGGCCCACAGGTTTGGATCATGCTGTTTGATGGGAGATTTTAATTAATTGATTAAATATTGGTGACTCCAGCGGTGGAGCAGTAAACAACACCTCCTTCATCATCTCTGTGGGCAAAGAAGTGCCTGCTAATTATCAGTGGCCAGCTCCAGGCTGGAACAGCACAGCATCACCCTGCTCCTATGGAATAACAAACTGCCCAGACACTGTCCCACGTGCTGGGGGAGCTGCTGGTGTGGAATCAGGCACAGCTCCATCCCCACAGACACCTCAGGGTGTCATTTCTGGTTGATACACAGTGCAAACAGCAGCCTGGTTTGTCCAGTAGTTTATTCTCAAGTTGTCCCTGGCCAGGATGGTCACACACAGTGCAAACAGCAGCCTGGTTTGTCCAGCACTTTATTCCCAAGTTGTCCCTGGCCAGGATGGTCACTTTGTTATCTTACAACCAGCCTGCTGATCACTGGCAGGAAATCTGTGGCTACAGGCATCAATTCCCCGCATCCATCTGTCCTTACAACTAACCATTACTCTTCCCAACAGCACCACCTAAATCTTTTCCTCAGATGTAATTGCCAGGAGTTCAGAAGCAGGGTCACAGCAAACAATATAAAAAAAGAAGGATGGAAAGGTGAACTTGGAATACCTTGGAGTGGGGGAAGCTTCCTTCCCTCTGGAGGTGTGCAGCACCTTGTGTGTACCCTGCCTGGAGCTGCAGGAGAGCAGAGCTGAGGATCTGGAGCACAGCTTTCCCTGCCTGAGCAGCTGTCCTGGAGCTGGATGTGGAGAAAAGCTGCAAGGGAACAAAAGGGAGGACAGAAAGCAGCTACTCCCCATTTCTACAGGTTCTAAGGAGCATTTTCCCTTATATGAGCAGATGTGAGACTCAGCCCATTTGTCCTTAGGAGAATTTGTCTCTCTTTAAAGAAACAAACCACTTTCTTTTCTCAACAGGTATTTTTATTGCTTTTGACACACACCACTGGAGTGAAAGGAAATAATTTTCTGCTATTCTTTAGCTTCTTCCTTTGTTAGAGCAGGTACATTTACATTTCCTGGGACTATTGATAAGGGTAACTGGTTAACTTGTTACTGATCATCCAAGCTGACCATGCAAGTGAAAAGAGTTGGAAATCTTTCAAAGCACCACAAAGCTGCCACCACTCTGGAGAGTGATTAACCAACATTTGCATGGAGAACAAGTTCTTACAGGCACTGCCAACAAGACTGAAAGTCTGTGTCACAAGATGTCATCTCAGGGGCTCAGGCTTGAAAGTGTCATCAACATGCAATTCAAGAATCATCAACAAAAATCTTTCCAAAGGGCTTTGGCTGAAGTCCCTCACACACAAATCCTCCAAACCAGTCAGAAACAGTGTCCTGAGCCCCACCTTCAACCCCCAGCTCCTGCCACAGCGCAGCCTTCAGCTACAAAATAAACACACACAGGGTTAACGCTGAAGAATATTTACTTTCCTTCATATGGTACATTCTGTAAAGTGCTAAGTTCCTAAATTATACCGAGTTAAAATGATACACAGCTCTAGTATTTTAAACACAATAAATATAGAATGAGCCTTGGGCAACTGCACTTGCAAGTTTTATTCTTTTTTTAGTAGACAGCCTAAATTTAGTAGTCAAAATAGCCTCCAACGGTGCTCCAAGAAAATCTAGGAAGCAGTTATAAATAAATTCACATCCTTCAGAGCTATCCTACGCACTTCTCCTGTCCACATTGCACGGGGAAGCAGCGCTCCTGTGAGCATATGGAGCGAGGAAAAATAAGGAAGCTGAAAATTACCCAACAAAAAAAAGCAAAATCCTACAAGTTAACACTACATATCCTCCCATAAATAGTCTGGCTTCCACATTTAATCTTAGTGCACATAACCCAGGTCTTTTATTTTTAACTCCTGTTAAAAAACTCTTCCAGGAAGAACATCTTGCAAGACACGGGTCGATTCATCCTCATCTTGCTCCTTTTTGCTGCAAAGTGGAAAAGACTCCTGCACGAACTGCCTGCACATGGGGCACTGCTGGAAATACCTGATGCAGCCATCACACAGGCACGTGTGTCTGCAGGGCAGCAGGACCCAGTTCACAGGGCCATTCTGGCACACCACACAGTCTTTGCTGTTTTCTTCCTGCAATTCTGGTTCATCTCCAGCCAGCCCAGCCTTTTCCAGCAGCCCTCTGTCAGTGCTGCTCTCACCAGGGAAGGTGTCACTGCAGGAGGGTGCAGGACTATTTGCAGACATGAAGAGTTGCTAAAATACATATAAACACAAATGTTTAGGAGTGAACAAACTCTTCCCCAATCTCTGCACATGCACAGGTGCAGTGGAAGTTCCAATGGATCCATTCACTGGGTCAAACAGTGCCAGACTCTGTGTCCTGGCAGCTGCCTGCCCTCCAGTTAAAGGCATTTCAGACACAAGAAATTACATAAAACAGTGGGAAAATATTAAAGATAAGTCCTCAGACCTTGGTTGTATCAAATCAATGTCATGCATGAAATTTAACAGAAGTGCTCAGGTTTTGAGCAGCTCGGGTTTGTTTCTGGTCCATCAGTCTCTGTGCCTAGAGGGATCCTCTATCTGTTCCTACCAAAATTATATCCACCATGCTGTCAAATCTGCTTCACTCAACCCATTCTGCTCTTGCTCATATTCCAATCCCTTGCTCCTTTTTTTGTCTTATTTTACATGAAGCGCAAATTCTTCTGGGCATGATTCCTAAGCATAGTGCAAGAAAAAGGAATTTTAAAAAGGTAAATTTCTTCTGAGGCTTTCCTGATTAAAAGGGAATTTTGAAGAAAGGAAATAGCAATTCTAGAAAGAAGAAGCATTCAACAGTGATTTTTTTCCTACTGCTTTACTAAGTGGACACTAGGACTCCTAGATTAGAAGCAGTTCATTTCTCTGGGAAATCCTGAATATTTTAATGGAAAATATTTCTGTACAGTAAGTTCCTGTGGCACTACTTAACTGATAAAATAATTTCAACTACCATCCAGTTCTTTGCATGACAATAGAAGTCTTGTACTAATTTAGGCTCCTGAAAGCCTACACAAGCTAAAGTTAACACTGTCATACACATGAAACCAGACTCTGTGTGTGGCTTACCTTCAGGTCATGGTATTGACCTTGAGCTAGGAGGAGATACTGATACAGAATTCGGCAGGAGAGTCTGTAGCTTTCATCAGGAACGTGAATTACAGCCACCATTGCAATCTACAAACAGAAAAATATTCTGTTTAAAAACTTTAGCACTCAGGCTGAGAGAACTGGGGGTGTTCACCCCAGAGAAGAGAAAGTTCCAGGGAAACCTTAGAGCCCCCTCCAGGGCCTGAAGGGGCTCCAGGAGAGCTGGAGAGGGACTGGGGACAAGGGATGGAGGGACAGCACACAGGGAATGGCTCCCACTGCCAGAAGACAGGGTTTGATGGGATTTTGGGAAGGGATTCCTGGCTGTGAGGGTGGGCAGGCCCTGGCACAGGGTGCCCAGAGCAGCTGTGGCTGCCCCTGGATCCCTGCAAGTGTCCAAGCTCAGGCTGGACAGGGCTTGGAGCACCCTGGGATAGTGGAAGGTGTCCCTGCCTATGGCAGGGGGTGAAATATGATCTTTAAGGTCCCTTCCAACCCATATTATTCCCTGATTCTCTGTTTTGCTTTGGTACAGCCCCTGACCTGCTTAATTCCTTAGACAATCAGGAATTCAACAATGTTGACTTGAAGCACTGATTAAAAAAAGAATAAATTTCAGTGGACAAGGGATAAACAGGATGTAGCACAAGAGAGCCCTTGGTGCTCCTTCAGCTTCCCCATGGAGCTCTTCTGTGGGCAGTTTACAGCAGAGCCCTGCTCTGGCTGCTCCCACCTCATGGAATTACACCCCAAACTGCAAAGACACCTGAGCAGTCTTCTCCATTTTCTCCCCTTCCCTCAGAAACACACAGACTGCAGTTTTTAGACTCCAAAAATCACTTAGAAGTGATTGGCTTGTAATCTGAGCAGGCAAAAGACAAATTTCAGTGGAAAGGATTCTGAACCCCCACAGGCTGACTTCAGATAATTCCTCTGGAAATACAAGCACTCCAAGCTTGCATGCTGTGCCTAACCACCCCCACCCTGCCCAAATTACGTAATAGCCTCTAAAAAGCTGGGAAAAAAAGAAAGTGAAATTCAATATTATTGTAGTTCCCAGAAGCTGTCAAAAGAGAAATGAAATATAGAAGCTGTTTTGCTTTAAAAAGAAATTTAAAGGCAAATTAGACTTGCACTTCAAAATCCACACATGGCTAATTAAATACAGAGTTCAAATGTGTATGTACCTACACATATGGATTTATAAGAACTGATTTCACTATTCCTTGGCAAAAGGGTCTTTTTTTTCTTTTCTAAATCACAGTGCCTGAGATCTAAGCTTCCACTTTAGCCATGACAGTCTTCCAGTAATTTCTGTACATTTATATATGGTCATGCTAATTTTCTGGATCTACAGGAAAATGATGGCACAAAACCAAGTAGGGATGATCTTGCCACAAAACCACTTAGGATAAAAATCAGATTACCCCCCCCCCCCCACCCCAGGAAAGAATCACTGAAACAGCATCCACAGTGATGGACACCCACACAGACCCCCAGATATAATTCAAAATGGTAATATCACACTGGCAAGGATCCATTTCCACATTCCATTTCTATTTTACAAGTTTGTTTCAACAAACCAGACCCAATTCTGACATTTGTCTGGCAAGGAGTTCAGGTGGAGTTACTCCTGACTGGATTTACAGATGTGTTCCTTTCCTCCAAAACCAGAGGAAAAATACCTCCATCACTCTCTTTCACCCCTTTCTTCTATGTTAGGGCTCAAAAGAGAGGTGTTACAAATTCATGTCCATGCTAATGTCAAATACATTCAAGTATTAAATTTAGAGTCTCTATAAAAAATGTATTAAAACATTAAAACACCTCAAGTGGGGACAGGAGGGAGGAGGGCAGTCCTAAAGTCAGGTGACAAGAAGCCAAGGACAGCCATCACCTGGAGAAGGGACAGATTTCTCAGGCACTGGTGTGATTGCAGGTGAATGCATGGAAAAGTGTTCAGCGGATTCAGGAAATTTGCTTCTGAATTCAGTTGTGCTAATGTTCAAGGAGCTGCTGCAATCAGATTATCAATCCAATGGAAAGATGGAGATAAAAGTGTGTCTCAAATCATTCAGAGTTCACCAATTTAGAGTTCATAAAGAGTATTGAACAGCATGTGGCAAGGCTGAAGCTGCTCTAATAGCAAGAGATTAGGAGGAGAGCCTTTTTGAGGAGCTGAGTATCTCCTATCAGCCTCAAGCCAGACTTTCATCCCTTCCTGGAAGTGCCCTGGAGTTGGCTCCTGTGAGACACCACCATGACACAGACCTGGGGCAGAAAGGTAATTTCTAGGTTTCTAATAGCCAAGTCAGCAACCGGCTCCATATCTGTGCCAGACACTTATTTAAAAAACCCTCCTGCCTTGCCAACAGAATCCAAGAATCTGTGTAAGTGCAAGAGCTCCACCACATGCCTGTGTGATCCCAGAATTCAGAGTAACAGGTTGCTAAACTGCCCCAATCCTCATTCCTCAGGGACACTGGCAGGCTGAAGCTTTGGAGAAATCACAACCATCTTTTAAATGCTGTAGTGAACAAATAAAGAGTAAGCAATGTTCTCCATTGCCTCTTCAAAGACTGAGGTTTGGAAGTTAAAGCTTTGAACTGCTTTATTTTGGAAAATAAGAAAGTGAGGGACCAAATTCTAGGGAACAGGAAAGTGAGGCTGCTTTTTTGAAGCCTCCCTCCCATTCAGACCTTAAGCACAGTGACCCTGAAATATACTCTGATATTACTTACAATATCATATATTTCTCTGTCTTCTTCATCTGCTAACGTCAGCAGTGCTACCAAGGGATAGCGAGCTCTAGGCACGGGGCCAAAATCCACAACTTGAGCATCTTCTGCTAACTGACAATATTTCTCTGCCTTGTCATTTTTTTTAATGCTTTGCCTGTGTCAAGGAAAACAATCAGTAGTTGCAATTGCAGACAAACATGACGTTTGCATAAAGAATATTTCTCATCGTGTTTGCTCGTAAACGAGTTGTGCCAAAAATCTGCAGCACATTTACCATCCTCAATGCTCCCCGTGCCAAAAAAATCAACATATTTTGTCAAAACAATTCAAAAAAAGGATACAAGTACTGCTGCTTGTAGAGGTATTCATTGTAGAGAGCATCCTCTAATGCCTGAGGAGTCTTTATCCTGAAGCAGTAGACGTGTTTCTGCAGAGCTTCATGGAGTTTCTGGACATTGCAGCCCCAGTAGCAGGTAAGGACACAGTCCTCCAGGCAGTCAGGTGTCAGTGTCACACCCCCTTGGAGAAAGGAGAGGGATTTCATTAACTCACCATGTGCAGGAATCCTGGAATTGCTAAGTCTAGATGCTTGAAGGGCTACAGGCAGAAAACACCTTCAGTGTCACAGATTTTTATCATAGAACCATAAAATCATAGAATGGTTTGGGTTGGAAGGGACCTTAAATCTCATCTTGTTCCACTCCCTGCCATGGCAGGGACACCTTCCACCATCCCAGGCTGCTCCAAGCCCTGTCCAACCTGGCCTTGGGCACTGCCAGGGATCCAGGGGCAGCCACAGCTGCTCTGGGCACTCTGTGCCAGGGCCTCATCACCCTCACAGGGAAGAATTCCTTCCCAATCTCCCATCCATCCCTGCCCTCTGGCAGTGGGAGCCATTCCCTGTGCCTGTCCCTACATCCCTTGTCCCAAATCCTTCTCTGTGCAATCTGTGCCTGAGTTTCACCACCCTCACAGGGAAGGATTTCTTTCCACTATTCCATCTATCCCTGCCCTCTGGCAGTGGGGAGCCATTCCTCCCTGTCCTGTCCCTTCAGGCCCTTGTAAAAGTCTCTTCTAGGCTCCCTTCAGGTACATTGGGCCGCCCCTAAAATGCTAAACACTATAAAGTAACAAAAATTATTTATCAGTATAAACAATTCTGATGGTTTAGATTCAGCTTAGTGTTTATAAAAGTCAGTGGGGATGAGGAGATAAAATGGCTGATTAACCTCACAAAAATATCACATGCATTTTATGAAGGGTAAATTTTAACTTCTGGTAACACTTTAGACACTCGTCGGCAGATCCAAGAGCCCAACCTCAGCCCAAAGTCCATTCCCTCCTGAGATAATGGCAGTAATTAGATCACTCAGCTACAAAACTCTCTGTGCTCTCAAAGAATAAGGCTCTTGATCATGCAGAGGGAGGAGTAAAAGGCCGTCTATGCTCCTCATTCTTTTTTCAAAAAAACTTCTAAACACTTTCTGCACAAACAGGAGCAGGAGAGCTCAAAGCTCCTGAAAAATCCCAGTTACCTGAATTGTTGGATTTATTGTGGGGGGGGGGTTATGTTGAGGGAGGGGGAAATCTGCTGCAGCCCCTCCTCATGCATGGGAAGGCGCCACAGCTGTGGGGTGGAAGAAGCTCAGCCTTGCTCACTGCTCCCCAGTGATGCAGGACATTAATTCCTCTCTGGGTGATTTCAGGAATGATGGGGTGGCTTGAACTCTGATCCAAACAGATATTTAAATTCAGTTTCCATTGGAGAACAGATAGAAAAAGAGAGTGATGATTTATTTTTCTATTTATTAAAAATAGTGCACTTCCAAACACTGCTGAAGATCTGGGCTTAGATTTAAGTGGGTGGCACATGTTCCATAATGAATTCTGTACAATTCTACAATTCCATGAAATTTATAGAAACGCCCACAGTGGTTGGTAATTTGCAAATGTTTTAGTTACTTAAAGATCTGTAATAGCAGGAAGTGTTCCATTAATGAGAATTAAAATGCACCTTCATATCCAAACATTTCACTTTTAAAAACACCACATTTATAAACTGTGTAAAAGCTTATTTCTGTTGGAAGGGAAGTGTATTTCTGATGAATTATGATAGAGAAAAAGGATGAGAGCAAAAAGACGATCTTTAAGGTCCCTTCCAACCCAAACTATCCTATGATTCTAGGCAGAAAATGGAAAGCACCAAGTTCAGGAATGCAAATTAACAAAAACCACGTAAGAAATCCACTGACTTGTTACTGAAGCTGCAGCAGGATTATGGATCTCCAACCCAAAAGGATTTTTCACTTGTCTCATCCGCTTTTTCAATACCCTTGTGCTGGATTCTGCCTCTTCTGAGTTCCTCAGAATGACAGGAACACCCAAACCAAACCTAGGAGACACAAAACAAGAATGAATGGGTTCAGTGTTAGTGTTGAAATGTTTGATTTTTTTTGTCAGTTCTAAACAGCAAGCAGCAGAACAAACAGAGGTAGCTTGGCTTTCCAGAATATCTGCCAGGATGCATGGATAATACATCCTGCCATTTGGACTTCAGCTGTTTGTCAGAAGGCACGAGTCTGCACAGTGATGCAGGGAATCTTTAAAGGGGGAATATTTTGCTCTGGGTTTCCACAAAGGGAATAAAATGAATGAGAGTTGTCGGTGCCCTCTAGTGGTAAAGGCTTAGGCCAGAACTTGCTCCCATCTGAGTCCTGCAAAAGTGAGCACATTCCGGTATTACCGCGCCTGAGTGGGCGCAGCTGGTGAGAGAGAGACGGTGAATCTTGTTTCTTGAATCAGAAGGCTTGATTTATTAATATATGATATAATACATTATAGTTATACTAAAAAGAATAAGGAGAGAGGTTTTGCAGAGCAGCTAGGCTAGCTAGGAAGAGATAGAAAAGAATTCACAACAAAGCTGTGGCCAAGGACTCAGTCCCCTGGCTTGCACTGGTGATTGGCCCTTAATTATAAACATAAAACATGAACCAATCACCAATCAAAATAGGTGCCCCTGTTGCATTCCCCAGCAGCTGATAATAATTGTTTACCTTGTCTTCGGAGGCCTCTGGGCTCCCGAAGACACAGAAATCCGAAAGAAAGGATTTCTGTGGAGAAATGTCTGCGACATTCCGGCTCCTCCAGTGAGCAGGGACACTTTGCACCAGCCCAGGCTGCTTCCAGCCCCATCCAACGAGGCCTTGAACAACTCCAGGGATCCAGGGGCTGCCACAGCTTCTCTGTCCACCCTGTGCCAGGGCCTCATCTCCATCACAGCCAAGAATTCCTCCCCAATATCCAACTCAAGCTGCTCTCTGTCTGTTTAAAGCGTTCCTTCCATGGAAACATTTGCACTTCATCAGTGGCATCATCGAAGGCTCTTGGCCATGACTGATTTGAGCACAGCTCCCTCTGCCACGAGGGAAAACACCCACAGTGACATTCCTGGGGCTGCAGGGGAGGGAATACCCCAGTTAAACATCCCACAAAGAAACCTGAGGCAGCAGCTGCTTCCCTTCTCCAATACCCAAACCTTATCAGAGCCCATCTCTGCAGCCCTGTTTTATACCAGAATCTGCCTGATTGTGGCAGAAAATCCCTGTTCCTTGGAAATTTTCTTCACTGGATGAAAGCAACAGGATTATCCTCATGAAAAGCAGCAAGATAAAAGAGCCTCTGGCACAGTTCTAGCAGCAGCTGAAGGCATGGAGGCCTTTCTGTTCCACAGTCAGATGTGGTTTTCTGTAAATTTTAAGTGTAGGAAGGATGAATAAAGATATAGGTTTTATTTTATGATCTAAGAGTCCAGATCATTACCTGGTAGAGGAGAACATTAATTTATTCAGAGCAATGCTGCCTTAGAAAAAGCAGGAATTTCCAAGGGTTTAGTTAATGAATTAATTTTCTGCAGAGCCAACAGGGGCTGAGCCTTCAGCTCCACCCAACAGGAGCATTCCCCTCCAGATAAAAATACAATGCCCAGGTAATCAATGTAAATTCCACCTCACCCCTGTGCCCAGGGCACCTGTGGGACTGGCTCTGAAAGCTGCCTGTGCATTAACCTACTCGGACAGTGAGCAGAGCCACAGGCACGCAGAGCTGACACAGGAACAGACACTCCTCCCATCACTGCAAGGCCTGACAAATGAGAACATGAACACTCCTCAACAGTCGGTGCTCTTCAGGCTGACTGACACCAACACAAACACATCATTAAAGAAATTAATGCTGAAAATTATGGGGCAGCCCAAATGCCACTGCAGCAATAGATCAGGTATGCTGTGCTCCAGTGGCAACATTTGCAATTACAGTGCTCTGTGTGGCAAATGAAAGATTTGAGTTGTTTTCCTGAGCAAGTTCAGGAGCACTCAAGCTGTAACTGCAGCTGCAGGCACGGGAAAATCCCTTGGAGGCTCCTGGACATGGCCATGGCACAGGAGAATTCCAAGGGAGCAGCAAATGCCTCTGAGCAGCTGCCCACACATTCACCTGCTGGTATGTGCAGAGCTCCTGGCTACAGCTCCTCCTCGATTAACAGGCCCCAGGTTTGAAGAAAAAAATGCATATATTTCCATAAACTGCAGTAACACCTAGTGCAGGTGCAACTGGAATCTCTGATCCTGAAAAGAAAAAGCCTTTGGACAGTCTTATGTACACCCTGTACCCAAAAACACCAGTGCATACAAGTTAGGATCTTGTAGCACACATCTATTTCAGACCTTTTTGAGCAGGGACTGCCAGAATTTACTACAAGTAGATAAATAATGATTAAACTGGCAAAAGGATCAGTGGATAGGGATAGATGAAGATTCATCTAAATCATGGCTCAGTATGATAATTTTTTAAAGATAGCTTTATCACCAGCACTTTGCAGATATTAATGTGGAGCCAATGTGAGGAAGTTCAACAACTCCAGTTTTATTTTCACCACAAGCCACACAAGTCTGCTGTAGCCACAATTTCTACATGAAAGATTTTGACTGCCAATCAATGCTCTGCTCTTGGCAAGTACCAGTATTTACATTTACAGCCACTTCTGAGGGTTAGGGACATTCAAGGAGCCGCTTCTGAAAAAGGCAACAGCGGCATTTCTGTGTCACCCTCTCAAACACAAGCAGAATCCCTTTCACTCACCGCCCCTCGAGACACTTCAGGAGATCAGTTCACAGATTCACAGAATCCTGTAGGTTGGAAAATACGCCGGCTGCACCCAGGGAGCTGTGCAGGGCCACAGGGTCCCCCTGAGCCTCCTTTTCTCCAGGCTGAGCCCCCCGAGCTCCCTCAGCTGCTCCTGGCGCTCCAGACCCTTCCCCAGCTCTGCTCCCTTGCCTCGACACACACACATAGCTCAGTACACACAAACGCATTGTTTGCTAGTATTATGAATGATATTACGAAAAGCATTAAGAAAACACTTCAGTATTACTAAAATAGAAACGAGCTTAACAGAAATACATATAATTTCTTTTTAATTTTTTTTTTTTTTGCTCGTTTAGAAGCCTAGGAGTGTTTGGGCTGGAAGGGACCGTTCCAAGCCACTATCATGGGCCTGGCCTTGCTCCCCCTCAGCACAGCCCAGGCCCCCTCGGCCGAGCCCCACCGGCCCCCGAGCACTGACCAGCCGAGAACGAGCGCGCTGGTGACGAGGAAGCAGACGGACACCAGGGCGATGTAAAACAGCGGCGAATACTCGTACAGCGTAACCAGGAATACGGCAGCCATCGGCCTGGCCGCGCCGCCCTCAGCCTGCGACTGAAGCCGCTGCCCTCAGCCTGCCAGGGACGGGGTGGAGCCATGGCGGCACCGAGTGAAGCCGCTGCCCTCAGTGTGCCAGGGACGGGGTGGAGCCATGGCGGCACAGAGCGAAGGCGCTGCCCTCAGCCTGCCGGGGACGGGGTGGAGCCATGGCGGCACAGAGCGAAGGCGCTGCCCTCAGTGTGCCAGGGACGGGGTGGAGCCATGGCGGCACAGAGTGAAGCCGCTGCCCTCAGCCTGCCAGGGACGGGGTGGGGCCACGGCGGCACAAAATGAAGGCGCTGCCCTCAGCCTGCCAGGGACGGGGTGGAGCCATGGCGGCACAGAGTGAAGGCTCTGCCCTCAGTGTGCCAGGGACGGGGTGGAGCCATGGCCGCACAGAGTGAAGGCTCTGCCCTCAGTGTGCCAGGGACGGGGTGGAGCCATGGCGGCACAGAGTGAAGGCGCTGCCCTCAGCCTGCCAGGGACGGGGTGGAGCCATGGCGGCACAGAGTGAAGGCGCTGCCCTCAGCCTGCCAGGGACGGGGTGGAGCCATGGCGGCACAGAGTGAAGGCGCTGCCCTCAGCCTGGGACAGGGCAGGACCATGGCAGACACAGGGTTCCAGGGTTGGCACAGACACAGGAAACGTCACAAATGAAATAATATGTCGCTGACAACTTTATTGAAAATTATGACAAAAATCAAAGTATCATTTGTATCCATAGACTTATAACAATATTGATTGTTTCTATCAATTCCTATATTTATAGCCATTATATATTCTGTGACCTCTATTACATGAAATATGACCTATACATTTTATAGAATACAGGTTACAATATACTCTTTGTTACAGTATTAAATTATACCATATTATATATCATATACATACACATATTTTATATCATGGACATATAAACTACATATATTTAATATAATACACTGCTACGTAATATGTTTTTGCAATACAAATGAAAAAAAAGTGTCATTCCTGACTAATAAATTTATATTTCCCTACAGTAAAACTCTAGTACTACATTTTTTCTAGCTTTTACGTCTTATAATTGAATATTATTACAAATAATACCGGTTAATTTATTGTACAACTGCATTGTTCAAAAAAAAAAAGTTATCTAGATAAAATAAATATATATTGTTATTTCTAAACTTTTCCCCTATTGCAATCCAGGCACATCAGTCTGGCCCAATCCTCTTTCAAATACCTCCATCCAGGACCAAGTGCAATGTTATGGCAGGGAAAAGCACTAACAGATGCAGTTATTAAAGATACAATGACGAGATGGAGCGGATTGGGGCAGGGTGTGTCAGGAGCCCTGAGGCTCTGCCCCGGCGCAGGGCTGTGCTGGGCAGCAAGCGCAGCTCTGTGCGCTGGCTGCTCACAAAGATGTGCGGCTCGCCTTGGCCAGCCCAAAGAGCATCTCCAGCAGGAAGCTTTTCTTCACACAGGCCACGGCCTGGGCTCCTCCAAATGCCTGCCCTGCCTACCTTCAGCATGTTGTTTGTGACCCTATTCATTTGAATCAGCTGGGCCATTTGCTTTTCCATTGCTTTCATTGTCCGGCGCATTTGCTCCATTTCTTTGAATCTCATTTTAAGGAGCCGCCTTCTCTGCTCAATTTTCTCTTTCCTCCTTCTGGCCTTTTCCTGAGCTCTCTGGGCCGCTGCTCTTTGACTCCTGGCCGCCCTTCTGCGCCTGAGCCACCAGCCCACAAGCATGAGCAGTGGCTGAGCAATTTGCCAGATCTGGGGCAGGCACTGCAAGGCAGCCAGGAGCCGGGGTCCCCAGCCAGGCTCAAGTGGCTCTGGGGTAGCCGGTGTCATCTCCTCTACAGGGTGCTGGTACCCCAGGGGAGCCAAGAGCCAGGGTCCCCAGCCAGGCTCAGGTGGCTCTGGGAGGGTCGGTTTCTGTGTCTCTGCATGGTGCTGCTCATCTCCACGAAATCTGTTCACCACAGACAGTGGGAACGGGAAGATGAGCAGCACAAGCACAGCCAGGACTAATCTGTCCGCCATGGTTTCTGCAGGAGGAGAGAGACAAGGGTTTCAGTGGGGCTACCAAGGGACCTTGTGGGGGCTGCAGTGAGGCCTGGAGGCGCAGGGATGTGAGGGCAGGGAGCAGAGGGCCCCAGGCAGCTGGCAGGCAGCAGGGCCTGTCCCAGTGGGCCAGCAGCAGCCCCAGGCCCTGGCCAAGGCGCCGGCCCCAGGGGCTGGCCCTGGATGCAGGGGGACAATGCAGGCCCGGCTGCGGCGCTTGTGCCCCGGCCCTGGCCCGGCCCAGCCCCGCCACGTGCGCACTCACCGCTTGCCCAGGCTGTGCTGGGCCAGCGTTCCCTGTGGGGGCCTTTTCCAGCTGCCCCCATTGTGACACGCTGCCCCTGATGTCACAGGGGCCAGGGGCATCACAGCCCAGCCAGCCCTGCCCTTGGTCCCCAGCCCAGCTCTGGGGCTCCCAGTGGGCCCAGCAATGAAAGCCCCGACACCCAGCAAGTGCAGCCCCTCTGGGAGGGAATGGGCCCCAGGGGCTCCCTTCACAAAGCAGGCAGAAGCCCATCTTGCTGACCACTTGTCAAAGAGAAAAACATATAACCACTAATGTTGAATATGTTGCATAATATCAACTATGAAAGCACCAGAATTGCTTTTCTCACGGTGCTTTCTGAGTGAGATTCAGGGGGGCTTGCTTCAGTTTTTTCTTGCTTGATTATTCCTGGATCCAGCCCCTCCAAGACCTCTGTGAAACCTTCCCATTATCAGACAAAAGAGATAAGGAACTTTAGCCAAAACACCTCCTGCCTCCTTCACATCAAGAAGCAGCAGAGGAGCAGTTCTGGCAGAAAATTTGTGTGGCTTTGCACAAGAGCTGAACCCCTGTGTTATTAGGGAATGCTTGCTCCTGTTGTGCCAAAATGCTCGAGCAGGGGTGAGAATCTGGTGTCAAAGTGCGTTCATGTACTCCATGTTGCACAGGACACCCGCGTGCAGGAACACAGAAAAATTCCCTCAGAAGGGATCTGCTGTGGCAAGGCCCCTCTGGTTTTCTCCTCCATGGAGCAGTTTGCATGCAGAGTGTGGGCCCATATTACCTCAGCATCGTCCTCCTCATCCTCGTGGTCCCCTTGCAGAGCCTGAGCCCCTGTGCTCTGTCAGGGCCCCTGGGCAGGTGGGACATTCCCAGAGGAGAGGGCCCTGCTGTGTCCCCATTCCCTCTGTCCCTTATGTCCCTGTGTTCAGGAGGGCACAGAGAGGATGGGGACTCCTGCCTGCCCCGTGTCCTGTCTGCCTGTTGGGCCTGTCCCAGGCTGTGATTCCTGTGCTGTGTCCCCCTGTCCCTGCTGGCCCTGCTGTCCCTGCTGTCCCTGCTGGCCCTGCTGTCATGGCCCACTGCAGCGTTCCCCACCCTACACAGCCGCGGTGGCTCCTGAGCTCTGCAGGGACCTCAGTGACAGTCTGAGTGGTGGCACTCCTGGTTTTCCTGCATTTGGCATCCCGTAGAGCAGAGGTGGATCACAGCACCAAAGGAACAGCAGCCAGAGGGGAGGAAAGGAGCCTGTGCATGGCCCAGGGGTGCTGTGGTGCCCCTCTGTCAGCAATTCCCCACAGCTGACACCTGAGTCCCACATGGATACTCACAGACACAGAGATTGTTCAGGCATTGCCTTTATTGGATCTCTGCACTGACTGCTGCTCCCAGAGGGAAGTCACTCTCCCAAGACAGGAGGGCAGTCAGTGTCATTTTCAAATCACAATAATGTATTTTAAACCTTGAAATGAACAAATTGTGATTATAGTCAATCTTATCTAAGCAACTACTTTATACACTGTTATATTTAATAATAATAATAAAATAGTTGAGTATTTTAATCATGAAGATTATGTAAATTCACTGCTTTAAGATAAAAACGTAGTATACCTAAATTTTGTTTACTTAATATAATTCATACTAATTATGATGAATGATAGAAATTATTAAATATAAAGAATAAGTGCCATTACTTATTACTTATTATTACAATATTATTCTAGAATTATTCTACATTAAAGTTATTAAAACTTTGAAAAAGATTTTCAAATAAAATATTTTAAATATTTTAAATATTTACAAACTATTTAACAATTGGAATCAATCTCGAGGTTTTTGACCGGATCTTCCTTCAAATGGCTCCGTCCTCGAGGAAATGCAAAGCTCCTGCATGATAAAGGGGAAAGAGAGACACCAATATAGATACAGTTTCTATAGATACAGTGAGGAGATAGAGAGAAGAGGGGCAGGGTGTGTCAGGAGCCCTGAGGCTCTGCCCCGGCGCAGGGCTGTGCTGGGCAGCAAGCGCAGCTCTGTGCGCTGGCTGCTCACAAAGATGTGCGGCTTGCCTTGGCCAGCCCAAAGAGCATCTCCAGCAGGAAGCTTTTCTTCACACAGGCCACGGCCTGGGCTCCTCCAAAAGCCTGCCCTGCCTACCTTCAGCATGTTGTTTGTGTCCCTATTCATTTGAATCAGCCGGGCCATTTGCTTTTCCATTGCTTTCATTGTCCGGCGCATTTGCTCCATTTCTTTGAATCTCATTTTAAGGAGCCGCCTTCTCTGCTCGATTTTCTCCTTTCTCCTTCTGGCCACTTCCTGAGCTCTCTGGGCCGCTGCTCTTTGACTCCTGGCCGCCCTACTGCGCCTAAGCCACCAGCTCACAAGCATGAGCAGTGGCTGAGCAATTTGCCAGATCTGGGGCAGGCCCTGCAAGGCAGCCAGAAGCCGGGGTCCCCAGCCAGGCTCAGGTGGCTCTGGGGTAGCCGGTGTCACCTCTTCTACAGGGTGCTGGTACCCCAAGGCAGCCAGGAGCCGGGGTCCCCAGCCAGGCTCAGGTGGCTCTGGGAGGGTCGGTTTCTGTGTCTCTGCATGGTGCTGCTCATCTCCACGGAATCTGTTCACCACAGACAGTGGGAACGGGAAGATGAGCAGCACAAGCACAGCCAGGACTAATCTGTCCGCCATGGTCTCTGCAGGAGGAGAGAGACAAGGGTTTCAGTGGGGCTACCAAGGGACCTTGTGGGGGCTGCAGTGAGGCCTGGAGGCGCAGGGGTGTGAGGGCAGGGAGCAGAGGGCCCCAGGCAGCTGGCAGGCAGCAGGGCCTGTCCCAGTGGGCCAGCAGCAGCCCCGGGCCCTGGCCAAGGCGCCGGCCCCAGGCGCTGGCCCTGGATGCAGGGGGACAATGCAGGCCCGGCTGTGGCGCTTGTGCCCCGGGCCTGGCCCGGCCCAGCCCCGCCACGTGTGCACTCACCGCTTGCCCAGGCTGTGCTGGGCCAGCGCTCCCTGTGGGGGCCTTTTATAGTGGCCCCCATTGTGACACGCTGCCCCTGATGTCACAGGGGCCAGGGGCATCACAGCCCAGCCAGCCCTGCCCTTGGTCCCCAGCCCAGCTCCGGGGCTCCCAGTGGGCCCAGCAATGAAAGCTCCGGCACCCAGCAAGTGCAGCCCCTCTGGGAGGGAATGGGCCCCAGGGGCTCCCTGCACAAAGCAGGCAGAAGCACCCCCAAGCTCTTGTCAAGGAGAAAGAAACATCATCAATCCTGCTGATTATAATCAATACTATTATCTATAAAAGCACCAGAGATTCTGTTGGGATGGCACTGTTTTTTCTACAACTGGAGGGGGTGAGGGTGGCTCTGGTTTTCCTGCTCAACTCTTCCCAGATCAAGCCCCTCAAAGACCTTTTGCAAATCTTCCCATTATCAGACACCTGCAGGCAGCAATTTCCCAGTGGGCAATTCCCTCTGCCAACAGAGAGTCTCCTGCATGTCCAACAAGTTCAGGCTCCCAGTGCCAAGGCCCTGGACAGTGTCTGCGATGAAGAGCCTCCGTTGCATCCCCACTGAACACATGGCGGTCACAGCAGCAGTGCCTCTTGCCTGTTCCCTGCCTGGCCAGACCTTCCAGCACAGGTGAAATGCCCAGCATGGCCTTTGAGTACAAAGGGATTGTAGAGCAAAAAGCATCTGTGTAGCCACCACGGTCTTCAGCAGTCTCTGCACCGGGGAGGGCACTGAGAGGAGGCCACTGCTGCTCTTGGCAGAGCGCTGCTCTGCAGGGATGTCCCTTGCCCTGCTGAGTCCCACATCTGCCCATCTTTTTGCCTGCGGTCTGAGGTCAGGTGGATGCCATCTGCGCCCAATCCAACTGCTCCTTCATAGATGCACAGACGTGAATCCAAAACCTTGAGTATCCCCTGAGTAGCCAGGCATTCAACCGTTCAGTTTGTGTTCTCCTTCCCGAAGCCTTCTCCACTCGATTTCCATCGTGCACCTCAAAGCCTCTTTTCAAGCTCTTTGGGCTGCTGCTCTCTGCCTCACGGCTGCTCTCCTGCGCCTGAACCACAGCCCCAAAGGCAGGAGCGGCAGTTCAGCAGCAGCCCAGAAGGGGCTGCCCCAAGGCAGCTGTGAGCTGAGCTGCCCAGCCACGGTCAATTGGCTCCTGGGTGCCCTGCTCCAGGTCCTCCACATGCTGCTGCCACACAACCTCAGTCAACCCTTATATATTACTTTTTTGCCTAATAATGGAAAACTATATAATACATTGCACAAATATTTACACGTATACATTTTATATGTATATATAAAATCTTTACATTTATAATGGAACTGTTTAAAGACAGATACAGGTAATTAATATACAGTTCATATGTACACTCTCATCAGGCATCTCAGCTGCCATCAGACAGCCCTGTGCCTCAGCATCTATGTCAAAGGCTGCAGAACAGGAGCTGATTGAACCCATGTTGCAGCCATCAGACAGCCCTGTGAAGGCTGCTGCTCTCTGCCTCATGGCTGCTCTTCTGCGCCTGGACCACAGCCCCAAAGGCAGGAGCAGCAGCTCAGCAACAGCCCAGAAGGGGCTGTCCCAAGCCGATCTCCACAGGAAGCCTCTTGTTGCCTACAACAAAGTGCTCAAGATCTGTCTTCTCCAGGCAGTGCTGCAGGTGCTCCAAGATACCTCGCAGGAAATCCCTCCTGAGCCATGGCAGGGGTGTTCAGGAGGAGCATCACAACCATCTTTAAGGTCGAGGTGGAAAAGCTTTCACCCATCAGAATGCAGATGAGGAGCTCCTGCATTGGCAGTGCCAGCTGTGCTTCTGGGCCTGCCCTGCCACGTGCCTGAAGAACTCAGTCTCTGCCTGTTGCCTCCGCTTGAGGTGTGACAAGCAGGTTTGGGAATGGCATGGCGACAATCCCCCTGCAAGCCTTGCTCTGGGTTTTAGCAGCTGACAAAATCTAAAGTCTATCTGCCATATTTCTGCGGCTTTGAGGCCTCTGGGGTTGATGCCGCTGGACCACAGTGTTGATTTTTGGCAGTGAGGACACGACAACGTGTTTTGCATCAGCGGCCGAAATTCCGCACTTTGTCACGAGTGCTTTAGCGCTGATATGAAGGGTCTCGTGTAGTTGACGGGCATCTCTCAGGGTCCACAGCCCACCTGCCTTGTCATTGTCAATCTGAAAGAATCCCTTAACTGGATTGTGGCTGTTGACATGGATGAGAGATATGGTGCCTTTTTGGGAACCACGTGCCTCTTCTAGCATCATCGCCACTGCGGACACTGACACGCCGGGTCCAGACATGGCTAGACAGACTTTGGTCACAAACCTAGAGTCGTTATGATGTTGAGGTGCTCTTCTGGGAACAGTCCACATGCTAGTACCACGGCGGCTGCTTCGAGTTGCTGGACCGAAAGCGTAGGATCTGTTGTTCTGATGCAGTGCCACTGCTCTCCTGACTGCCATGCCACCGCTGCGGTGCAGGTTGACGAAGATGCGTCCGTGAAGACCGTGGGTCCTGCTCGCGGCCGGTCAATTCTTTTTGGTGGGAGGTCGATGTCGACCATCGCAAGCAACTGAGTCCAAGGGGGTTTTGCTGCATAGCGAATCTCTCCTCCAGATCCAGCAAGGGCTATGGCTAGGTGCTCTGATATTGTCGATGACTGTGTGGAAAGCTGCTTGTGGAAGGGCAGATATATCCTGGTGGGTTCAATGCCCAAATGCCTCAGGGCGAGTTTCCTGCCTTTCATAATAAGGCTACTAAGGCACTCAACTCCCGGGAAAAAGCGCGTGATGGTTTTCCCAAGACCACCCATTGTATGTGCTGGGCTTTGTCGGGGGGTCCTTGGGCTAGCGCTCCTACTCCCCCTTTCTTTGTAAGGTGGACATACAAATCCACTGGCGCGTCTGAGTCTCATCTGGTGAGCGTGCTCACCGACATCTGATGTTCGATAAAATTGAGTGAGCTTACTGCTTCTGGTGTCAAGCTCTTTGGCTCCCATGGGTTTTTCCCTCTCAGGAGGTCGTTTAGGGGGTCCATGACCTCGGGAGGGAACGGGATGATGTTGCAGAGCCATTGTAGGGGTCCTACCAGCTGCTGCATGTCATGGGGCGTCCTGATGTCCCGACAGATTTTCACTTGGGGAGGGGTTATATAGGAGTCCGAGATTCCCATGCCTAAAAAGGTTCCACACGGTCCCTTTTTTATCTTCAAACTCGCAATTTCGAGCCCATTTGTTTTCAAGGGCTCTGAGACGGTTGACGCAAGTCGGTCTCCTTGGCTTGTTGAGGGTGCGGCAATCAGGATGTCGTCCATGTACTGAATAACGGTCGTTCTGCCAGATCGTTCTGCCGGACTGGCGCTAGTGCTCCGTCCACCATGATTTGACAAGTGGCAGGGGAGCTGACCATTCCCTCAGGCAATACTCGCCATTGGAAGCGCAGGTTGGGCCGCTGGCTGTTTGGGAAGGTGACGGAAAGGGTAAACCGCTCTTTGTCTTCATCGTGCAATGGGATGGAGAAGAAGCAGTCTTTGATATCAAGCACTGCACAGGGTTGTCCTCTTGGTATCATTGAATTCATGGGCAACAAAGTCTGTACAGGGCCCATTGGTTGAATTCTTTTGTTCACCTCTCATAGGTCATGCAAGAGACGGAAGCCTTCACCAGACCGTTTGGGGATCACAAAGTTTGGGGTGTTCCACGGGCTTGTGGAGGGTTCAATGTGGTTTCGCTGCAGCTCCCAGGTAATTAACTCAAGAAGGGCAGTCATTCGAGGATTTGACAAGGCCCACTGCTTGACCCATACTGGGTCCAGCGATTTCCATGTTAGTTTGATGGGTAGCTGTGGGTATGAGGCAGTGGCCCTTAGAATAAATTTGTCATCCTGACGTCCAACAGGGTTAGGGCATCCCTCCCTAACAAGGGTGGACATTCTGACATGACTTATGGGGAAAGGGTGATGGTTCTCCCCGGTCCCCTTTCAGTACAAAGCGTTATCGCTACCAGTTGGGTGCTTTTTTGGGCCTGAGACAGCCCTCCAACTCTGCCTACCACGGGGGCTTCCTCTAATTTCCATTGTGAAGGCCAGTGTATGTTTGGAATAACGGTGACATCTGATCCTGTGTCAACCCAAAAGGAAGGCAGATAGCAGAGCCATCAGGGTTGTTATAGAGACGGCAAATGGCCCACACTATCAGTGGGTGTCCGCCCACCTTCACAGCAAAAGCCACACATGGGTCCCGCTCCCACGCCTTCATGGCCAGGGCCAGCCAGGGGCCTCGCCCCCAGGGAGCCGTTCTTGTTATTCCTGGCGTGTCGATGGGTTTGGCTGGGCCGTTGGCTGAGCTGTGAAGCTGGTCATGGCAGGGGGCAGTGGGTGTGGGAGCTCCGCGCCCCATTGACAATTGGCACAACCAGGCCGCTTCGTGTTCCAGGTGGGAGGGGGCTGTGTGCGGCCCGGGTGCCCCCTCCCCCTCCCGTTTCCCTGATGTTTGGATCTGCATTCTCTAGCAAAATGCCCCTTCTCTCCACATGCCCAGCATGGCCCCCTAGGTTTCGTCTGGTGTGGGGGAACGGCTGTTGGTGGGTACCCCAACTGAGGGCAGCTCACTGCGATGTGACCTGCCTGCCCACACTTAAGGCATGCCATCAAGCCAGTTATTGTCCTGCAGACAGCTGCCTGAATTGGGCTAGATGCTCTTCTTTCACGACATGCCTTATCATGTCTGCAATGTTAGACCCCGGCGGCAGCGACCGTAAGATGCCCTTGGCCGCTGAATTGCACTGTTGGCGCAAACACTCCGCTAACACAGGGCCCTTTGCTTCCGAGGGTAGGGCTGAGGAGTCAAGTGCTGCCTGGAGGCGGTCCACAAATTGTGTGAAACTTTCACTTTCGCTCTGCTTTATGGTAGACCATGGCGATGGTCTGGCGATAACCTTAGACGCAGAGCGAATAGCCTCTCGAGCAGCACGGGTTGTTGTCATAACCTCATGGGCCCTCAGGCCCTCAGCCTGTGCCTGGGGGGTGATCATGGTTGGGTCTGTGCCCATTAAGTGCTGTATGCTGGAACCGTGTAGCGGGTGGTCTCCCCCAGTCACTACGGCCAGCTGCTTTGCACAGTGGTCCTCCTATTCTTGTTTAAAAACAATCATCCCTGCCCCATCAAAAATTATTCAGCATGTTTGTTTGATATCAAATGAGAGCATGTCATCCCCTCCAAAAACGCTATCAATAAGAGTGGAGAGCATCACTGAATTAATCCCCCTGTCCACAATTGCTTTAACAATTACTTGTACATCCTTGGGGTTCACCAGCGTATAGGTCCTCTGGTTTCCGCCTGGCCCCACCACTCGGACTGGAAACGCCAGCATGGCTGATGGGGCCCACTCGGCACATGCTACTTTTATTTTCCTCCAGTCAGTAAGAGGAGCTCGCTCTTTTCCTAACTTCCCCTTGACCCAAGCAGGAGCATTGTAATGGCTAATCTTGTATGCTCCCACTCCCTCTTTATGGGAATCGGAATCAGGATCGGGATCGGGCCCCCATTGTGACACGCTGCCCCTGATGTCACAGGGGCCAGGGGCATCACAGCCGGGCCAGCCCTGCCCTTGGTCCCCAGCCCAGCTCTGGGGCTCCCAGTGGGCCCAGCAATGAAAGCCCCGGCACCCAGCAAGTGCAGCCCCTGTGGGAGGGAATGGGCCCCAGGGGCTCCCTTCACAAAGCAGGCAGAAGCCCATCTTGCTGACCACTTGTCAAAGAGAAAAACATATAACCACTAATGTTGAATATGTTGCATAATATCAACTATGAAAGCACCAGAACTGCTTTTCTCACGGTGCTTTCTGAGTGAGATTCAGGGGGGCTTGCTTCAGTTTTTTCTTGCTTGATTATTCCTGGATCCAGCCCCTCCAAGACCTCTGTGAAATCTTCCCATTATCAGACAAAAGAGATAAGGAACTTTAGCCAAAATACCTCCTGCCTCCTTCACATCAAGAAGCAGCAGAGGAGCAGTTCTGGCAGAAAATTTGTGTGGCTTTGCACAAGAGCTGAACCCCTGTGTTATTAGGGAATGCTTGCTCCTGTTGTGCCAAAATGCTCGAGCAGGGGTGAGAATCTGGTGTCAAAGTGCGTTCATGTGCTCCATGTTGCACAGGACACCCGTGTGCAGGAACACAGAAAAATTCCCTCAGAAGGGATCTGCTGTGGCAAGGCCCCCCTGGTTTTCTCCTCCATGGAGCAGTTTGCATGCAGAGTGTGGGCCCATATTACCTCAGCATCGTCCTCCTCATCCTCGTGGTCCCCTTGCAGAGCCTGAGCCCCTGTGCTCTGTCAGGGCCCCTGGGCAGGTGGGACATTCCCAGAGGAGAGGGCCCTGCTGTGTCCCCATTCCCTCTGTCCCTTATGTCCCTGTGTTCAGGAGGGCACAGAGAGGATGGGGACTCCTGCCTGCCCCGTGTCCTGTCTGCCTGTTGGGCCTGTCCCAGGCTGTGATTCCTGTGCTGTGTCCCCCTGGCCCTGCTGTCCCTGCTGTCCCTGCTGTCATGGCCCACTGCAGCGTTCCCCACCCTACACAGCCACGGTGGCTCCTGAGCTCTGCAGGGACCTCAGTGACAGTCTGAGTGGTGGCACTCCTGGTTTTCCTGCATTTGGCATCCCGTAGAGCAGAGGTGGATCACAGCACCAAAGGAACAGCAGCCAGAGGGGAGGAAAGGAGCCTGTGCATGGCCCAGGGGTGCTGTGGTGCCCCTCTGTCAGCAATTCCCCACAGCTGACACCTGAGTCCCACATGGATACTCACAGACACAGAGATTGTTCAGGCATTGCCTTTATTGGATCTCTGCACTGACTGCTGCTCCCAGAGGGAAGTCACTCTCCCAAGACAGGAGGGCAGTCAGTGTCATTTTCAAATCACAATAATGTATTTTAAACCTTGAAATGAACAAATTGTGATTATAGTCAATCTTATCTAAGCAACTACTTTATACACTGTTATATTTAATAATAATAATAAAATAGTTGAGTATTTTAATCATGAAGATTATGTAAATTCACTGCTTTAAGATAAAAACGTAGTATACCTAAATTTTGTTTACTTAATATAATTCATACTAATTATGATGAATGATAGAAATTATTAAATATAAAGAATAAGTGCCATTACTTATTACTTATTATTACAATATTATTCTAGAATTATTCTACATTAAAGTTATTAAAACTTTGAAAAAGATTTTCAAATAAAATATTTTAAATATTTTAAATATTTACAAACTATTTAACAATTGGAATCAATCTCGAGGTTTTTGACCGGATCTTCCTTCAAATGGCTCCGTCCTCGAGGAAATGCAAAGCTCCTGCATGATAAAGGGGAAAGAGAGACACCAATATAGATACAGTTTCTATAGATACAGTGAGGAGATAGAGAGAAGAGGGGCAGGGTGTGTCAGGAGCCCTGAGGCTCTGCCCCGGCGCAGGGCTGTGCTGGGCAGCAAGCGCAGCTCTGTGCGCTGGCTGCTCACAAAGATGTGCGGCTCGCCTTGGCCAGCCCAAAGAGCATCTCCAGCAGGAAGCTTTTCTTCACACAGGCCACGGCCTGGGCTCCTCCAAAAGCCTGCCCTGCCTACCTTCAGCATCTTGTTTGTGTCCCTATTCATTTGAATCAGCCGGGCCATTTGCTTTTCCATTGCTTTCATTGTCCGGCGCATTTGCTCCATTTCTTTGAATCTCATTTTAAGGAGCCGCCTTCTCTGCTCGATTTTCTCCTTTCTCCTTCTGGCCACTTCCTGAGCTCTCTGGGCCGCTGCTCTTTGACTCCTGGCCGCCCTTCTGCGCCTAAGCCACCAGCTCACAAGCATGAGCAGTGGCTGAGCAATTTGCCAGATCTGGGGCAGGCCCTGCAAGGCAGCCAGGAGCCGGGGTCCCCAGCCAGGCTCAGGTGGCTCTGGGGTAGCCGGTGTCACCTCTTCTACAGGGTGCTGGTACCCCAAGGCAGCCAGGAGCCGGGGTCCCCAGCCAAGCTCAGGTGGCTCTGGGGTAGCCGGTGTCATCTCCTCTACAGGGTGCTGGTACCCCAAGGCAGCCAGGAGCCGGGGTCCCCAGCCAGGCTCAGGTGGCTCTGGGAGGGTCGGTTTCTGTTTCTCTGCATGTGGCTGCTCATCTCCACGGAATCTGTTCACCACAGACAGTGGGAACGGGAAGATGAGCAGCACAAGCACAGCCAGGACTAATCTGTCCGCCATGGTCTCTGCAGGAGGAGAGAGACAAGGGTTTCAGTGGGGCTACCAAGGGACCTTGTGGGGGCTGCAGTGAGGCCTGGAGGCGCAGGGATGTGAGGGCAGGGAGCAGAGGGCCCCAGGCAGCTGGCAGGCAGCAGGGCCTGTCCCAGTGGGCCAGCAGCAGCCCCGGGCCCTGGCCAAGGCGCCGGCCCCAGGGGCTGGCCCTGGATGCAGGGGGACAATGCAGGCCCGGCTGTGGCGCTTGTGCCCCGGCCCTGGCCCGGCCCAGCCCCGCCACGTGCGCACTCACCGCTTGCCCAGGCTGTGCTGGGCCAGCGTTCCCTGTGGGGGCCTTTTATAGTGGCCCCCATTGTGACACGCTGCTCCTGATGTCACAGGGGCCAGGGGCATCACAGCCCAGCCAGCCCTGCCCTTGGTCCCCAGCCCAGCTCCGGGGCTCCCAGTGGGCCCAGCAATGAAAGCCCCGGCACCCAGCAAGTGCAGCCCCTCTGGGAGGGAATGGGCCCCAGGGGCTCCCTGCACAAAGCAGGCAGAAGCACCCCCAAGCTCTTGTCAAGGAGAAAGAAACATCATCAATCCTGCTGATTATAATCAATACTATTATCTATAAAAGCACCAGAGATTCTGTTGGGATGGCACTGTTTTTTCTACAACTGGAGGGGGTGAGGGTGGCTCTGGTTTTCCTGCTCAACTCTTCCCAGATCAAGCCCCTCAAAGACCTTTTGCAAATCTTCCCATTATCAGACACCTGCAGGCAGCAATTTCCCAGTGGGCAATTCCCTCTGCCAACAGAGAGTCTCCTGCATGTCCAACAAGTTCAGGCTCCCAGTGCCAAGGCCCTGGACAGTGTCTGCGATGAAGAGCCTCCGTTGCATCCCCACTGAACACATGGCGGTCACAGCAGCAGTGCCTCTTGCCTGTTCCCTGCCTGGCCAGACCTTCCAGCCCAGGTGAAATGCCCAGCATGGCCTTTGAGTACAAAGGGATTGTAGAGCAAAAAGCATCTGTGTAGCCACCACGGTCTTCAGCAGTCTCTGCACCGGGGAGGGCACTGAGAGGAGGCCACTGCTGCTCTTGGCAGAGCGCTGCTCTGCAGGGATGTCCCTTGCCCTGCTGAGTCCCACATCTGCCCATCTTTTTGCCTGCGGTCTGAGGTCAGGTGGATGCCATCTGCGCCCAATCCAACTGCTCCTTCATAGATGCACAGACGTGAATCCAAAACCTTGAGTATCCCCTGAGTAGCCAGGCATTCAACCGTTCAGTTTGTGTTCTCCTTCCCGAAGCCTTCTCCACTCGATTTCCATCGTGCACCTCAAAGCCTCTTTTCAAGCTCTTTGGGCTGCTGCTCTCTGCCTCACGGCTGCTCTCCTGCGCCTGAACCACAGCCCCAAAGGCAGGAGCGGCAGTTCAGCAGCAGCCCAGAAGGGGCTGCCCCAAGGCAGCTGTGAGCTGAGCTGCCCAGCCACAGTCAATTGGCTCCTGGGTGCCCTGCTCCAGGTCCTCCACATGCTGCTGCCACACAACCTCAGTCAACCCTTATATATTACTTTTTTGCCTAATAATGGAAAACTATATAATACATTGCACAAATATTTACACGTATACATTTTATATGTATATATAAAATCTTTACATTTATAATGGAACTGTTTAAAGACAGATACAGGTAATTAATATACAGTTCATATGTACACTCTCATCAGGCATCTCAGCTGCCATCAGACAGCCCTGTGCCTCAGCATCTATGTCAAAGGCTGCAGAACAGGAGCTGATTGAACCCATGTTGCAGCCATCAGACAGCCCTGTGAAGGCTGCTGCTCTCTGCCTCATGGCTGCTCTTCTGCACCTGGACCACAGCCCCAAAGGCAGGAGCAGCAGCTCAGCAACAGCCCAGAAGGGGCTGTCCCAAGCCGATCTCCACAGGAAGCCTCTTGTTGCCTACGACAAAGTGCTCAAGGTCTGTCTTCTCCAGGCAGTGCTGCAGGTGCTCCAAGATATCCCGCAGGAAATCCCTCCTGAGCCACCGTGGCAGGGGTGTTCAGGAGGAGCATCACAACCATCTTTAAGGTCGAGGTGGAAAAGCTTTCACCCATCAGAATGCAGATGAGGAGCTCCTGCATTGGCAGTGCCAGCTGTGCTTCTGGGCCTGCCCTGCCACGTGCCTGAAGAACTCAGTCTCTGCCTGTTGCCTCCGCTTGAGGTGTGACAAGCAGGTTTGGGAATGGCATGGCGACAATCCCCCTGCAAGCCTTGCTCTGGGTTTTAGCAGCTGACAAAATCTAAAGTCTATCTGCCATATTTCTGCGGCTTTGAGGCCTCTGGGGTTGATGCCGCTGGACCACAGTGTTGATTTTTGGCAGTGAGGACACGACAACGTGCTTTGCATCAGCGGCCGAAATTCCGCACTTTCTCACGAGTGCTTTAGCGCTGATATGAAGGGTCTCGTGTAGTTGACGGGCATCTCTCAGGGTCCACAGCCCACCTGCCTTGTCATTGTCAATCTGAAAGAATCCCTTAACTGGATTGTGGCTGTTGACATGGATGAGAGATATGGTGCCTTTTTGGGAACCACGTGCCTCTTCTAGCATCATCGCCACTGCGGACACTGACACGCCGGGTCCAGACATGGCTAGACAGACTTTGGTCACAAACCTAGAGTCGTTATGATGTTGAGGTGCTCTTCTGGGAACAGTCCACATGCTAGTACCACGGCGGCTGCTTCGAGTTGCTGGACCGAAAGCGTAGGATCTGTTGTTCTGATGCAGTGCCACTGCTCTCCTGACTGCCATGCCACCGCTGCGGTGCAGGTTGACGAAGATGCGTCCGTGAAGACCGTGGGTCCTGCTCGCGGCCGGTCAATTCTTTTTGGTGGGAGGTCGATGTCGACCATCGCAAGCAACTGAGTCCAAGGGGGTTTTGCTGCATAGCGAATCTCTCCTCCAGATCCAGCAAGGGCTATGGCTAGGTGCTCTGATATTGTCGATGACTGTGTGGAAAGCTGCTTGTGGAAGGGCAGATATATCCTGGTGGGTTCAATGCCCAAATGCCTCAGGGCGAGTTTCCTGCCTTTCATAATAAGGCTACTAAGGCACTCAACTCCCGGGAAAAAGCGCGTGATGGTTTTCCCAAGACCACCCATTGTATGTGCTGGGCTTTGTCGGGGGGTCCTTGGGCTAGCGCTCCTACTCCCCCTTTCTTTGTAAGGTGGACATACAAATCCACTGGCGCGTCTGAGTCTCATCTGGTGAGCGTGCTCACCGACATCTGATGTTCGATAAAATTGAGTGAGCTTACTGCTTCTGGTGTCAAGCTCTTTGGCTCCCATGGGTTTTTCCCTCTCAGGAGGTCGTTTAGGGGGTCCATGACCTCGAGAGGGGTCGGGATGATGTTGCAGAGCCATTGTAGGGGTCCTACCAGCTGCTGCATGTCATGGGGCGTCCTGATGTCCCGACAGATTTTCACTTGGGGAGGGGTTATATAGGAGTCCGAGATACCCATGCCTAAAAAGGTTCCACACGGTCCCTTTTTTATCTTCAAACTCGCAATTTCGAGCCCATTTGTTTTCAAGGGCTCTGAGACGGTTGACGCAAGTCGGTCTCCTTGGCTTGTTGAGGGTGCGGCAATCAGGATGTCGTCCATGTACTGAATAACGGTCGTTCTGCCAGATTGTTCTGCCGGACTGGCGCTAGTGCTCTGTCCACCTTGATTTGACAAGTGGCAGGGGAGCTGACCATTCCCTCAGGCAATACTCGCCACTGGAAGCGCAGGTTGGGCCGCTGGCTGCTTGGGAAGGCGACGGAAAGGGTAAACCGCTCTTTGTCTTCATCGTGCAATGGGATGGAGAAGAAGCAGTCTTTGATATCAAGCACTGCACAGGGTTGTCCTCTTGGTATCATTGAATTCATGGGCAACAAAGTCTCTACAGGACCCATTGGTTGAATTCTTTTGTTCACCTCTCATAGGTCATGCAAGAGACAGAAGCCTTCACCAGACCGTTTGGGGATCACAAAGTTTGGGGTGTTCCACGGGCTTGTGGAGGGTTCAATGTGGTTTCGCTGCAGCTCCCAGGTAATTAACTCAAGAAGGGCAGTCATTCGAGGATTTGACAAGGCCCACTGCTTGACCCATACTGGGTCCAGCGATTTCCATGTTAGTTTGATGGGTAGCTGTGGGTATGAGGCAGTGGCCCTTAGAATAAATTTGTCATCCTGACGTCCAACAGGGTTAGGGCATCCCTCCCTAACAAGGGTGGACATTCTGACATGACTTATGGGGAAAGGGTGATGGTTCTCCCCGGTCCCCTTTCAGTACAAAGCGTTATCGCTACCAGTTGGGTGCTTTTTTGGGCCTGAGACAGCCCTCCAACTCTGCCTACCACGGGGGCTTCCTCTAATTTCCATTGTGAAGGCCAGTGTATGTTTGGAATAACGGTGACATCTGATCCTGTGTCAACCCAAAAGGAAGGCAGATAGCAGAGCCATCAGGGTTGTTATAGAGACGGCAAATGGCCCACACTATCAGTGGGTGTCCGCCCACCTTCACAGCAAAAGCCACACATGGGTCCCGCTCCCACGCCTTCATGGCCAGGGCCAGCCAGGGGCCTCGCCCCCAGGGAGCCGTTCTTGTTATTCCTGGCGTGTCGATGGGTTTGGCTGGGCCGTTGGCTGAGCTGTGAAGCTGGTCATGGCAGGGGGCAGTGGGTGTGGGAGCTCCGCGCCCCATTGACAATTGGCACAACCAGGCCGCTTCGTGTTCCAGGTGGGAGGGGGCTGTGTGCGGCCCGGGTGCCCCCTCCCCCTCCCGTTTCCCTGATGTTTGGATCTGCATTCTCTAGCAAAATGCCCCTTCTCTCCACATGCCCAGCATGGCCCCCTAGGTTTCGTCTGGTGTGGGGGAACGGCTGTTGGTGGGTACCCCAACTGAGGGCAGCTCACTGCGATGTGACCTGCCTGCCCACACTTAAGGCATGCCATCACGCCAGTTATTATCCTGCAGACAGCTGCCTGAATTGGGCTAGATGCTCTTCTTTCACGACATGCCTAATCATGTCTGCAATGTTAGACCCCGGCGGCAGCGACCGTAAGATGCCCTTGGCCGCTGAATTGCACTGTTGGCGCAAACACTCCGCTAACACAGGGCCCTTTGCTTCCGAGGGTAGGGCTGAGGAGTCAAGTGCTGCCTAGAGGCGGTCCACAAATTGTGTGAAACTTTCACTTTCGCTCTGCTTTATGGTAGACCATGGCGATGGTCTGGCGATAACCTTAGACGCAGAGCGAATAGCCTCTCGAGCAGCACGGGTTGTTGCCATAACCTCATGGGCCCTCAGGCCCTCAGCCTGTGCCTGGGGGGTGATCATGGTTGGGTCTGTGCCCATTAAGTGCTGTATGCTGGAACCGTGTAGCGGGTGGTCTCCCCCAGTCACTACGGCCAGCTGCTTTGCACAGTGGTCCTCCTATTCTTGTTTAAAAACAATCATCCCTGCCCCATCAAAAATTATTCAGCATGTTTGTTTGATATCAAATGAGAGCATGTCATCCCCTCCAAAAACGCTATCAATAAGAGTGGAGAGCATCACTGAATTAATCCCCCTGTCCACAATTGCTTTAACAATTACTTGTACATCCTTGGGGTTCACCAGCGTATAGGTCCTCTGGTTTCCGCCTGGCCCCACCACTCGGACTGGAAACGCCAGCATGGCTGATGGGGCCCACTCGGCACATGCTACTTTTATTTTCCTCCAGTCAGTAAGAGGAGCTCGTTCTTTTCCTAACTTCCCCTTGACCCAAGCAGGAGCATTGTAATGGCTAATCTTGTATGCTCCCACTCCCTCTTTATGGGAATCGGAATCAGGATCGGGATCGGGCCCCCATTGTGACACGCTGCCCCTGATGTCACAGGGGCCAGGGGCATCACAGCCCAGGCAGCCCTGCCCTTGGTCCCCAGCCCAGCTCCGGGGCTCCCAGTGGGCCCAGCAATGAAAGCCCCGGCACCCAGCAAGTGCAGCCCCTCTGGGAGGGAATGGGCCCCAGGGGCTCCCTTCACAAAGCAGGCAGAAGCCCATCTTGCTGACCACTTGTCAAAGAGAAAAACATATAACCACTAATGTTGAATATGTTGCATAATATCAACTATGAAAGCACCAGAACTGCTTTTCTCACTGTGCTTTCTGAGTGAGATTCAGGGGGGCTTGCTTCAGTTTTTTCTTGCTTGATTATTCCTGGATCCAGCCCCTCCAAGACCTCTGTGAAACCTTCCCATTATCAGACAAAAGAGATAAGGAACTTTAGCCAAAACACCTCCTGCCTCCTTCACATCAAGAAGCAGCAGAGGAGCAGTTCTGGCAGAAAATTTGTGTGGCTTTGCACAAGAGCTGAACCCCTGTGTTATTAGGGAATGCTTGCTCCTGTTGTGCCAAAATGCTCGAGCAGGGGTGAGAATCTGGTGTCAAAGTGCGTTCATGTGCTCCATGTTGCACAGGACACCCGTGTGCAGGAACACAGAAAAATTCCCTCAGAAGGGATCTGCTGTGGCAAGGCCCCTCTGGTTTTCTCCTCCATGGAGCAGTTTGCATGCAGAGTGTGGGCCCATATTACCTCAGCATCGTCCTCCTCATCCTCGTGGTCCCCTTGCAGAGCCTGAGCCCCTGTGCTCTGTCAGGGCCCCTGGGCAGGTGGGACATTCCCAGAGGAGAGGGCCCTGCTGTGTCCCCATTCCCCCTGTCCCTTATGTCCCTGTGTTCAGGAGGGCACAGAGAGGATGGGGACTCCTGCCTGCCCCGTGTCCTGTCTGCCTGTTGGGCCTGTCCCAGGCTGTGATTCCTGTGCTGTGTCCCCCTGTCCCTGCTGGCCCTGCTGGCCCTGCTGTCATGGCCCACTGCAGCGTTCCCCACCCTACACAGCCACGGTGGCTCCTGAGCTCTGCAGGGACCTCAGTGACAGTCTGAGTGGTGGCACTCCTGGTTTTCCTGCATTTGGCATCCCGTAGAGCAGAGGTGGATCACAGCACCAAAGGAACAGCAGCCAGAGGGGAGGAAAGGAGCCTGTGCATGGCCCAGGGGTGCTGTGGTGCCCCTCTGTCAGCAATTCCCCACAGCTGACACCTGAGTCCCACATGGATACTCACAGACACAGAGATTTTTCAGGCATTGCCTTTATTGGATCTCTGCACTGACTGCTGCTCCCAGAGGGAAGTCACTCTCCCAAGACAGGAGGGCAGTCAGTGTCATTTTCAAATCACAATAATGTATTTTAAACCTTGAAATGAACAAATTGTGATTATAGTCAATCTTATCTAAGCAACTACTTTATACACTGTTACATTTAATAATAATAATAAAATAGTTGAGTATTTTAATCATGAAGATTATGTAAATTCACTGCTTTAAGATAAAAACGTAGTATACCTAAATTTTGTTTACTTAATATAATTCATACTAATTATGATGAATGATAGAAATTATTAAATATAAAGAATAAGTGCCATTACTTATTACTTATTATTACAATATTATTCTAGAATTATTCTACATTAAAGTTATTAAAACTTTGAAAAAGATTTTCAAATAAAATATTTTAAATATTTTAAATATTTACAAACTATTTAACAATTGGAATCAATCTCGAGGTTTTTGACCGGATCTTCCTTCAAATGGCTCCGTCCTCGAGGAAATGCAAAGCTCCTGCATGATAAAGGGGAAAGAGAGACACCAATATAGATACAGTTTCTATAGATACAGTGAGGAGATAGAGAGAAGAGGGGCAGGGTGTGTCAGGAGCCCTGAGGCTCTGCCCCGGCGCAGGGCTGTGCTGGGCAGCAAGCGCAGCTCTGTGCGCTGGCTGCTCACAAAGATGTGCGGCTCGCCTTGGCCAGCCCAAAGAGCATCTCCAGCAGGAAGCTTTTCTTCACACAGGCCACGGCCTGGGCTCCTCCAAAAGCCTGCCCTGCCTACCTTCAGCATGTTGTTTGTGTCCCTATTCATTTGAATCAGCCGGGCCATTTGCTTTTCCATTGCTTTCATTGTCCGGCGCATTTGCTCCATTTCTTTGAATCTCATTTTAAGGAGCCGCCTTCTCTGCTCGATTTTCTCCTTTCTCCTTCTGGCCACTTCCTGAGCTCTCTGGGCCGCTGCTCTTTGACTCCTGGCCGCCCTTCTGCGCCTAAGCCACCAGCTCACAAGCATGAGCAGTGGCTGAGCAATTTGCCAGATCTGGGGCAGGCCCTGCAAGGCAGCCAGGAGCCGGGGTCCCCAGCCAGGCTCAGGTGGCTCTGGGGTAGCCGGTGTCACCTCTTCTACAGGGTGCTGGTACCCCAGGGGAGCCAGGAGCCAGGGTCCCCAGCCAGGCTCAGGTGGCTCTGGGAGGGTCGGTTTCTGTTTCTCTGCATGGTGCTGCTCATCTCCACGAAATCTGTTCACCACAGAATGCGGGAACGGGAAGATGAGCAGCACAAGCACAGCCAGGACTAATCTGTCCGCCATGGTTTCTGCAGGAGGAGAGAGACAAGGGTTTCAGTGGGGCTACCAAGGGACCTTGTGGGGGCTGCAGTGATGCCTGGAGGCGCAGGGGTGTGAGGGCAGGGAGCAGAGGGCCCCAGGCAGCTGGCAGGCAGCAGGGCCTGTCCCAGTGGGCCAGCAGCAGCCCTGGGCCCTGGCCAAGGCGCCGGCCCCAGGGGCTGGCCCTGGATGCAGGGGGACAATGCAGGCCCGGCTGCGGCGCTTGTGGCCCGGCCCTGGCCCGGCCCAGCCAAGCCACGTGTGCACTCACCGCTTGCCCAGGCTGTGCTGGGCCAGCGTTCCCTGTGGGGGCCTTTTATAGTGGCCCCCATTGTGACACGCAGCCCCTGATGTCACAGGGGCCAGGGGCATCACAGCCGGGCCAGCCCTGCCCTTGGTCCCCAGCCCAGCTCTGGGGCTCCCAGTGGGCCCAGCAATGAAAGCCCCGGCACCCAGCAAGTGCAGCCCCTCTGGGAGGGAATGGGCCCCAGGGGCTCCCTGCACAAAGCAGGCAGAAGCCCATCTTGCTGACCACTTGTCAAAGAGAAAAACATATAACCATTAATGTTGAATATGTTGCATAATATCAACTATGAAAGCACCAGAACTGCTTTTCTCACTGTGCTTTCTGAGTGAGATTCAGGGGGGCTTGCTTCAGTTTTTTCTTGCTTGATTATTCCTGGATCCAGCCCCTCCAAGACCTCTGTGAAACCTTCCCATTATCAGACAAAAGAGATAAGGAACTTTAGCCAAAACACCTCCTGCCTCCTTCACATCAAGAAGCAGCAGAGGAGCAGTTCTGGCAGAAAATTTGTGTGGCTTTGCACAAGAGCTGAACCCCTGTGTTATTAGGGAATGCTTGCTCCTGTTGTGCCAAAATGCTCGAGCAGGGGTGAGAATCTGGTGTCAAAGTGCGTTCATGTGCTCCATGTTGCACAGGACACCCGTGTGCAGGAACACAGAAAAATTCCCTCAGAAGGGATCTGCTGTGGCAAGGCCCCCCTGGTTTTCTCCTCCATGTAGCAGTTTGCATGCAGAGTGTGGGCCCATATTACCTCAGCATCGTCCTCCTCATCCTCGTGGTCCCCTTGCAGAGCCTGAGCCCCTGTGCTCTGTCAGGGCCCCTGGGCAGGTGGGACATTCCCAGAGGAGAGGGCCCTGCTGTGTCCCCATTCCCTCTGTCCCTTATGTCCCTGTGTTCAGGAGGGCACAGAGAGGATGGGGACTCCTGCCTGCCCCGTGTCCTGTCTGCCTGTTGGGCCTGTCCCAGGCTGTGATTCCTGTGCTGTGTCCCCCTGTCCCTGCTGGCCCTGCTGTCCCTGCTGTCATGGCCCACTGCAGCGTTCCCCACCCTACACAGCCACGGTGGCTCCTGAGCTCTGCAGGGACCTCAGTGACAGTCTGAGTGGTGGCACTCCTGGTTTTCCTGCATTTGGCATCCCGTAGAGCAGAGGTGGATCACAGCACCAAAGGAACAGCAGCCAGAGGGGAGGAAAGGAGCCTGTGCATGGCCCAGGGGTGCTGTGGTGCCCCTCTGTCAGCAATTCCCCACAGCTGACACCTGAGTCCCACATGGATACTCACAGACACAGAGATTTTTCAGGCATTGCCTTTATTGGATCTCTGCACTGACTGCTGCTCCCAGAGGGAAGTCACTCTCCCAAGACAGGAGGGCAGTCAGTGTCATTTTCAAATCACAATAATGTATTTTAAACCTTGAAATGAACAAATTGTGATTATAGTCAATCTTATCTAAGCAACTACTTTATACACTGTTACATTTAATAATAATAATAAAATAGTTGAGTATTTTAATCATGAAGATTATGTAAATTCACTGCTTTAAGATAAAAACGTAGTATACCTAAATTTTGTTTACTTAATATAATTCATACTAATTATGATGAATGATAGAAATTATTAAATATAAAGAATAAGTGCCATTACTTATTACTTATTATTACAATATTATTCTAGAATTATTCTACATTAAAGTTATTAAAACTTTGAAAAAGATTTTCAAATAAAATATTTTAAATATTTTAAATATTTACAAACTATTTAACAATTGGAATCAATCTCGAGGTTTTTGACCGGATCTTCCTTCAAATGGCTCCGTCCTCGAGGAAATGCCAAGCTCCTGCATGATAAAGGGGAAAGAGAGACACCAATATAGATACAGTGACTATAGATACAGTGAGGAGATAGAGAGAAGAGGGGCAGGGTGTGGCAGGAGCCCTGAGGCTCTGCCCCGGCGCAGGGCTGTGCTGGGCAGCAAGCGCAGCTCTGTGCGCTGGCTGCTCACAAAGATGTGCGGCTCGCCTTGGCCAGCCCAAAGAGCATCTCCAGCAGGAAGCTTTTCTTCACACAGGCCACGGCCTGGGCTCCTCCAAAAGCCTGCCCTGCCTACCTTCAGCATGTTGTTTGTGTCCCTATTCATTTGAATCAGCCGGGCCATTTGCTTTTCCATTGCTTTCATTGTCCGGCGCATTTGCTCCATTTCTTTGAATCTCATTTTAAGGAGCCGCCTTCTCTGCTCGATTTTCTCCTTTCTCCTTCTGGCCACTTCCTGAGCTCTCTGGGCCGCTGCTCTTTGACTCCTGGCCGCCCTTCTGCGCCTAAGCCACCAGCTCACAAGCATGAGCAGTGGCTGAGCAATTTGCCAGATCTGGGGCAGGCACTGCAAGGCAGCCAGGAGCCGGGGTCCCCAGCCAGGCTCAGGTGGCTCTGGGGTAGCCGGTGTCACCTCTTCTACAGGGTGCTGGTACCCCAAGGCAGCCAGGAGCCGGGGTCCCCAGCCAAGCCCAGGTGGCTCTGGGGTAGCCGGTGTCATCTCCTCTACAGGGTGCTGGTACCCCAAGGCAGCCAGGAGCCGGGGTCCCCAGCCAGGCTCAGGTGGCTCTGGGAGGGTCGGTTTCTGTTTCTCTGCATGGTGCTGCTCATCTCCACGGAATCTGTTCACCACAGACAGTGGGAACGGGAAGATGAGCAGCACAAGCACAGCCAGGACTAATCTGTCCGCCATGGTCTCTGCAGGAGGAGAGAGACAAGGGTTTCAGTGGGGCTACCAAGGGACCTTGTGGGGGCTGCAGTGAGGCCTGGAGGCGCAGGGATGTGAGGGCAGGGAGCAGAGGGCCCCAGGCAGCTGGCAGGCAGCAGGGCCTGTCCCAGTGGGCCAGCAGCAGCCCCGGGCCCTGGCCAAGGCGCCGGCCCCAGGGGCTGGCCCTGGATGCAGGGGGACAATGCAGGCCCGGCTGTGGCGCTTGTGCCCCGGCCCTGGCCCGGCCCAGCCCCGCCACGTGTGCACTCACCGCTTGCCCAGGCTGTGCTGGGCCAGCGTTCCCTGTGGGGGCCTTTTATAGTGGCCCCCATTGTGACACGCAGCCCCTGATGTCACAGGGGCCAGGGGCATCACAGCCCAGCCAGCCCTGCCCTTGGTCCCCAGCCCAGCTCCGGGGCTCCCAGTGGGCCCAGCAATGAAAGCCCCGGCACCCAGCAAGTGCAGCCCCTCTGGGAGGGAATGGGCCCCAGGGGCTCCCTGCACAAAGCAGGCAGAAGCACCCCCAAGCTCTTGTCAAGGAGAAAGAAACATCATCAATCCTGCTGATTATAATCAATACTATTATCTATAAAAGCACCAGAGATTCTGTTGGGATGGCACTGTTTTTTCTACAACTGGAGGGGGTGAGGGTGGCTCTGGTTTTCCTGCTCAACTCTTCCCAGATCAAGCCCCTCAAAGACCTTTTGCAAATCTTCCCATTATCAGACACCTGCAGGCAGCAATTTCCCAGTGGGCAATTCCCTCTGCCAACAGAGAGTCTCCTGCATGTCCAACAAGTTCAGGCTCCCTGTGCCAAGGCCCTGGACAGTGTCTGCGATGAAGAGCCTCCGTTGCATCCCCATTGAACACATGGCGGTCACAGCAGCAGTGCCTCTTGCCTGTTCCCTGCCTGGCCAGACCTTCCAGCCCAGGTGAAATGCCCAGCATGGCCTTTGAGTACAAAGGGATTGTAGAGCAAAAAGCATCTGTGTAGCCACCACGGTCTTCAGCAGCCTCTGCACCGGGGAGGGCACTGAGAGGAGGCCACTGCTGCTCTTGGCAGAGCGCTGCTCTGCAGGGATGTCCCTTGCCCTGCTGAGTCCCACATCTGCCCATCTTTTTGCCTGTGGTCTGAGGTCAGGTGGATGCCATCTGCGCCCAATCCAACTGCTCCTTCATAGATGTACAGACGTGAATCCAAAACCTTGAGTATCCCCTGAGTAGCCAGGCATTCAACCGTTCAGTTTGTGTTCTCCTTCCCGAAGCCTTCTCCACTCGATTTCCATCGTGCACCTCAAAGCCTCTTTTCAAGCTCTTTGGGCTGCTGCTCTCTGCCTCACGGCTGCTCTCCTGCGCCTGAACCACAGCCCCAAAGGCAGGAGCGGCAGTTCAGCAGCAGCCCAGAAGGGGCTGCCCCAAGGCAGCTGTGAGCTGAGCTGCCCAGCCACGGTCAATTGGCTCCTGGGTGCCCTGCTCCAGGTCCTCCACATGCTGCTGCCACACAACCTCAGTCAACCCTTATATATTACTTTTTTGCCTAATAATGGAAAACTATATAATACATTGCACAAATATTTACACGTATACATTTTATATGTATATATAAAATCTTTACATTTATAATGGAACTGTTTAAAGACAGATACAGGTAATTAATATACAGTTCATATGTACACTCTCATCAGGCATCTCAGCTGCCATCAGACAGCCCTGTGCCTCAGCATCTATGTCAAAGGCTGCAGAACAGGAGCTGATTGAACCCATGTTGCAGCCATCAGACAGCCCTGTGAAGGCTGCTGCTCTCTGCCTCATGGCTGCTCTTCTGCGCCTGGACCACAGCCCCAAAGGCAGGAGCAGCAGCTCAGCAACAGCCCAGAAGGGGCTGTCCCAAGCCGATCTCCACAGGAAGCCTCTTGTTGCCTACAACAAAGTGCTCAAGGTCTGTCTTCTCCAGGCAGTGCTGCAGGTGCTCCAAGATACCTCGCAGGAAATCCCTCCTGAGCCACCGTGGCAGGGGTGTTCAGGAGGAGCATCACAACCATCTTTAAGGTCGAGGTGGAAAAGCTTTCACCCATCAGAATGCAGATGAGGAGCTCCTGCATTGGCAGTGCCAGCTGTGCTTCTGGGCCTGCCCTGCCACGTGCCTGAAGAACTCAGTCTCTGCCTGTTGCCTCCGCTTGAGGTGTGACAAGCAGGTTTGGGAATGGCATGGCGACAATCCCCCTGCAAGCCTTGCTCTGGGTTTTAGCAGCTGACAAAATCTAAAGTCTATCTGCCATATTTCTGCGGCTTTGAGGCCTCTGGGGTTGATGCCGCTGGACCACAGTGTTGATTTTTGGCAGTGAGGACACGACAACGTGCTTTGCATCAGCGGCCGAAATTCCGCACTTTCTCACGAGTGCTTTAGCGCTGATATGAAGGGTCTCGTGTAGTTGACGGGCATCTCTCAGGGTCCACAGCCCACCTGCCTTGTCATTGTCAATCTGAAAGAATCCCTTAACTGGATTGTGGCTGTTGACATGGATGAGAGATATGGTGCCTTTTTGGGAACCACGTGCCTCTTCTAGCATCATCGCCACTGCGGACACTGACACGCCGGGTCCAGACATGGCTAGACAGACTTTGGTCACAAACCTAGAGTCGTTATGATGTTGAGGTGCTCTTCTGGGAACAGTCCACATGCTAGTACCACGGCGGCTGCTTCGAGTTGCTGGACCGAAAGCGTAGGATCTGTTGTTCTGATGCAGTGCCACTGCTCTCCTGACTGCCATGCCACCGCTGCGGTGCAGGTTGACGAAGATGCGTCCGTGAAGACCGTGGGTCCTGCTCGCGGCCGGTCAATTCTTTTTGGTGGGAGGTCGATGTCGACCATCGCAAGCAACTGAGTCCAAGGGGGTTTTGCTGCATAGCGAATCTCTCCTCCAGATCCAGCAAGGGCTATGGCTAGGTGCTCTGATATTGTCGATGACTGTGTGGAAAGCTGCTTGTGGAAGGGCAGATATATCCTGGTGGGTTCAATGCCCAAATGCCTCAGGGCGAGTTTCCTGCCTTTCATAATAAGGCTACTAAGGCACTCAACTCCCGGGAAAAAGCGCGTGATGGTTTTCCCAAGACCACCCATTGTATGTGCTGGGCTTTGTCGGGGGGTCCTTGGGCTAGCGCTCCTACTCCCCCTTTCTTTGTAAGGTGGACATACAAATCCACTGGCGCGTCTGAGTCTCATCTGGTGAGCGTGCTCACCGACATCTGATGTTCGATAAAATTGAGTGAGCTTACTGCTTCTGGTGTCAAGCTCTTTGGCTCCCATGGGTTTTTCCCTCTCAGGAGGTCGTTTAGGGGGTCCATGACCTCGGGAGGGAACGGGATGATGTTGCAGAGCCATTGTAGGGGTCCTACCAGCTGCTGCATGTCATGGGGCGTCCTGATGTCCCGACAGATTTTCACTTGGGGAGGGGTTATATAGGAGTCCGAGATTCCCATGCCTAAAAAGGTTCCACACGGTCCCTTTTTTATCTTCAAACTCGCAATTTCGAGCCCATTTGTTTTCAAGGGCTCTGAGACGGTTGACGCAAGTCGGTCTCCTTGGCTTGTTGAGGGTGCGGCAATCAGGATGTCGTCCATGTACTGAATAACGGTCGTTCTGCCAGATCGTTCTGCCGGACTGGCGCTAGTGCTCCGTCCACCATGATTTGACAAGTGGCAGGGGAGCTGACCATTCCCTCAGGCAATACTCGCCATTGGAAGCGCAGGTTGGGCCGCTGGCTGTTTGGGAAGGTGACGGAAAGGGTAAACCGCTCTTTGTCTTCATCGTGCAATGGGATGGAGAAGAAGCAGTCTTTGATATCAAGCACTGCACAGGGTTGTCCTCTTGGTATCATTGAATTCATGGGCAACAAAGTCTGTACAGGGCCCATTGGTTGAATTCTTTTGTTCACCTCTCATAGGTCATGCAAGAGACGGAAGCCTTCACCAGACCGTTTGGGGATCACAAAGTTTGGGGTGTTCCACGGGCTTGTGGAGGGTTCAATGTGGTTTCGCTGCAGCTCCCAGGTAATTAACTCAAGAAGGGCAGTCATTCGAGGATTTGACAAGGCCCACTGCTTGACCCATACTGGGTCCAGCGATTTCCATGTTAGTTTGATGGGTAGCTGTGGGTATGAGGCAGTGGCCCTTAGAATAAATTTGTCATCCTGACGTCCAACAGGGTTAGGGCATCCCTCCCTAACAAGGGTGGACATTCTGACATGACTTATGGGGAAAGGGTGATGGTTCTCCCCGGTCCCCTTTCAGTACAAAGCGTTATCGCTACCAGTTGGGTGCTTTTTTGGGCCTGAGACAGCCCTCCAACTCTGCCTACCACGGGGGCTTCCTCTAATTTCCATTGTGAAGGCCAGTGTATGTTTGGAATAACGGTGACATCTGATCCTGTGTCAACCCAAAAGGAAGGCAGATAGCAGAGCCATCAGGGTTGTTATAGAGACGGCAAATGGCCCACACTATCAGTGGGTGTCCGCCCACCTTCACAGCAAAAGCCACACATGGGTCCCTCTCCCACGCCTTCATGGCCAGGGCCAGCCAGGGGCCTCGCCCCCAGGGAGCCGTTCTTGTTATTCCTGGCGTGTCGATGGGTTTGGCTGGGCCGTTGGCTGAGCTGTGAAGCTGGTCATGGCAGGGGGCAGTGGGTGTGGGAGCTCCGCGCCCCATTGACAATTGGCACAACCAGGCCGCTTCGTGTTCCAGGTGGGAGGGGGCTGTGTGCGGCCCGGGTGCCCCCTCCCCCTCCCGTTTCCCTGATGTTTGGATCTGCATTCTCTAGCAAAATGCCCCTTCTCTCCACATGCCCAGCATGGCCCCCTAGGTTTCGTCTGGTGTGGGGGAACGGCTGTTGGTGGGTACCCCAACTGAGGGCAGCTCACTGCGATGTGACCTGCCTGCCCACACTTAAGGCATGCCATCAAGCCAGTTATTGTCCTGCAGACAGCTGCCTGAATTGGGCTAGATGCTCTTCTTTCACGACATGCCTTATCATGTCTGCAATGTTAGACCCCGGCGGCAGCGACCGTAAGATGCCCTTGGCCGCTGAATTGCACTGTTGGCGCAAACACTCCGCTAACACAGGGCCCTTTGCTTCCGAGGGTAGGGCTGAGGAGTCAAGTGCTGCCTAGAGGCGGTCCACAAATTGTGTGAAACTTTCACTTTCGCTCTGCTTTATGGTAGACCATGGCGATGGTCTGGCGATAACCTTAGACGCAGAGCGAATAGCCTCTCGAGCAGCACGGGTTGTTGCCATAACCTCATGGGCCCTCAGGCCCTCAGCCTGTGCCTGGGGGGTGATCATGCTTGGGTCTGTGCCCATTAAGTGCTGTATGCTGGAACCGTGTAGCGGGTGGTCTCCCCCAGTCACTACGGCCAGCTGCTTTGCACAGTGGTCCTCCTATTCTTGTTTAAAAACAATCATCCCTGCCCCATCAAAAATTATTCAGCATGTTTGTTTGATATCAAATGAGAGCATGTCATCCCCTCCAAAAACGCTATCAATAAGAGTGGAGAGCATCACTGAATTAATCCCCCTGTCCACAATTGCTTTAACAATTACTTGTACATCCTTGGGGTTCACCAGCGTATAGGTCCTCTGGTTTCCACCTGGCCCCACCACTCGGACTGGAAACGCCAGCATGGCTGATGGGGCCCACTCGGCACATGCTACTTTTATTTTCCTCCAGTCAGTAAGAGGAGCTCGTTCTTTTCCTAACTTCCCCTTGACCCAAGCAGGAGCATTGTAATGGCTAATCTTGTATGCTCCCACTCCCTCTTTATGGGAATCGGAATCAGGATCGGGATCGGGCCCCCATTGTGACACGCTGCCCCTGATGTCACAGGGGCCAGGGGCATCACAGCCCAGCCAGCCCTGCCCTTGGTCCCCAGCCCAGCTCTGGGGCTCCCAGTGGGCCCAGCAATGAAAGCCCCGGCACCCAGCAAGTGCAGCCCCTGTGGGAGGGAATGGGCCCCAGGGGCTCCCTTCACAAAGCAGGCAGAAGCCCATCTTGCTGACCACTTGTCAAAGAGAAAAACATATAACCACTAATGTTGAATATGTTGCATAATATCAACTATGAAAGCACCAGAACTGCTTTTCTCACTGTGCTTTCTGAGTGAGATTCAGGGGGGCTTGCTTCAGTTTTTTCTTGCTTGATTATTCCTGGATCCAGCCCCTCCAAGACCTCTGTGAAACCTTCCCATTATCAGACAAAAGAGATAAGGAACTTTAGCCAAAACACCTCCTGCCTCCTTCACATCAAGAAGCAGCAGAGGAGCAGTTCTGGCAGAAAATTTGTGTGGCTTTGCACAAGAGCTGAACCCCTGTGTTATTAGGGAATGCTTGCTCCTGTTGTGCCAAAATGCTCGAGCAGGGGTGAGAATCTGGTGTCAAAGTGCGTTCATGTGCTCCATGTTGCACAGGACACCCGTGTGCAGGAACACAGAAAAATTCCCTCAGAAGGGATCTGCTGTGGCAAGGCCCCCCTGGTTTTCTCCTCCATGGAGCAGTTTGCATGCAGAGTGTGGGCCCATATTACCTCAGCATCGTCCTCCTCATCCTCGTGGTCCCCTTGCAGAGCCTGAGCCCCTGTGCTCTGTCAGGGCCCCTGGGCAGGTGGGACATTCCCAGAGGAGAGGGCCCTGCTGTGTCCCCATTCCCTCTGTCCCTTATGTCCCTGTGTTCAGGAGGGCACAGAGAGGATGGGGACTCCTGCCTGCCCCGTGTCCTGTCTGCCTGTTGGGCCTGTCCCAGGCTGTGATTCCTGTGCTGTGTCCCCCTGTCCCTGCTGGCCCTGCTGTCCCTGCTGTCATGGCCCACTGCAGCGTTCCCCACCCTACACAGCCACGGTGGCTCCTGAGCTCTGCAGGGACCTCAGTGACAGTCTGAGTGGTGGCACTCCTGGTTTTCCTGCATTTGGCATCCCGTAGAGCAGAGGTGGATCACAGCACCAAAGGAACAGCAGCCAGAGGGGAGGAAAGGAGCCTGTGCATGGCCCAGGGGTGCTGTGGTGCCCCTCTGTCAGCAATTCCCCACAGCTGACACCTGAGTCCCACATGGATACTCACAGACACAGAGATTTTTCAGGCATTGCCTTTATTGGATCTCTGCACTGACTGCTGCTCCCAGAGGGAAGTCACTCTCCCAAGACAGGAGGGCAGTCAGTGTCATTTTCAAATCACAATAATGTATTTTAAACCTTGAAATTAACAAATTGTGATTATAGTCAATCTTATCTAAGCAACTACTTTATACACTGTTATATTTAATAATAATAATAAAATAGTTGAGTATTTTAATCATGAAGATTATGTAAATTCACTGCTTTAAGATAAAAACGTAGTATACCTAAATTTTGTTTACTTAATATAATTCATACTAATTATGATGAATGATAGAAATTATTAAATATAAAGAATAAGTGCCATTACTTATTACTTATTATTACAATATTATTCTAGAATTATTCTACATTAAAGTTATTAAAACTTTGAAAAAGATTTTCAAATAAAATATTTTAAATATTTTAAATATTTACAAACTATTTAACAATTGGAATCAATCTCGAGGTTTTTGACCGGATCTTCCTTCAAATGGCTCCGTCCTCGAGGAAATGCAAAGCTCCTGCATGATAAAGGGGAAAGAGAGACACCAATATAGATACAGTGACTATAGATACAGTGAGGAGATAGAGAGAAGAGGGGCAGGGTGTGGCAGGAGCCCTGAGGCTCTGCCCCGGCGCAGGGCTGTGCTGGGCAGCAAGCGCAGCTCTGTGCGCTGGCTGCTCACAAAGATGTGCGGCTCGCCTTGGCCAGCCCAAAGAGCATCTCCAGCAGGAAGCTTTTCTTCACACAGGCCACGGCCTGGGCTCCTCCAAAAGCCTGCCCTGCCTACCTTCAGCATGTTGTTTGTGTCCCTATTCATTTGAATCAGCCGGGCCATTTGCTTTTCCATTGCTTTCATTGTCCGGCGCATTTGCTCCATTTCTTTGAATCTCATTTTAAGGAGCCGCCTTCTCTGCTCGATTTTCTCCTTTCTCCTTCTGGCCACTTCCTGAGATCTCTGGGCCGCTGCTCTTTGACTCCTGGCCGCCCTTCTGCGCCTAAGCCACCAGCTCACAAGCATGAGCAGTGGCTGAGCAATTTGCCAGATCTGGGGCAGGCACTGCAAGGCAGCCAGGAGCCGGGGTCCCCAGCCAGGCTCAGGTGGCTCTGGGGTAGCCGGTGTCACCTCTTCTACAGGGTGCTGGTACCCCAAGGCAGCCAGGAGCCGGGGTCCCCAGCCAGGCTCAGGTGGCTCTGGGAGGGTCGGTTTCTGTGTCTCTGCATGTGGCTGCTCATCTCCACGAAATCTGTTCACCACAGACAGTGGGAACGGGAAGATGAGCAGCACAAGCACAGCCAGGACTAATCTGTCCGCCATGGTTTCTGCAGGAGGAGAGACACAAGGGTTTCAGTGGGGCTACCAAGGGACCTTGTGGGGGCTGCAGTGAGGCCCGGAGGCGCAGGGATGTGAGGGCAGGGAGCAGAGGGCCCCAGGCAGCTGGCAGGCAGCAGGGCCTGTCCCAGTGGGCCAGCAGCAGCCCCAGGCCCTGGCCAAGGCGCCGGCCCCAGGGGCTGGCCCTGGATGCAGGGGGACAATGCAGGCCCGGCTGTGGCGTTTGTGCCCCGGCCCTGGCCCGGCCCAGCCCCGCCACGTGTGCACTCACCGCTTGCCCAGGCTGTGCTGGGCCAGCGTTCCCTGTGGGGGCCTTTTATAGTGGCCCCCATTGTGACACGCAGCCCCTGATGTCACAGGGGCCAGGGGCATCACAGCCCAGCCAGCCCTGCCCTTGGTCCCCAGCCCAGCTCTGGGGCTCCCAGTGGGCCCAGCAATGAAAGCCCCGGCACCCAGCAAATGCAGCCCCTCTGGGAGGGAATGGGCCCCAGGGGCTCCCTGCACAAAGCAGGCAGAAGCACCCCCAAGCTCTTGTCAAGGAGAAAGAAACATCATCAATCCTGCTGATTATAATCAATACTATTATCTATAAAAGCACCAGAGATTCTGTTGGGATGGCACTGTTTTTTCTACAACTGGAGGGGGTGAGGGTGGCTCTGGTTTTCCTGCTCAACTCTTCCCAGATCAAGCCCCTCAAAGACCTTTTGCAAATCTTCCCATTATCAGACACCTGCAGGCAGCAATTTCCCAGTGGGCAATTCCCTCTGCCAACAGAGAGTCTCCTGCATGTCCAACAAGTTCAGGCTCCCAGTGCCAAGGCCCTGGACAGTGTCTGCGATGAAGAGCCTCCGTTGCATCCCCACTGAACACATGGCGGTCACAGCAGCAGTGCCTCTTGCCTGTTCCCTGCCTGGCCAGACCTTCCAGCCCGGGTGAAATGCCCAGCATGGCCTTTGAGTACAAAGGGATTGTAGAGCAAAAAGCATCTGTGTAGCCACCACGGTCTTCAGCAGTCTCTGCACCGGGGAGGGCACTGAGAGGAGGCCACTGCTGCTCTTGGCAGAGCGCTGCTCTGCAGGGATGTCCCTTGCCCTGCTGAGTCCCACATCTGCCCATCTTTTTGCCTGCGGTCTGAGGTCAGGTGGATGCCATCTGCGCCCAATCCAACTGCTCCTTCATAGATGCACAGACGTGAATCCAAAACCTTGAGTATCCCCTGAGTAGCCAGGCATTCAACCGTTCAGTTTGTGTTCTCCTTCCCGAAGCCTTCTCCACTCGATTTCCATCGTGCACCTCAAAGCCTCTTTTCAAGCTCTTTGGGCTGCTGCTCTCTGCCTCACGGCTGCTCTCCTGCGCCTGAACCACAGCCCCAAAGGCAGGAGCGGCAGTTCAGCAGCAGCCCAGAAGGGGCTGCCCCAAGGCAGCTGTGAGCTGAGCTGCCCAGCCACGGTCAATTGGCTCCTGGGTGCCCTGCTCCAGGTCCTCCACATGCTGCTGCCACACAACCTCAGTCAACCTCTATATATTACTTTTTTGCCCAGTATTGGAAAACTATATAAATTTTAAAACTATATATACATACAAAACCTTACATATATACATTTTATATGTGCATACAAAAACTTTTTATGCATAACGGAACTCGCTAAAGACAAGTATAGATACAGGTAATTTATATACAATTCATATGTACACTATCATCAGGTAGCTCAGCTGCCATCAGACAGCCCTGTGCCTCAGCATCTCTTTCAAGGGCTGCAGAACAGGAGCTGATTGAACCCATGTCACAGCCCAGAGTAATCATGGATGGCCTCTGTGCACGGACCTGGATCATGACCCAGGTGCTGGAGAAGGCTTGGTGTTCAACCACTCCAAATCCTGGCCCCAAGCCGATCACTGTAGGAAGCCTCTTGTTGCCTACAACAGTGCTCAAGATCTGTCTTCTCCAGGCAGTGCTGCAGGTGCTCCAAGATATCCCGCAGGAAATCCCTCCTGAGGCACCGTGTCAGAGGTGTTCAGGAGGAGCATCACAACCATCTTTAAGGTTGAGGTGGAAAAGCTTTCGCCCACCAGGACCCAAGTGAGGAGCTCCTGCACTGGCAGTGCCAGCCGCGCTCCTGGGCCTGCCCTGCCACGTGCCTGAAGAACTCAGTCTCTGCCTGTTGCCTCCGCTTGAGGCGTGACAACCTGTTTTGGGAACGGCAACAATGCCCCTGCTGCTCAGGCCACAGACTCACAGACACCAATATGGTGGATGGTAAATGGCGTTTATTAACGGTGACACGGGGTTCTATATAATGGGGGTAAACAGTCAACAAAACAGGGCTCAGTAACTTTAACCATAAAGGGGAGGGGTTCTGTCTGCCCTTAACATCCCGAGATCTTGTATTCGGTCCCTAATCTCCCACATTGCCACCGTGTTGTTTCAGGACTGTTGTAGTGTGTTTTGTTGGATTTGTTCTGTTCCTCCCCCATTTTGTTATGATGGTTCTGCCCTCCCAGTTTTCCCCGCCTCAGTTTATGTCTGTTTTTCAGTTGCTATGGTTACCCCCATGTTATGTAATTTCCCCTCCCTCCATTCCCAAATATGTATACCCTTCTCTCCTCCCTGGGCGCCGTCAATCACTCTCCTCCTCTCCCAATTTTCCAGAATGTTCCCCTCAGTGGGAGCAGTGATTGGCTGAGGTCCCGGGGCCCCTCCTCTACATTGTATGAATTGGTTCTCCCTTCAAGTCTATTATGTTAAGCTCGTCCCCTGTTTCTCCCTGTTTGGTTCTCTGTAAATCCCTCCCCGAGTCACCACCTCCCTTTATAGTCTCATGCTCAACCCTTTTTTCTTGTCACTCCCTGCTGGTCGCCCCCTGGGACATTAAACCCGTTTGGACCCCAGGAAGTGTCCGGCTCTTATTCCGCTTCGCCCTGCCTCGCAGCTCTCCACCGAGACCTCGTCCTGCAGGCACAGCCCAAGGCTTCTACTGCCGAGGGGTGCCTGAAGCTGCCAGCCCTGGGGCCCTGCCACCGGACTGACACCCCCTGCTGCAGTGGGACTGTTGGCCACCCTCTCAGCTAGCCAGGTCATAAGGTCTCCAGCCGCGGTCGCTGCACAGGACATTTTTAGCTTGGCATGTGTCAGAAACAGCAGTTCAGCAACAGCCCAGAAGGGGCTGCCCCAAGGCAGCTGATCCCCACAGGAAGCCTCTTGTTGCCTACAACAAAGTGTTCATGGTCTGTCTTCTCCAGGCAGCATTGCAGGTGCTCCAAAATATGCTGCAGGAAATCCCTCCTGAGCCACTGTGACAGCCATACCAACTACTCTCCACCAGCTGTGGGGACTGGATAAGGCTTTTGAAAGCAAGAGAAGGATTATTGTCCCTACATCCTCTGCACTGTCCAATCCCACACTGCCTTTTCTGTGTCCTAACCCTTCCAAGAACTCTGTGAAACCCAGAGGAGAGGAGCTTGCTCTGCCACAACTCCCCCTGTGTGTCACTGTCATATTTTTTGAAAAATCTCTAAACCAGGATTTCTTCTCCTAGGAAGCTGAAAAGCCTCAGAGAAAAATGAAAACAATAATTATGTGATTCGCTTCTCCTGTGTTTTGCTGCTTTGGAATGTGGTTGGAGATTGTTTATCCAACATGTGAATTGTTTTTTATTTAATAACCAATCACGATCCAGCTGTGTTAGGACTTTGGAGAGAGTCTCGGGTTTTTCATTAGTATCTTGTTAAGTCTTCTGTAACCATCCTTTGTCTATTCTTTAGTACTGTTTTAGTCTAGCATTCTTTTTTATAATATAAGTACATAAAATAATAAATTAGCCTTCTAAGAACATGGAGTCAGATTCTCAATTCCTCCTTCATCTGGGGACCCAGCAAATACCACACCTGTGCCTTAACTCCCTGTGTTCAGGTGGGCACAGGGAGGATGGGGACCCCTGCCTGCCCTGAGTCCTGTCTGTCAAGCCTGTCCCAGGGCAGCTGTGCTGTGCTTCCAGTCCCCTGTCCCCTCAGCTCCATGGGCAGAGCCTTTATGCCTCTGGAGGAAATTGGCCCTTGTCACTCCTGCACTGCTGGCAGAGGTGCTGGCTCCTGGCAGTGCACTCGGGCTCCAGGTGCCCTTTCAGGTCTGCAGAGCACCAGGCTGATGCTGTTGTGTGCTTTCACAGAGAGCTCTTGGAGCCACAGCGGTGGCACTTGAGGCAGGATTCAGCTTTGCCACCCTGCCGGAGGCTGGAGAGCTCAGTGTGCCTCAGCTTTGTCCCTGGCAGCTGCCGGTCACAGCTGCAGTGGCAGTGTGAGGTGACCCAAAGCCATCCTGGCAGCACATGGCTGTGCTTTGCTTCCTCCCTGCCCTGGAATGGGGGTTAGATGGGCTGTTGGCAAGGAATTGCTGCCTGTGAGGGCTGTGAGGCCCTGGCACAGGCTGCCCTGAAAAGCTGAGGCTGCCCCATCCCCTGCAAATGTTCAAGGCTACATTAGATGGAATTTGGAGTATGTTGGCCTAGTGGAAGGTGTTCCAGCCCAGAGCAGTAGGGTAAGAACTGGATAATCTTTGGGGTGTATTGCAACCCAAACCAGACTGTGATTCTGTGATTAGGTGGGATATCAGGAAAAGGTTCTCCCCCCAGAGGATGGTCAGGCACTGGACAGGCTCCTGAGGGAATGGTTTGCTCAATGCCTTCAGGCACAGTGTGGGATTTTTGGCGTTTTCCTGTGCAGAGCCAAGAATTGGGTTCGATGATCCCTGTGGGTCCCTTCCACCTCAGGATATTCTGTGATTTTGTGCGAGGCTTCAAGAGCTGCTCAGCAATCTCGCATTTCTGTGGTGTTTGCTAAGCCCTTGGTGAAAATCTGCAGCTGTATCTTAAAAATTTGGTGTTTAATTATTAGTATAATTTACTAGAAGTTGTGTGTGACATGTAGAGGCTGCATCTGTCCTTTCATTCTGAGGAAAGCAATTATATCCTTAAATCTGTTATGGAATCCCTTAAAAGTGCATTTTTCTCTGCTCTAACAGCATCTAAAATTGTGAGCGGCATGGAAAAGGCCAAATATTCACTCCAGCATCAGGAGAGCTTCACATCAAGGCTCCACTATGGACAAAGAGCGTGTGCCCGGCTCTGGCCGCTCCTATTTGTGCCTCGTGTGCTGGAGACCCTGCATGACTTCCAGAATTAAACTCCACTTCTACACACGAGCACAGCAAGCACAACAACTTCTGATTCATGTCACGCTTCAATTCCAGGGTTTAAACCTTCAGTCCTTGCCCTTTTTAAGGCACATTATGAGCTATAAAGCGGAGCTCACCCCGTCCCGCCCCGCTTCCCTCAGATCCCCTCAGCGAAATGGCGCCTGAGGGCGAGCCCGCGAGTTGCCATGGCAACAGTGAGGGGGCGTGGCCTGGCCTGCAATGCAAAGGAGAGAGGCGTGGCGCTGCGGCATCACGTGACCCTGCCTTTTCCCGCCCTCGGCGGCCTTGAACCTCCCCGCTGCCCGTAGACGCGTGACATGGCCCCGCCCATCCCGCGGGAGAGCAGTTGGTTGGTTGGAGGGCGATGGAGGGGGCGTGGCTTGCGCCGCGCAGGCGCGGTGAGGGAGGGGGCGCAACCCAGTGAGGAGGAGGCGGCGGCGGCGCGCGAGCGGCTGCGGTTGGTGCGCGCGCCAAGATGGTGAGGGGGGAGCGCGCGCCGCTCCCTCAGGGGGGACCCGGCGGGATCGTGAGGGGAGGGGAGCGGGGGGGTCCGGCCGGGAGGGGGCTCACCCCGCTGAAAGCTGCATAGTTAGCTGATTCAGAAAGACTCGGTAGGGAAATGATAGAATAATCAACGGGAAAACGCGTGATCTGACCTCTGAGGAACTGATTATGGGTCTGTGAAACGACTGATGGCTTGATCGCACCTGGTTGTTGGTTGTCTTGCAATGTTTCGAGCTAATTCACTGAAGAACGTCTGATTGTTGCTCACTGAAGTCATTCACCCGAGTGGTGAATTTGAACTTGAGCTGTGATTGCTGGTTGGAACAGACCAAGGGAAACAAGGACTGGTGGATGAATGCTGTGGGGTACTTTGCATTAATATTGGTTAATGGGTAAAGTAATGGTTGTGGAGAAAGGAAGAGACATGCATGCTGCTTTTAGTAAAGGTTTGGGGAGCTGAACCCTCCTGTGGAAGGAGCAGTTGCAAAGCAGATTTGATCAAATCTTGGGCTGTTTTGCTGTGTGCCTCTCTGGCGAGAGCCGTGCTTGAGGCTCTTTAGGAGATTCACGTTTATTTGTCAGTGTGAGGGTGAGGGGAGGGGTGTCCTGAGGGGGATCTGCTCAGGAGGGTGCAGGGAGCAGCAGCTGCCCCCCCTCGGTGGTGCTGGCAGGTGTGTCCCTGTCTGTGCAGCAATCCTGCCCTGCCTTTCCTCAGTTTTTGTTAAGCCAAGCGTTGGTGAGCCGGCTTAGCCCCGATAAACAGTCTGAATCTGATGTTACCGAGTGTTTTCCTTCAGGGAGTTGTGTTTGTGTGGCTGCACAGGTGTGAGCAGGAGCATGGCTTGTCTGCTGGGAGAAGCTGGTGAGCCCAGAGGACGGGGAGAAAAGCTTCCTTCACAAAAGAGCATTTTATATAAAATAGAACCTCAGCTTTGAAATGCAGCCCTGAGTCCTGCTGGGTTTTTTAGTTGAGACCTCCTGGGTGAGTGAGAGTGGGTGTAAGTGACATTTTATATGAAATACAAGTTCAGCTGTGGAATGCGGCCCTGAATTCTGTTGTGTTTTAAAGTATTTTTTAGGGTTTTTTCCCTCAATGAGTGAGAGTGGACAGTAGGGATGTTTCAGAAAATCCAGAATGACTTAGGTTTGAAAATACCTTTTAGATCATCGACTTCAGCCTGTTTGGGTTGAGGGACTGATCAGAGGGAGCCAAGGGTGATCTTTGACATTTATGGGAAACAAGCAAAATCAGGGGCACTGTACAGGCAGTGCCTTAGCTCTGCTGTCACAGCAGAGCCTGATTTCCTCTCCAGCTGTCCAGAGGAAGCACAGGGATGAAACTTTGTGCCAGAATTTGATCAAGGTGGAAATCTTTTTAGGAGCAAGCAACAACAAACGTGGGGTATGGGAAGTGGGGAAGCAGAGCCACCCATCTGCTTTTGGGGGGAAATCTCACAATGTTGAACGTGAAGAGACAAAACTGGGGGCTTAAATAATAACATTCTGTGATTTATCTCAATGCAAGTGCTCTTTATTAGAGCTTTTGATTGGTAATCTTGCACAATTTTTTATCTGAGGATTTTTTTTAAGGAAACCTTGAAATACAGTTACTTTGGTACAAAGTTCTTGATGCCTTGGGAGTTCATAAATATAGTTCAAGCTGCAGATTTTAAGTAACTTCTTTATCAAGCTGGCATGAACCCTTTGGAGATGGAGGTTGTGTGTATAAAATGTTGTGTGTATAAAATGTTGCTCAGGAAATGGCAGTGGTTGGCTTGGTGCAGTTCAGAAATTGCTTGTGTAAGGGAAGATAACCTGCATGGCTGCTTGTGAAACAATAATTTCCTTCCTCATCTTCAGTGGGATGACTAATATGTTACTTGAGCATCTCTGAGAGCTTGGTGTGCACAGGGGGAAATGGCTGCATGGTTTTGGGTTAAAATGTCTGAAACTCTTTCTGTGTGTGTGAATCTCAATATTTTTGTGGGTAAAAATAAACAAGGACAATGTTGTTCTAAAATACCAATAGTAGCTCTTACTATGTTAAGTGCTTAAATTACTTGATCCCATTTGCTGTTGCTCTAAGGGACTCCCTTATTTCAGGGCTTGGAAAATGAGGTCTAAAATTTAGTTTGTAAGTGCAGAAGTATAAATTCTACTTCTGAAGTGTAAAGTTGACTTCTAAGAGCTCTGAGAATAATCCCTCTTCAGGAGTAGTTAATAAATACTCCTAGTTAACTGTGTGGCTTTGAAGAGGGAAATTAAAACAGAAAAATGTTCTGTTAATGTGGTTTAAAAAAAAAAAAAACAAACAATTTCCTTTCACCCACCTTTTTTCTGGTTTTTGTGATGCTCTGAAGCTTTGGACAAGCTGCATGCAGGCCCTCTTCAGTGTTTATGCACAGATGTGGGTGACACAGGGATTTTTTTTAATCTGTTTCACTTTGTGGAAGGATTTATCTCTCCCTCCCCTGTGCCATTTCCTTTTGCAGAGTGAATCTCTGGTGGTTTGTGATGTTGCTGAAGACCTGGTGGAGAAACTGAGAAAATTCCGATTTCGCAAAGAGACCAACAATGCTGCCATTATAAGTAAGTTCCAAACGTGCCTGACAAAAATTGTCAGAAAATCCTCTCCCCTCTTTTCTTCCCTGTGTGAGATTTCTGCTGTATCAGGTAAACATGAGCCAGGGGGTGTTTGTTCTCTGAGCTGCAGCACTTCCAATTCTGCCTGTAATTTTAACAATAAAATAGTGCTGTCCTTAGGATTCAAGTCTCCATCTGCTCTTAGCAGAGTATTTATATTTAATTATGGCTCAGAGTCTACCACTGTTTGTAAAGTGATTTTGGGAAGTCATGGGATACGCTGGAGAAGAAAAACAGAATCACAAGGACTAGAACTGCTGAGTGCTAAAAAGCTTCATGCATCCATTGTGTAAATCGATTGAAAAAAACATTGATCTGTGTTTTATTTTGATTTATAGTGAAAATCGACAAGGATAAGCAGTTGGTGGTGCTGGATGAGGAGCATGAGGTTTGTTAAATGAATTGTAAATAAGAGTATCTTCAGCCTGCAATGTATTGTTGTCTCTAAGGTACTGCCTTAGTTTCAAATTGTTATCAAACTCTTAATCTAATTTGGGTCATGAGCTTATTTAAATGCATGGTCACTCTGCATGTAAAGCACAGCACCATTAATAGTGAAACTATGCAGAAGCAATTGAGTTGACTAATTAATTGCACAAAAAAAAAGTTATTTTAAAGCTGTTTTAATGATGTAAAAAGCATCTTTGGCACCTGCTGGCTTTTTGAAGAGATTTCTGCTGTGTTTCCACGTAGATCTGCACATTTGTCTCTGAGCTGGTCTGCCATCAATTAGAAGCAGGATTGCTAATCCCCTGCAGACTCTAAATTTGATGGGTGGCATAATAAGGTCAGCCCAGTGTGTGGTGTTTCTTAACGGTCCATAGGGCAAAATTAAATCCTTCCCAGGGATTGGAGCATTAACCAGAGCTCTTGTTCCCTAGAATGTAGATGTTAATGTAACACTCAGATGTAATGGGGAATCCTTTTTGTGTGCTGAAGGAGGAAGGACTGAAATTTTCAAACTTTTGATTTATGTAGCTGATTTTAACTTACTTTATAGTGTGTGCTTACTTATTTAGTACTAGGGTTGGCAAAGCATGGTAACTGCCAGCATAGCCAACTATGCCAGAAATGTTTGCTCAATTTATTATGCCTAAAATAGGGGTGATTATTCACACTAACATTAATTCTGTGTTTAGTCATAGGAGTCTGTTGGCACACAAATCTTCCTAAACTGCTATAGTAATTTGGGAGGTCCTTATCAGTTCACCTGTAGATCACCATCTGCCCTACAGGTGTTTGTGTCCATTGCCCTGCTTTAACCTTCCAGTGTGAGGTACTTGCTCAAACATTGCTTGTGTTTAATGTCACCAGGGTATTTCTCCTGATGAGCTAAAGGATGAGCTGCCTGAGAGACAACCTCGATATCCTTGCCATGCTGCTGCCATTTGGACTTACTCACTCCTGGAAGCTGTTCAAAGTGTTGGACTTCACCTTTTTAGGCCAGTAATTGCTGTAGTGTGATCTTGCTGATCCTTTATTTGGGAAATAACCCAGGGATCAGTTCTCAGGCTGCACTGAACTGTTGTACCACTTGCTGAAACAATGACTCATTTAAGCCTTCCTGACATTTTATTTCCTTTTACACTATATAATGTTTGGGGAAGTAAAGCAAAGCCACGTTGCTGGTAATGTAAAGAAGTGAGTAAAATGTACCAGTCACTGGCTACTTCTAAATATAGAGTTCTGCCTGTGTAACTCTGGATCTGTTTTGGTGCTTTCTCAGGATGTGGCTGTTGTTGTTTTGCTGCAGTTACTGATTCTGGAATTGCTGTGGCCATGTGATCCAGGGAGGAATCCCTGTTTTGGAAAAAGAACAAAAGAGGGTGAAGTAAATTAACTAGTGAAATAAAAGGGGTACTTAAGTTACATGTGAAGAAAATACCTGCCCTATTAGCCTCAAGAGCTGGCTGGCACCATTCCCTGTGCTGTTCTGAATCTTGCCTTTCATGCCTACAGTGCAGTGGGAGGCTGAAAACAGAAGTCCTCACTAAAACTGCAGTTCAAATTGAGCAGAACACCTGAAACAACGAAGTTCTTGGTCAGCAAAGAAAGAATTTGGCTTTCATTAAAAGCCAAAACCACACTGGTGGGTGTGGGAAGTCTTTTTACAAAGCTGGAAGAGGAATATTTGTGATGAGAGGGTGATTTTTAGCTCTGATGTGACACATTACTACAGAGACAGCCCTCACACTGAGGCAGGGCCAGTTCTGAAAGTCAGATGTGGAAGTGAAAACAAAACAGTGAGGTTATTATTACCAAATTAAAACATCATGTTCAATGCAACACTGACTTCTGCCTGCATCAAGCTCTGATAACTGACCATTATATCCTATAAAATAATTGATTTCGTAGTTTCTTTAACCTCAGAAAAAACATTTATTGTGTATAGCTACAAGTACCAGCATGAAGATGGAAGAGTTTCCTATCCATTGTGCTTTATCTTCTCCAGCCCAGTTGGTGAGTGAACTCTGTAGCTACTGTGTGTTGTAAATTTGGGAATATTCTCTTCTAGGGAAGATAAAACTGAGTACTTGGTGCTCTCAAGGAGGTTTTCCTGCCTTTGAGGTTCACATTTAGGGCACTTCAGATGTCTGAGAGAAGAGATTCTCTCTTTCCCACTTCTGAAGGGTGAACTGGAGCGTTGGTTTCCTGCTTAGCTGCCAGAAGGTGTGTCTGCCTGAAAGTGCCTGTTCTCAGTGTGCTCAGCAACCTCTCAGGGGCAGGGCTGGAGCACTCTGCATCCCCTCATGGAGGTTTAACCTCATTTAACCTGTTCACTCCTCAGATCTTGGGGAGTCCTCAAAGCATGACCCTGTAAGGCTCAGGAAGTGAGCACAGAGAGGGCTGCAGGACACTGCCTCTACTCCTGAGTGGTTCTGCTCTGCTCCCTCTTGCTAGTCAGACATAAGTGACTGGGAGGGAGGAAATGCCTCTCATCTCACTAGGACATGAGAACCCATTTCTTTCTGTGGATCTTCGAATCCTATTCCTTTCATTTTACCCTTGAAAGGAACAGGACTTTAGGAGGGTTAGGATGGGATTTGAGAGGAGTTTTTGAGGGGCCTGGGTGTAATGGGCAGCAGTAGAGGATGGTGTGAGGGGACAGTCTAAAGGGCTGTCACTGCTGTGGGGGAAAAGGAGCAAAAGAGGGCTCCCTGTCTCAGATCTGAGCATGTGAAAGTGCTGAAACAGACTGTTCCAGGGGAAACAGACTAATCCTGGATCATCCCAGGTTTGTAGAGAGCAGTTCAGAGCATCCTCTGCTTGTGTCACAGCAACCCTCACCATCAACTCACCTGCACAGGGCACTGTGTCATTTTAACAGGAGCCAAATAACCTGGGTCTTGGTTTGGGCTTCCAGAGCTGAATTGCTCCTGGGCTTCCATCTGTGTTCTGAACTGTAGCAATGTATCTTGCTGGTATTACTGGATTATCCTTGTTATCCCCTGGAAGAAGATAAACTGATTGCATTGTTCTACCCTTCATTTCTCAGAGCTAGAGTAACTAGGTATATAAAAGAGTTTAGCAACTACTGAGCATATTCTTCTGTAGCTACCTGACACTCTTCCTTTGAATATCTTTAGCTTTCAGATTAGAATTCTTAATAAAAACCCCAACTTATTTTTGAATTGTTGCAGTGAAAATAATTTTTTAAAATCTTTTTTTTTTTTCCCCCTATAACTTCAGGATGTAAGCCTGAGCAGCAGATGATGTATGCTGGAAGCAAGAATAAGCTTGTACAGACAGCTGAACTCACTAAGGTATAACTGGCTTTTGAAATAACTCCCCCTTCACTGCAGGTTGTTGTTTTGTGTCTTGCTTGAAGCAATGGCAAGAAGGATTTTGTGAGAGTTTGTGATTACAGTGAACAGAGTTTGGTTTAGGAAAGCTGAAGGAGGAGTATGTATGGAGATTTCTGTACCTTAAAACACCAGGAGGAACAGTGTTCTGTAACACAAAAATATCCCTCAGTAGGATGGACATCTTTGCTGTGGGGGAGGAATTTACTGATGGGAAGAATAGACTGAAGCCTCAGTGTGGTGTGAATCAGTTTAGCTGGTTCCTGGGGCTGCATGCTTGCAGAACAGCCTGCAGGGTAAGTAACATGTGCCAAGGGATGAACAATTTCTTCCTGTGCTGGGTTCTCCCAGTACTGACACCAGAAGAAATCACTGCATTCACTAGGTCTGGCTGAGTGTATATTTTAGAAAAGAAATGTCACCTATTTTTCATTTTGGAGAAATGAAAAATTTTCTTTGAAATCTTTGCCTAAATGGCACCTAGACTCCTTTTTTGCCTCAAGCAGTAAAGCTTAATAGAGTCAGTAGCTGCTGCAGGTTTTTCATACCATGTGAAATGACTTCAGCACTTCCCACAGCACTTCCCTTCATTCCTTATCCTGCTGAGTCCTTTAACATCCCAGTAAAAATGTCTGTTGGGCCAGTAAGAGAACTATGGATCACAGAATGGCTTGAGTTGGAAGGGACCTTAATGTTCATTTGGTCCAACACCTCCCACCAGCCCAGGCTGCTCCAAGCTCTGTCCAGCTTTTGCCTCTTCCAGCTGTACCTTGTAAGAGAAGACACCTCTGTTCTAAATTAGACCTCAGGTTAACAGGAGTCAGTAGGAAGGCAGCAGAAGATGGCAGAAAAAATCAGCACAGCCCCAAGAAATCTTTTTTTAGATCTGTTGAGACTGTATCTTGGAGGCCTGATAACTGATAGAAAGGAGGTAGACAGTTTTTAGTAAGAAAGAAGAAGGCACTGGTGAGAAGAAGGTGAAAGCCTGGGAAGTAGCTCAGTTAGAGTTGGAGTTCCTATCACTTCTGACATGGGAGAAATTCAGCCTGAATGGCTTTTGAATGCAAGTCCAGGGCTGGGTTCATTCATTGTTCCTGAAGGCAGAGAGCACAGGCTGTCTCCAGTTGGGATTGCCTGCTTGCTCTTCAGATGTACTTTATTCTTGCCACTTGCTGAGCTGTGTTTCATTTTAACTCCTGCTGGGACTTCCTCCTGCTGTGAGTTTTGCTCATGACTCAGCTGAGTTCTCTCAGTCTCCAGTGACTTGCATATTAGCTTGGTTCCTGTTAAGCTGTTCTGTTCTTGTAACACTGATTTTTGGGGTTTCTTCACTTTAAAGACCTGTGAATTTGTAAAATTACCTGACTTTTGTCTTTGGGCATCTCATGGACTCCAGTAATCAATCATAATTGACATTGTTTTTGTTCAGGCTATTAAAAGCAAACCCCAAACCCTAACCAGTTAGTTGCCCACATGGAATTTAAAGTGTATATTGGTGTATTGGACCTTGTTTTCTGCTTCAAGGCTTCATTAAAGATTTCACAAAGCTTTGGGTTAGTAGCTTTTAGATTGTTTTGGGATTTTGCCCAGAGATGCTGTGGCTGCCCCATCCCTGGAAATGCCCAAGGCCAGATTGGATGGGGCTTGTAGCAACCTGGGACAGTGGAAGGGGTCCCTGGCATGGCAGGGGATTGGAACTAGATGGTCTTTAAGGTCCTTTGCAACCCAAACAATTCTGTGCTTTAGGATTTTGTTGGGTTTTTTCCCCAAGTTTTCTATTTTGAGATATTTTACAGTTGAAACAATATGCTACTGGCTACTATGAATTTATTTCAGTTGAAAGAAAAAATAACTGTGTGTTGGACTGAGTAAAATTGCTGAACTTTGGGCTTAAATCAATCCAGATATTACATTATTTGTATTCTTCAAAATACCATCTTGCTGAGATAATGCATGCTGAGATGGGGCCACTTCAGGGTTATTTTAAAATGTAGTACATGTGCTTTTCTCACATTCTAAGGGATAAGAGTAAAACCTAGAAATAGCATGACAAGATTCTTGTTTATGTTAGTGATGTTTTTGCCACTTAGTGTTGTGTATTTTCCTCTGATCTGATGCTTTCAAGAAAGCACCTGAGAATTGCAGGTTGGTGAGTGTTTTATTGCAGCTCAGCCATGTGTGTGGAAAGGTGCTGCTGCATTGTGTGCTTGTCCCTTCCAGCCCCATCCCTCAGGAATTGATGCAATGCCATTTTGTTTAGGTATTCGAAATCAGAAATACAGAAGACCTAACTGAAGAATGGCTGCGTGAGAAACTGGGCTTTTTCCACTAAGGAAAACCTCTAAGTATTTCTGTACCATCCTGGTGATACTGGAACCAGACATGAATACTTCCATCCAAGCAATGCACTGTATTCACAGCTGTCTCCTGCAGTATCTCTCTTGTGCAGAGTTTGTGCAAAGAATAGCAGGTCTGTCTCCTTGAAGTAACAAATCTTTGCAGGTGTTTCCTTATTTGTACCTGCTAAAAGGGAATACTCCTCTGCAGGGACTCCTTTTGCACTCCTGTGACTAATATTTCTGTAACTAAAATAGTTCAGTTCTGGATTTATAACCGTGTACAAACATCATTTGGATGCTGACGCTAACTTTTTCTGAGCTACAAATGCATCCTTATGACACACATTAGCCATTTATATGCAGAATTTATGTACTCTCACTTACCAGAGTAATTTTGACTTAATGTCTTCTCAATTTTGAAGCATTTGTTGGAAGCTCCCTGGAAGCATTTGTTTGGTATTAAAAAGTCAAAATCCTTGTACTGCAAATCCATCCATTTATCTTTCCGTCGAGTCCATGTGAACTGTCTCAAATTCTTGGAACTAATTTTTGTCATTCCAGTAATTCCTCAGTTGCCTGAGTCAATCTTCCTAAATTTCAGGGCAAAGCTTTGACTGTCCAGTTCTCATGCTAATACAGTCTCACAGGAACTAGCTGATAACTAAGGGCTGAACTACAACTCTGGTTCCTCTTGCACCAGATTTCTTCTTGCATCTCTGTTCTGACACTGTTGAGAAGTTTACCTCTGCTCATTTCCTGTTATCTGAACACCTGGTGATACTGTGTGCCTTTCATTTGTTAGCTTTAAAAGGACTTGAGAATTTTACACTGCCACTTCTTACAAATTTGGTAAAAACTTTGTTAAAGAATCCAAGTAATATTTGTTCCTAGTGCCTCGTGCTGCAGTTGACATCTGTTAAAACAAAAAGCCAACCTCATTTTCTTTGAAATTCCAATCATCTGCTCCATTTGTAGGAGTCAGGAGGTTAAAGCTTTTCATGATAATAAATGATTTGTATCTTTTTTGTTATAAAAGTTGGCCACACGTAGCTTTTGAGTATTTTAATTACAACCTCTAACTTTCTTAAAGGCTTTTTGGTCAAAATTACATTCCAGATGAAGCTTTTGCATAAATGATCATTTGATTTTCATCTACTTAACGGTTCATCTCTTTGAAACAGCAAATCTAATGTGAAAATAGTATTTAACTTTTATAAATGACCAGTCTTTTTACAGGTCTGTTTTATATGAATAGAGTAGTTGTGTGGTGTGGGCCACGTTCAGCACGTGCTGTGGCAGGAAGGAGGAGCACTCACGGGACAGTGTCTCCCTGTCTTGCTCGTGAGTGTTTGTTGTGCTTCTGAACAAGTGGCTGCGGAAGAGCAGCTTCCTGTTGATAACATACCTTAAAATGCAGCTGCCCCAACCAATCTGCTCGCTGGGAGGAATGCAGTGTTCAATTTGGAGGCCAGTATTTCATGCTGTGAAACCTTTGCTGAAAGCGGGGTTGGTTTTGTCAACTTAGGTTGTGTTAGTGGTAAAACACTAACTCCTGCAAGATCACAAGGAATTCATTTGCAAAGGTCTTCAGTGTTGGTAAATCTCTTCCTAGTTTGATGTTACTGCTCATTTATTTGTATATAAATCTGACTTGAGAGGAGCTTTTCAAAATACATGTTGGAATGATCCAATTAAATCGATACTTTGGTGCAGGAATGAAATGCTTGTAATTAAATTTCTGTGTTAACATACTGAACTGGAAAAACAATTTCATTTCCCTGGATGAAAAAATGTTGATTATGAAACTGTTGCTTGATCATTCTGTACTGCAGATCAATAAAAACCATGTCTTTTGTGACAAACATTGTATAAATAAGACTTTGGCCTAAAGGGTAGTGTCATTCCAAGCATCAGTCTGGGAACAGCAAGAATCTCTTTTGAGATTTTTTTTGGGATTGTACTAAAGGTGAGGCATGTCAAACTACAGTGTGGACGAGAGGGAAGCTGCTGCTTGGAATGTTCAGCTTGATTTGCAGTGGGGAAAAACTGGATTAATCATGTCTGTTGTACTTTGTACACTGGTGGGCTGCCAGCAGCCAACTGCTGCCTGCACAGGTCTGCACAAAAATAACTGTACAAGAGGCCTGTATCAGGAGGGAAGGGAGGAGCTGCTGCATGAAATGGTGAAATTTGACCTTTCATCTCTGGATTGCTCCCCCTTCTGCCAAGAAAACATTATTCCTTACAGCTGAACCTTCAGCTGAGTTCTTCCACTTCTCATGTTCTCGTGCCTCACTTAAGCACTTTCTGCCTTGGGTGCTGCCCCTCCAGCCTTGCAGGGAGCAAACAGATCCTCGTGAGAGTGTTCAAGCCCAGTTTCCCCTGGAAGGTGCTGTTGATGCTGCTCAGCCCACCAGTATTGCTCCTCAGCCAGCCCTGCCTGGCAGCTGCTCCTGCTTCCCTGGCTGAGCTGTGGAAGCAGCTGCAGGTTCTGGGAAGATGAGTGTGCAGAGGGTGTTTGCTGTTCCAGCCTTGTTTGTGTTCTCTTTGCTCTTCATGGAGTGTTTTGACACAACTGGCTGCTGCTAATTGTCCTGGGCTCTTGAGATGCAGGTAGTGCTAACAGTTGATTAAACAAAGACATCATTATGTCCAGGTCTTTCCTGCACAAATAATCCTTGTTTTCATAACATCTTTCCCCACCTTATCTGCAGAACTGTGTGTTCTGTGCTGCTGCCCCCTTGGGCTCAGTGGGAGGCAGATGAGTCCATGTTCAGGCCAGTATGTTCCTGCTGGGCTTTGCTGGTGAATTGCCCATCTGTAATCACACATTTCTCTTGAATTTTCAGACCTCTAAAGGACAGCATAAATTAGCCTAGGGGAGCCTTTGTAGCTAAAGGTCTGACAGTCAGCATTTTCCATTGGGAGCTCCTATTTTTCAGGAGTTAGTAAGTTGGCCATAAAATCCTCGGTCTGGAGTTAAAGGTCTCTCCAAGGGAGACTTCTGCCACAATTAATCAGGTTTGCTTTAAATATTGACTAGATGGCTGGGATACAGCTCTTGTAATCCTATTCACTGATGGTAAGCTGAATTTAAGCATGAGTTTGCATGTCAGCCCATGAAATAGACTTGTAGTGTTTTGAATATTTTTAACAAAAAATTGTAAATGCTGGTATTTGATGGTTTAAGTGTATTTCTAGTATAATGAATACTGTTCTGATCTATTAAAGGAGGCAATAATGCAGGTGTTGACACCTTTTTCACTTCTCCAAAGGAGCATCTTTGCATTTGTACCAGGATTCCATTTTTGTATCTTTAACTGTAAAATAGCTGGTCCAGAAACAATGTTAAATTGCTGACGGGTCTGACTCAAACAGGCAGAAGCAAGAGAATTCAATTCCTTACTTCAGAGCATTCCAAAAATAAACACCATGAATGTTGTTTTTATACATACATGTAGTGACTGTGAAGTGGGACATGAGATGGGGCTCAGTGAAACTCTTGTGTTTGTTCTGTGGTCAAGACTTGTCTTAAAAGGTGTGAGAGGTTCACGGCCAGATTTGGGAATTTGGCAGTTCCATGAAAATACCAGTAACCAGTACAACTTCCATATGCTGTTTAGTCTCTGCTACTTCACATTGCATGTTTACTTTAAACCAAATCTTTTTTTTTTTTGCTAAGCATGGTGCTTGTATTGGTTTAAATAAAATATTTCATTAAGAGGTTGTGTTGGCCTGTTTTAATTGCAAAATGGTCCCTGTGTGACAGGTGATGCTTGGTATGACCTTCCTCCTTTTCTCAGCTTCCTGGAGTTTGTGTTGGACTTTCAGGTGTCTTCAGTCTCAAGTGCTCCCTCATTTGCTGTTGTACCTAAAATAATTCCATTTCCATCTGCTGTGATGGGGAGGAGAGGAGCTGTTGGAATCCTGCAGGGAACTGCTGTGCTCTGCTGCTTTGCACCTTTGTGTCACAGACCTCCTACTGCCTGCAGATGAGGTGCAAGGCAGCGTGGGGCTCAGTGTCAGCCTGGAATGTCACAGAAACTTCCCTGCTCCACCTCTCCCACAAGGCTCCTGGCAGAACCTGGAGCTGTGCAATACAATGCAGAGTGCAGGTGCCCCCTGAACAGAGCTGTCAAGGAAACCAGAGCTTGAAGGAGACAGAGGAACTTGGGTTTTTTTACCTTCCCACAGTCATTGGCTCATCTCTTTCCTGCCCAAGAGACCACTGCATTAATTTGATTTAAGTCCTTATTTTCTGCATTCTTGCTGTTTCATCCTGTTGTGATCTTTGAGACTTTGATTCCTCTATTGTTGAAAAAACTGCCAAGTATAACCCAGGAATTCAGCTTCAGTACCTGCCATAGATTGTTTCTGTGAACACCAAGGAACAGCGTTAATAGGCCACTGATTAGACATGACAGAAATAAACCCCTTTGCTCCCAGGTGAGAGAGCTCTGTGAAGGAGAAAATGCACAGCTGCTTCAGCACATCTGGCTCCTGATGGCATCTCAGGCACTGAAAGGCAAAATCTGTTGCCAGAAGCTCGGGGAAGAAAAAGCTGCTAAGGGAGAAGAATGGTTTTCCTGAAAAGGAGAAAAAAAATTAATAAATAGCTCTCCTATGGGAGGAGAAGGTCACCTGTGGCGTCCTGTGGCATTCTCTGCTCGTCACTGAGTGTGCTGCACTAGGAAATGGGCAATAGCTCATTGGTACTGCCACATCACAGCCATAAAACAACAGGAGAGTAAAGAGAATTGCCAGATCAGGGATATGAAGTGAAGGGCAGCTGCCTCCATTCAGGAAAGGTCAGTGGCTTCTCATAGTTCTGGTGAAAAGGTCAATTGAGTGGTGATTAAAGTCAAAGCAAAGGGGGAGTAGGGATCAAAATGGGAAAGCTCTGCAGAGCAGGACCAGCCTGCAGTGCACCTGAGCATCCCACAGGGGTGCTTTCCCTTCCAGGGCTGTGGAGAAGCTTGCCCAGGGCTGGGAGTTTGCTAAGGAGATCTGTGGCTTGGCAGGGTGTCTGGGAATAACACAGAGAAGAGGAGAAATGTAATTTGTTCTGGAAGAGCTGGAAGAAAAATCACAGGATGGTTTGGGTTGGAAGGGACCTTAAATCCCACCCAGTTCCACCCCTGCCATGGCAGGGACACCTTCCACTATCCCAGGCTGCTCCAGGCCCTGTCCCAGCCAACTCCAAGGGATGGAAGCTGGGGCAGTTGCTGTCTGTGTGTGACAGACAGTGTGTAAGTGTGCCTGTGCCTGCTGTTCATTGACTGGAACACAAGCTGCCTCTCCCAGGCTCCTCACAGCAAAGTTCCTGCAGTTTCCTGTTCAGGTGCAGGGTGGGAAGCCAAGCACAGGCAGTGAGGTTCTGACAGTGCCACTGAGGCAGAACTGACACAGAGCAGCCCTGAGAGGGAGGGCTGCTGGGGCTGTGGGAAGGACAGGAGGTACTCTGGGTGTAAGAGTGGCTGGAATTTGTTCAGCTGCACTCCTGTATGGCAGGGCTGAGGATTCAAGGTGGGCCTCACCCTGTGGAACAAAACTGAAGATGTGGCAGGTGGGTCATCCCCTGCACTTGTTGGTTGGCACAGTTGTGTCAGCTGCAGTTTTGGTGATGTACTACAAGGTCTAAAGAAATTAAGCTCAGCCTCCTGTGGGAAAGCCTGCACAGAGGGACTTATAAATGCTTGAGGTGTTGGATTTGGCTCTATGTGTGTAACTCCAGTTTGGTTCCATCCTCTGCAGGGCTTCCCTTAGGGTAGGTAACTGCTTCTCTCTGCCAGCAAAGGCAGAGCTGTGGAGATGATGTCATTTGTTCCCACCTCCTCCAGAAGGAAACTCAGCCCAGGGAATTGGTCCTGTGTGCTGAGCTGGCCTTGAGGCTGCTCTGGGAACACAGTTTAAATGATAATTGCTGGGGAAGAGAGAGTTTTTCTGGGATCTGAGAGGCAGCCCTGGTGTTCTTGAAGAGCAGCCCTGAACTGCCAGACATGCAGGCGTGTAGGTTCCTACAGCACAGCAGGGAAAAGGAGTTGTAGTTCTCAAAATATGTATCTGGGATCAGCCTCTGGGGAATTGGCATCCTCTCTCTGGGCTGCAGAGTAAGGGAGTGGCACTGGCTTGGTTTGTGCTGTGTTCAAGGCATTGGAAATGTAAATTCCAGCATTGTTTTAATAAATACAGTTCTGAAGTACAAGGACTCCTGGCTTTAGCTTTTAACTTTTCAAATTAATACACATTTGTATCTGGTTTCTATATTGAAAGGTTGAACATAAGGCTAAGCAATTGCATACCTGAAGTTTTCTATTTTCATTTTGTGGGAAGCAGCAAAAGGTGAAATACTAAAGTGAGTATCGTCTGAAGGTGGTTAGGACAGTGCTGGCACGTCATGGACCTGTTGGAGTGACTCTCAGGAAGCCACCAAGCTGATCAGAGGAACAGAGCTTCTCTGCTGTGAGGAAAGACTGAGAGAATTGGGATTGTTCAACCTGAAGAGGAGGCTTCCAGCAGCTGAAAGGAGCCTACAAGAAAGATGGAGAGAGAATATTTACAACAGCCTGGAGTACCAGGGGAATGGCTTCAAACTGAATGAGTAGGTTTAGATTGAATATCTGAAGAACTTCTTGATGGTGAGGGTGGTGAGACAGTGGCACAGATTATCCAGAGAAGCTGTGGGTGTCCCATCCCTGGAAGTGTTTAAAGCCAGGTTGGACAGGGCTTGGAGCAACCTGGGATAGTAGAAGGTGTCCCTGCCTAGGGCAGGAGGATTGGAACCAGATGATCTTTAAGGTCCCTTCCAACCCAAACCATTCTGAGATTCCATAATTCTAAGTTCACATCAGTGTAAACTTGGGCACTGTTCCCCTCTGAGGTCTTGCAGGCTTTTTTCCACGTGTGCTGTTCCTTTGGGTGCTGTTGGATGCTGTGATCCTGTGTGGGTAAGAGGCTGTCTGATGCAGTGTGTGTGTGCAGCATCCTGTGCAGCCTCGCTGTGCTCTGGGTAACCTCCCTGTCCTTTCTCCGGCCATGGAGCCAAGGGGATGATGTCGATGCCTTTGCATAGTTGTGGTTAATCAGAGGGGCCCATTGTGCCCCAGCATGGGGGGATCATCTCCTCTGGACTGTCCTGTCGTGTTTCATTCCTTCAGGGACTGCAGACATGCTCTGGGTTAACCCTGTTCACCTCTGGAGCAACGTGAGGTGTCTCCTACAGAACTGATGGAGCTGGGCTGAAACTCCCCTGACAGCTCTCACAGCTCCTCAGCAGGGGACAGAGGGGAGACAGCAGCAATTATCATCCAGAGGGGCTCTGAATGCAGAACAGACGTAAACACTGCGAGAACAGCACGTCTGTCTGTCTTTCACGGCAGATTTACTCCTGTGACAGGGAAGTCCTGTCCAGGCTGTTTGAAAGGCACACACTGTCACCCCCGTTCCTGCTGTTCCATGCCATGAGCCCCATGAATGCAGCTTCTCTTCCCTCTCCTGGAGCCCTTGGCTCAGCAATTAATACAATGCACCCTTGAAATCCCTGTGCTAAACAGCAGCTGGTGTTGTCACCTCATTTCTGTGGGAAATGGGAAGACAGCAGAAGAAAATGGGGCAGAAAACATTCAGTTGAAAGGGAAAGGGGCACCAGCCATCCTGTACTTTTGCTGAGTCTTAAAGCATGGAAGCAGAGCTGAAATCAGGGGTCATTGTCCCTATGGAGCTGAAGAAGGAACAAGAGAGATCTAACATTTGTTCAAAATAATGTCTAATTTTAAATATCCACTGTTGGAAAATGCTGCTGGATAATTGGAAGGAGAACGTGCCTGCCTTGCTCACAACTGCAGACTGCCTGGCCATCTGCTCTGCCAGCAACAAATCCTGGATTGATCTGCGAGTGTGATTAATTCAGTGAGGACGACAGGATCAAGGGATCAGCCAGAGACAATATTTATACCCTACCTCCAACTGTGAATGTGCAATTGTTTGCTTCAGGAGTACAAAACAAATCGTATTGCTGTATTACTGGGAGAACAGAAAAATAGAAGCATCCACTCAGGAGCCCTTCTTCCCTTGGATGGCCCCATTCCAAGGTCTGTAAGTACAGTTTAATGCAAGCCAGTTCCCTGTCTGGGAGGTGAACAAAGCTGTTCTCATCTACAGAGAACTTTAGCATCTTTACTGCTGCTGCCTCATTCCTGTGGTTTAGTCCTAAAACCTTGGAGGCACTGGCTGTGTGCCCTCATGCACAGGGGCTGTGGATGTGGAGTGTGAGTCAGCCACTCCACCCAGCTCCCGTGCCTGAGGTTACTGGTGGGAGCCACAGCCAGGGCAGAGCTGGACTTTAAATATCCAGAACAACCAGTGGGGTGGATTTCTAGCACTGGTACAGCTTTGAGCTGATTTGATAATATGGATGTAGCTGGAGAGATCAAAAGCAAGATTTGTGAAGGAATTTAGATGTGGATGGAGGCTTTTGAAATCCTATTTAGTGTGATTTATGTGTATAAATACACATTGGGCCTGAAGGTGCCATACTCAGGGCCACAAGGGATGTGTGTAGGAGAACAGGAAGACCAAAGTCAGAGCCCTCCACAGCTTATTTTTTCTGAGACAAAGCTGAAGTTGTGTGTATCTCGCCTCCTTTTGGATGTTAATCCCTGGAAGTGTCCCAGGCCAGGCTGGATGGGACTTGGAGCACCCTGGTCTAGTAGAGGGTGTCCCTGCCCATGGCATGGGGGTGGAACTGGATGATTTTAAGGTTCCTTCCAACCCAAGCCATTCTGGGCTTTTAAGAGCTAAGGACTAAGGATGACATTTTTTGAGCCACGACTGCTACAGCTAGGCTAATGCAGAATGTTTTGGAAAATCCCCTCTGTTGTTGATGAGCAGCCAAATCCTGATTTGCATTATAATTATTTTTTTTAATACAACTCTTGATCTCTTTTCCTGTCCACACACTGTTATCATGCTCAGGATTGTGTGGAAAGCCATTAACAGGAGCTCTACCCAGCATGAGAAAAACAAGCCCTGTTATTTATGAGGACAGGTTGAGTGTTCAGTATTTAGCCTATTAAATGGAAACTGTTGCCATCTGACCGTGAATGTTGGAGGGATTGAGGCCACGGGTGGATTCTGTAATGAGTCCTGGTGAGATGCCTGGCAGCACCCGCGTCTGAAATTGGGTTTTAAATGTGATTGTTTCTCTTGAGACTGGCTTTCATGTGCAATGGAATTTATCATGTTAATTTGTTTATTTGAGCTCTACTGAATGGGAGAGCCCAAGCAGGGATTCTGGAGGTGAGTTAATTAGTGCAATAGGAAAGGGTGTTTGCCAGTGAGGAAGGGGAGTTGGGGCACTTGCAAGTGCAGGGATCTGTTTACCCTGCTGACAGACTGAACCAATGTCTGTTAGTGGATAAAGAGGGAAAGTGGGTGAGGAGTTCTGTGCTCTGGCTGCTCCTGATGTGGATTTACAGGGGTGCAGGAAGGTGACCTTGGCTGGACTCTGTTAGATACTCAGAGAGTCTCTGCTAAATTCACAGAATCACAGGATGGTTTGGGTTGGGAGGCACCTTAAAGCTCACCTCATTCCATCCCCTTCCACTATCATTCCAACACCTTCCACCATCCCAGGCTGCTCCAAGCCCTGTCCAGCCTGGCCTGGAACACTTCCAGGGATCCAGGGGCAGCCACAGCTGCTCTGTGCCAGGGCCTCACCACCCTCACAGGGAAGAATTCCTTCCCAATATCCCATCCAACCCTGCCCTCTAACAACTGGAAGCTGTTCCTCCTTGTCCTGTCACTCCATGCCTGTATAAAAAGTCCCCCCCCCCCCACTTTTTATGACCCCCTTAAATTGTAGATATATACTCAGTTTTTCCTCTCCTGAAAACCCAGTGAGTCAAATCTATTAAACTCAATGGGATTTTTATTACCAAGTTCAATAGTATTAGATTTCTCCTTGATATCTATAACTGAAATTACAATTTTTAGTGTTGAAGGATGTGGTTAACCTGTGCATAATTCAGAGAAATTGCTCCATAATCTTTCCTCACAGTTCTCTGCCAAAATCTTCCTCATGAACAGCCTGTTACACACTGAATTATGACTGATTATACGGCTGTTTTCCAATAAGGACAAGTACTCGAGAGGGATTTAAGATGAAGGGAACAGACACTGACATTTTCCCTGGGGATTCCAATCAGGATTAAAGTCAGTGTGTCCAGACTAACGGGAAGGTGCATTAAGAGCTGTGGGCCATCTCCAGAGCTCCTCTGTGGCTTCCTGGCATTGTTTTCAAAGTTTAATCAGAGAAGATACTCAGTCATTGTTTGATTTGAGATACCAAATGGATACCAATTGGAGTGAAATGAGAATTGATTAGACCATTTTCTACAGAATTTACTTTTCATTTCCTTCTGTGTTATCTTAAAAAAAATAAATAAATAAAATCTTTGATAAAGAAATCCTTCAGTGCAGAAATCTTTGTTGTGCAAGATTACAGCTGCCTTCCTCTTTTCCTGACAGGATAATTGCAGTTGAATGGTATGCCAGCACCCGAGGGAATAAAACACTGCATTCCTCCAGGCAGAACCAGGATTAATTGCAAATGCAAGTATGTGGCTGACACACCTTTTTACTTCTGAGACTGCACATCCCTGTTGCACAACATTTTCATGTGCAAGAAATCATCAAATACAGAAATATCTACCTTGAATGGATCAAACTGCAGTGGAAAACCTACATTCCCCAGCCCCAAGGTATGACAGCATCTCTGCACACATCCTGTTTCTCTACCTCCCACAGCTCTTGTGAGACAAACTGCCTTTGGCTTTGGAAAAGCCTGCACCAGGGAGTTTCCAGCACAGTCCAGTGCAAGGTCTGTGGGAATAAATGTGCCTGTGCAGCTCAAGGGTATTCCAAATAAGAAATAAACAATTTGCAAATAAATAAGGCTAAAGAAGCATCAAGTGATATGAAGAAAGTTGTTATTGCAGAGGGACTGCAGAAATTGTTTCTGGCTCCTGAGGAATGGTTGGAAGGTGGCTGTGATGCACTGCCAGGGCCTCTCTTCCTAACTCATCCTGTACAGCACCCTGAGCTGCAAGGAAACCACAACAGGCTCAGCCCTTCCTGATGTTCTCACTGCACAGTGGTCCTGCCTGTCCTTGCAAGGCAATGGGAAGGCTCCTGGGACAGAGCTGGGAATGGCTCAGAGCAGCTCTGAGCACCCACCCCCCACTCTCCTGGCCTTGTGTTCCCTCACCTTCTTATCAATCTGAGTCACAGAATCACAGACTGGTTTGGGTTGGAAGTCCTCAAACCCCATCTTGTTCCAATCCCCTGCCACAGGTAGGGACACCTTCCACTAGAACAGGTTTTTCAGGGCTTATCTTCACTAAAATTTATTTTAAAATCTGTTTTCTGGGTTTCACATCAAAGTTTCATAGGTCATAATGATGCCACAGCACTTTTACTGGGAGTAGTTTGTGGATGAGATGAGTGATTTTATGTTGAAACATCAACTTTATCTTTGCAACAGCCGATTTCCTAAAGACAGCTCATTTGCTACAGCTTTTCCTGTATTTTGGTGAGGGAAATAAAGTTTCTGCTCATCTCTCATTGTGACACTCCATTAATTGTGTATAAAGCTTTCCAGCAGATAACACCGGAAAATATTATTTAGTTTGGCAGCTGTTGGTTTTATGGAAATCATCCCTCACTCTGCTCCAGAGGAAATGATTGCAGCAATCATTCCTCAGTCACCCCAGCTTGCCTTTGCAAGGTGTCACTGCTTAAAGTGAAACAACTTTTACATGACCTTTGGAAAGGAGAGTGGGGTGATCTTCTCCTCAAACTGTTTTCTCATCCTGCTGTTTCTGTTGGACAGGCTCCAATTTGTATTGATTTGGGATTGTATGAGCAGCCCTCCCTTCCCCAGGGCTCTCACAGCACAGCCTTCTTCAGCATTTCTTCCTAAATTAGCCATCTCCCTTTTCTCCAGATGTAGTGTGTGCTGAGCAGGGAATTTTACATGATCAGGTAGGGATGGGAAACAGGGGAATGGATGTAAACTCAAAGAAGGAAGATTTAGATGAGGTATTAGGAAGAAATTCTTCCCTTTGAGGGTGGTGAGGCCCTGGCATGACTTGCACAGAAAAGCTGTGGCTGTCCCATCCCTGAAGTGTTCAAGGCCAGGTTGGACTGGTCTGGAAGGTGTACCTGCCCATGACACTGGGTTGAAAATTGATGGTTTTTAAGTTCCCTTTCAACACAAACTCCTGGAAAAGCTGTCAGTCCATGGCTTGCACAGGTTTACCCTAGGCTGGGTTAAGAACTGTCTGGATGGCTGGGCCCAAACACTAGTGGGGAATGATGCTGCACATTGGTGGTGCCCCCAGGGATCAGTGTAGGGCCCAGTTGTGTTTAATGTCTTTATGATGATCTGACTGAGGGGATTGAGTCCACCATTAGCAAATTTGCAGACAATGCCAAATTGTGTGGGAGTATGGATCTGCTGGAAGGCAGGAAGGCCCTGGAGAATGACCTTGACAGGCTGGATCAATGCACTGAGACCAAGAGTCCAAGGTTGAGTAAGACCAAGTGTCAGGTCCTGCACTTGAGTCACATCAACCCCGTGGAGCATTCCAGGCTGGGGCAGAGGGTCTGGAAAGTAGGAAAGGACCTGGGGGTGCTGTTTGACAGGGGCTGGACACGAGCCCAGGTTTGGCCAGGTGGGCAAGAGGTCGGTGGCCCTTGGCCTGTGGCCACAGGACCAGGGCAGGGACTGTCCCCTGTGCTGGGCACTGCTGAGGCCACCATGTGCTGTGCCCTGTTCTGGGCTCCTCAGTTCGGGATGGACATTGAGGGGCTGAAGAGTGTCCAGAGAAGGGAATGGAGCTGGGGAAGGGTCTGGAGCACCAGGAGAGGCTGAGGGAGCTGGGAAGGGGCTCAGCCTGGAGCAAAGGAGGCTCAGGGGGCCCTTGTGGCTCTGCACAGCTCCTGACAGGAGGGGACAGCCAGGGGAGTCGGGCTCTGCTTCCAAGGAACAGGGACAGGACAAGGGGAAATGGCCTCAGAAAACCTCAGGGGAGGTTTGGATTGGATAATATGGAAAAATTGTCCATGGAGACAGTGGTCAGTCATTGGGAAAAGGCTGCCCAAAGAGGTCTGGAGTCCCCATCCCTTTTCTCACACCTTGAGGTGTTCAAGGAATGACTGGAAATGACACTCAGTGCTCCGGTGTGTTGATAGTCACAAGAGTCATTGGAGTCGATGATCTTGTGGGTTTTTCTAAACTAGATTCTGTGACTCCATGACTCTACGCCAACCCTCTCTCACACCGCGCTCCGCAAAGCGCGATCGCACTCCCTCCGCCCACACTTTAAGGTGAAAACTCCGGATTTTTGTTCCATCCCCTCATGCCCCCCCTCACGAAATGGCGGCGGCCGGCGGGGCCGGCAGGGGGCGCTGCGGGCGCGGCCATGGCGGCTGCGCGGCGGCTGCTGAGGCGCCCGGCAGCCCCCGCGCGGCCCCGCCGCCATGGCCTTCACGTTCGCCGCCTTCTGCTATATGTTGGCGCTGCTGCTCACGGCCGCCCTCATCTTCTTCGCCATCTGGCATGTGAGTACGGGGACCGTGGAGGGGGGGACTGCCCGGGGAAGGGCCCCGGAGAGCCCTCAGGGCGTCCCCGGACAGCCGCCGAGGGAGCGGGGAAACCGCATCCGGAACCGCCCTAGGAGCGGGAATCGGCCTCCCTGCGGATAAAATGGGTTTTTGTGCGGGCATGAGTGGCAGGACAAGGAGCAGTGGCTTCCCGCTGACAGAAGGCAGGGATGGATGGGATATTGGGAAGGAATTCTCTGTGAGGATGGTGAAGCCCTGGCACAGGGTGCCCAGAGAAGCTGTGGCTGCCCCGGGATCCATGGAAGTGCCCAAGGCCAGGTTGGATGGGGCTTGGAGCAGCCTGGAATGGTGGAAGGTGTCCCTGCCATAGCAGGGTTTGGAATTGGATCTTTCAGGTCCTTTCCAGCCGAAACCATTCCATAATTCTGTGATTTGCTCCTCGAGGCTGGCACTGGGAGAGCAGCCAACAGGACCCTGCCTAAGATGAGCTGCTCTAAGGGAGGATATGATGCTTAGCAGGATATTTATGGTGTAAAACTGCCTTTTGTAGTTCATGCTGCACCTTTATGTTAAGAGGAAGACCGGTGTTCATATTTTAGGTTTGCCTTTTTTTTTTTTTTTTTTTTTTTTTTTTTTTTTTTTTTTTAATGGAGACACCTTTAGGAGGTATAACCTTCTGTATGTGATCCTACTCTGGCAGGGAAGTTGAACTGGATGGTCGACCAGTTCCGACAGTTCTGTGATTCTGGGATGTATGTGGGCTCAGCATTTACTATGACAATGAGGCAAAATATCTGTTGGCTTTTAAACGTGCTCTTTTTGTGGATTAAGGAACGCCATGCCAGATTCCTGCTGGCCACCAAGAGAGTCCTGGGTGAGGCTGGGGTCTGCACAGGGCTGAAAACTGATAAAGGGGATGTAGGAAATTCATTGCAGGTGGGAAGATAAAAAGTTGGGGAGTAGTCAGAGGCTTTTGAATATCCGATGAAACGACTGCTTTTGTATTTGTAAAACCGGTTCCACATCTGTCTTACCTGTGAATTGATGTAGGCAGAACTTAGGTGAAATGTTACTGAGAACAGAGGTAGCAGCTCTGTGCCAAAATGCTACTTTTAATGGATAAAATACAAAATTGCTCCTGGGGAATCAAAATTCTTTCATGTTTTTTTTCTCTAGATTATAGCATTTGATGAACTGAAGACTGATTACAAGAACCCCATAGACCAGTGTAATACACTCAATCCTGTAAGTAGCACACCAGACATTTTGTTTTGCTAAATAAATATGTGTAAAATGCTTATTTTTGGTGTTATCTTGATGCAATCAGCCTGGGCAATAGAATTGCATCAGGGTTGAGAAGCCCTCGCTGTTGTTAGAAGTTGTAGGGAAATTCTTTGTGTGATTCTTTAGTTTCAAGTTGAATATTCTGACTGTTATTAATCTGATGGTGATCTTGTCAGCTGTCATACTAACATTCTTCCAATCTGCTTTCCACATTTTCGGCACAAAGACAGTTGAAAAGGTCAAAAAGATTAAAAGAGTCAAAATTGCATTAAAGGTGTGTACTGCTTTTCAGTTTCATGTTTTTGAACTTCCCTTTCATTTTGTTAGGAACATCTGTAATACTATTTAGCTGTTTTGTTTAGTCTGCCTGTTCATCTGCTCGTTATTTGTTTGTTGGGGTTTCTAACAACCTCATGGATTTCCATATTTTGTGCCAAACCAATTCTGCTTGCTTACCCAGCAACTTGGGGAAAACTGTTACATGCCTGTTAGGTGTCAGAAAATAACTTCAGGCAGAAATAAATTGTGTTTTTTCAAGTCAGATATACTGAATTCAGATTAGAGGAGAATACTTGGGGATTTTTTTAAGCATTGACCAAGTCAGTTCTGATCTTTTTTTGAGGATTTGGGTGAGTGGAAGGTGATAGGTGCTCTCCTCACTTCTCTGTTCTGTGTTCCAGGATCAGGGCTGTGTCCCAGTGTCCTCTCTGGGATGCAACTCAGACACTCCTTGGCTTAGGAAAGGAATTTGAGGCAAACTGTGTGCCTGCATCTCTGACAGGCCAGCAGCATCAGGGAGGCTTGTTAAAGAACACAGAGCTTGATCCTGCAGCATTTTGTGCTTTTCTTATGGCTTTTACTCTGTGTGTGCCCAGGCTGAGGGAGGATGCAGGGGCAGCACAGCAGCGTGGCCTGACCTGTAGCTTTAGTGTGTTTTAAGTAAAATGCACACCAAAAAATAAATTTGCTGTAATTGGGGGTGGAGGAGGGGGCAGAGAGTGTGTTCTATGTACAGCACACAAATGAAAGTGAATATTTCAGTGTGAGGAGGGGAGGAGGAGAGGAGGTTTGCTGTAGGAGAGCTGTGCATCTAACAGTTTCCCTTGCTTGGTCTGTTCCAGTCATCTCTGCTGCAGTGTGGGAGAGGCCAACTCTCATTACATCGATGCATTTTGACCTTACTGCAACCTTTGTAGTGTAAAAATGTGCATGTTTAACTGGATATTAACCTTCTGCTGCCCCACGTGCATGGAGTGTCCTTTACATGGCAGCTTTGCTACTGACAGTCTGAAATAATCTCATATTTGCTGTTCCTGTGGAAGCAGGCTGGTCCCCAAAAGTGCAGTTCAGGCTCTTGAGGGGTACATGATGCTGGGTGTTGTTTTCCTGTAGAAAGAACCAAAGATCTGGGTAGGAATTGATGCACCTCAGTGGAGAGATTAGCCTAAAATAGTAACTCCTGAGTACACTGCTGATTCCTTCTCTTCCCTGCTCCTCTTGTAGTCGTGTCTTTTCTCAGCAACCAGATCCATCCTCCCTCACTTCTGTGATAAATATGGCAGGATCTGATGTAATTCATTTTTCTTTAGGACAGGCAGGGAGGATCAAGTGGGGGAGATTAGAAAGAGGCAGAGATCCTGGTGTGGGAGCAGGGTATAATAAACAAGAGAAAAGAAAAACATATTTTGAGATATGTAGGTAAATAAATACAGATTTTTCAGGCCTGGTGAATCTGTCTGAGCAGGCTGCCAAATGCATCGTGTGTTGGACAGGGTGGTTGTTCTGCTATAAATAATTTCATGTGTAAATGGTAAGTATGCAAAGAAGGATCTGGATGAAAATATTTACTTGAAACATTTTGTGTCCAACAGCTGAATTTTGGTGGTGTTGATGCAAGTTTACTTTGATATTCTTCATTTAGAGAACTAGAATGTCAGCAAAGTAGGTGGTGAGTGTGTTTGTTGGTAGCTTTTAGGTTTCTAGGAAGATATTCTGGGGTTTTAAAAGAAGAAAAAAAATTGTAAACCACTGAAACTTTGATGTTATCATCCCATGCAATGTTAATCACACTGCACAAAAAGAGAGCAGAGTGTGTTGTGTGTGTACAGGCACACACACAGAGACAATTTAAACCTTTGGGTAAAAATGGGGTGTTTTCCATGAGGAGTTTTACAGGGCTCAGTAGAGAAGGCAAAAGCTTTACAGAGCTGCTCCAGGGCTGGAGCCAGGCTGGGAGAGCTGAGGGTGCTCCCCTGGAGAGGAGAAGGCTCCAGGGAGAGCTCAGAGCCCCTGGCAGGGCCTGAAGGGGCTCCAGGAGAGCTGCAGAGGGACTGGGGACAAGGGATGGAGGGACAGGAGCCAGGGAATGGCTCCCAGTGCCAGAGGGCAGGGGTGGATGGGAGATTGGGGATTGGGAATTCTTCATAATGAGAGTGCTGAGCCCTGGCACAGGGTGCCCAGAGCAGCTGTGGCTGCCCCTGGATCCCTGGAAGTGCCCAAGGCCAGGTTGGAGCAACCTGGGATAGTGGAAAGTGCAGAACTGGATGGACTTTGAGGTCCCTCCCAACCCAAACCAGTTTGATTTGTATGATTCCTTCTGAACCTGGTAATAAAGCAGTGAATAGCAGGTAATAAAGCAGTGAATAGCAACACCTTGGGGTGACTTGTTTAAAACTTAACTCCCGTGTCGGGTGTGAGATCCCGCAGCTCTTTGCATGTGTTTACTCTCTGTACCTCTCCATGTTGTTCCTATTAACAACACTAATCTCTGCAGCATTCCATGCTTCCTGTGGCTCCATGGTACCTGGTTCTGAGCTCTGTGGGCTTCTGCTGGAAGCATGATGCTGTAAAGCATGCACAGTGGGAACTGTGAGGGAGAACTGGCTGTGCAGAGCAGCTCCTCTGTGCAGACCTGTGTGCCACCACGTCACCGCTGGTTTGGTTGGGTAAAGCTCTGCCTGGGGTGTCACATTTTGGGAATAGATCAACTTTGGAAAGTTCTGGATCTGTAAAACAGGAAAACACAAACTTATCTTTTTGCCTATAAACCATTCTGCAGAGCATGTTTCCTACTGATATTTCTCTGTTGCATGAGCAGAAATATCTCAGTGACCTCTTCTGAGTGTCACGCATAAAGTGTGGAATCTGTTAATTTAATAGAAGCAATTAAAAAATATTGATCTGACCATTAAATCTGATAAATTTTTCTCCTTGGTTCATGAATAGCATGTGAAAACAGCAAGGCACATAGTGCTGGCTGCTGCTTTCACGTTCCACAGTCTTGTTCTTGTTAGTGTTGGTTTTAAAGAATATTTTTAAGCAATTGTGTGCCTCCAAAGTAGCTGAATGCCACGTTTTGCTCTGTGCAATCAAAACTTCTAACTCACCTTTTTCTTTTCCAGCTTGTACTTCCAGAGTACCTCATCCATGCATTCTTCTGTGTCATGTTTCTCTGTGCAGCAGAGTGGCTCACACTGGGTCTCAATATGCCCTTGTTGGCTTATCATATTTGGAGGTAATTTTGGCGAGTGTGTTATGCTCAGTGAATTGTTACTCATTCTCCTGTCTTCTGTCCAGTGTTCTGTGTCTTGGGAAAACCCAGATGCTTTGTGGGGAAGTTCAGGTCATGGCTGTACAATGAGAGCCATCACCTGGCTTTCTTGGGTGGGTTTTATTCTCTTGTGCTGTGTGGGAATTGAGTTGTGTGTGTGTGTGTGTTAAAGGTGCACTGAGACAATTCCCAGTGTGGAATGCCAGTTGAAATAGCAATTCCAATTTCCTCTGCCATTCCTTAAGACATGGGAATTTAATTGCTTCTCTGTACAGGGTGTTATCCATGTCTCAGCTGTGGCATTCCCTGGTGGGTGGGGACAGGACCCAGGTCCCTGTGGCTGTCACCCCTCACCTGCCTGTGCCTCGTTCCAGGTACATGAGCAGACCCGTGATGAGCGGCCCGGGGCTCTACGATCCCACGACCATCATGAATGCAGATATTTTAGCCTATTGCCAGAAAGAAGGATGGTGCAAATTAGCATTCTACCTTCTATCTTTTTTTTACTACCTATATGGGTAAGTTTTCCTCTTCAGTCTGAAGCTTTGGCTCAGTGCAGAGAGAAATACTGTCCATAGGAATATGATCCTTCTCGTGCTGGAAGGGAGCCTGTGAGAGCTCCAAAGGGACTTTGGACCAGGGTGTGTAATGATAGGACATGTGGGAATAGCTTCCCACTGCCAGAGGGTGGGGTTAGATGGGATATTGGGAGGGAATTCCTGGCTGTGAGGGTGGGCAGGCCCTGGCACAGATTACCCAGAGAAGCTGTGGCTGCCCCTGGATCCCTGGAAGTGTTCCAGGCAGGGTTGGAGGGGACTTGCAGCACCCTGGCCTAGCCAAAGGTCTCCCAGCCCATTGCAGGGGTTGGAGTGAGAGGATCTATAAAGTCCTTCCAACACAAAACATGCTGGGAATCTGTATGGTCACCTACAGTGCCAGCTTTCCTGCTAAAGAATCCACATTCATCCCTGATTCTGCTCTAAAACACAATCCAGTTTGGTCAGAATTGCTATTTTGAATCTCTGTTCCATAACTGTAGACTGAAAAGCTCCAAACTTTTCTTCTGTTAAGCATAATACAATAAATCCCAGGGTATTTAATTAAGAAGCTGAAACTTTTTTTTCAGAGGAAAGTATTTGATGTAAATGTGATTTTGTTGAAGTGAAAAGTAGAAGAGTCATTTTGTCAGATCTTCAGTCACAGTCTATGTATCTCACATGGATTTGTTCCTTATAATAGACCCTGTTAGAATTAAATGTGTAACACTAAGCAAAATGATGCATCTTAATATTTTTTTTTTCTTCTGCAGCATGATTTATGTTCTGGTGAGCTCTTAAGAAGACATTCAGCAAGCTTTGTTCCAGTTAAGTGCATGCAAAAGCCACAAAAAACATGGATTCTTTACAACAAGAACCTCTGACCAAGATTAAATCCGGAACCTGATGTTCACAATTGAGTTAGAAAACAATGACTCCCCTATTTTTAAAATATTTCCACATTTTATACTTGTGGAAAGACTGTTTTCTTATATTTTCCTGGGACGCTGAAATTGATGAATTATGTGTAAATTAATACAAAGATGCCTGGGGTTTGAAAAGTTTTGACTTTGCACTCCATAAGGAACAGCCATAACCTTTGAGTAGGTGTTGGTTACTACTAGCCTTAGTGCTCTAGGGGTTTGCTGTAGGATGGGCTTTGTAGGGGCTCACTTGGACTTGTGTATCCCACTCTTGACTCTAAACCAGCCCTGGCTCCAAGTGCTTGGCAACAACTGGAATGCTCTGTGTTTTGCCCATAGGTGATGTTGGTCTTAGGATATTAATTCATGGACACAAAAGCAAAAATAGTTCTATTCTGGTTTATTTTTTTTTATTATCTGGTTAATCTGTATGTGCATCCATAGGTCCAGAGCCTTCTGTATCTTCTCCAAACATTAACCCTGCTTTAATCTGGAGCCTGTGCCATTGTGGTAGGAGAAGCTGAATTGTCCATGAAGGAATGAATTTAAATGTGTTTTTTTTTTTTAATGTCTGTGCTGATTAACAAATGGACAAACCTCCAATGTTTATCAAGTCCAATGATGAAAACACTTTTGGGTTTAGGAGTAGTAAATACTACAGACTTTTTCAAAGCAGAAGGTGAGATTGTGAAACTGCCCCGCTGTTCCTTAGTGCAATAAATGATAATAAAAAACAAATCTCAAATTCAGCAACATTTCTTTTTATGTGGTGCCTTTTGTTTTGTTTATAAATTCAACAGATCCTCACTGTGTTCATCAGTTGTTTTACAGTGGATTATTGCATTCCCTTTAAAAATAGAACACAGAATTGAATTACCTCTGGAAAAGGGGAGCTCTGAGTTCCTGCTTTTTTTCCTGAAGTTAAATAGCAGATAGGGCAGAGCAAGATGTTTCAGATAAATATTGCATTGTAAATTGTGACTGTGAACAGCTGCCTAATTTCCAAGTATTAACTAGGAATCTTTTTTCATTTATCTGTGCTGGAGAACAATGCAGTTTCCCCATTCTAGTAAAACTTTTTTTTTGCATAAACTGTGTATTTGTTCACTTTGGGTCTCTTGGGTATTAGGGGCAGTAAAAATGTATGAATGGCTGCACTGGGTTCCACCAGAAATCCAGATATTCCAACACTGGTGTGTTGGGCAGTGCCAGTGGCTGAGGAAAGGAATCTGAAACAGGGCAGGTGTTGAGTATCTGCCTGAAGAGTGAGAAATTTGGAAATTTGTGTGTTACAGATGTCCTGAGTGGGCTTTGGCATTTTACAAAGCTCTGAATGGCTTTTGTGCCATCAGTTCAGCTGCTTTTAGAGCAGTTTTGTAGCCTGGTCTGGAAGATCACAGAATCCCAGAGCAGTTTGTGTTGGTGGGGACATTAAATTAAATCCCATCTCATTCCATGAGGGACGTGGCAGGGACACCTTCCTCTATCCAGGCTGCTCCCAGCCCTGTCCAGCCTGGCCTTGGGCACTGCAGGGATGGAGCAGCCACAGCTGCTCTGGGCAACGCTGACAGTGAGTTCTGCAATAGAATTTCTGTGTAAAAACCATACATTTAGCAGTTTTGCCAACTTCACTTAGTGACCCTACACTCTCATTTTTTAGGATGTGGTGAAAATGTCCCCTTTTCCCCCTTATTTGGGTGTGAATGAACAGACTTTACTCAAGTCACCTGTCACAGGGGCTAAGTCTGTTTGCTCTCTGGTTGGAAGTCCCTCCACAGCTTTGGGACTGTCCTTTCTCCTCCACAGCCTTCCCAGAGGATGGAGAGTGGGAGTTTCTAGTTTTTTTAAAATATATTCAGGCTGTGGTAACTTCAGATTCTCTTTCCTAAGTAAGAATAGCCCTGACAGTTGATTGCTTTGTACATAAAATTGTTTTTCTCACGTTTCCTTGCATTTATTGAGCATTTCCTATGCTCCTATTGCTCAAGCTTCAGCATTCCATGATTATTTTTTTCCTTGTGCAACCATAAGTTTTAGTTTTTCATGGAAGAATTTTTGAAAGGCTTTTTTGGAAACTCATGAATATTGTTCCTATTGGATCATTTTTATTTTTTGCTGCTTGACTCTTCCAAATATGTAAGAGGTGACCTCAGCCTGTGGAAGCAAAGCTCATTAAACCTTTCTTATGTTTGTATATTTATTAATCCATTATGGAAACAAGACTGGCTGCTTGTAGCCCCTGGCTCTCCTCAACCTTCTAAACAAATCTCTTGTTCCCTTGGCATTTGGGCTGGTTTGAGCCAAATTCCACACTGGAATAAACAATGCAGGCCTGACTGAGCCCAAGTGACAGCTGCTCCAAGGGCCCAGCAATATTTACCCAAGTGTTTGCACTGTCCTGAGCAGTTTTAACTGGGTGTGTGGGGTGCAGAGGAGTATTCCCAGCTGCCCAGGGGTGTGGATAACACCATCCCTGTCCAACAACATCAGCCTTGTGTCCCAGGAGTGCTGGAGTAGCCCTTGTGTGATGCCTTGCTGGAGTACCAGGCCTTTGGCATTCAAAATGTGGACCTGATAATTGGTTTTGGAATTCGAGGAGCCAAAACATTATGGAGAAGATAAAGAACATTTCTCCCACCCTTAGCAAGCTTCCTGCTGAGTCATGTGATAAATATTTAATATCTGAAAACCATTAGATGCAAGAAGTACTGAAGCACATTTGGGGCAGGGTATTTGCTGTAAATTATTCTGTGCTGTGGAAACTGGAAAAGTTCCTGTTTGCCATTAGAGTGGGGAAGGGAATGGCAGTAAACACTAATTAATCTGCAGAAATCACCTTTCTGCTCAAAGTTCAAATGTTCAAAGATAAATTCTGAAGTTCACAAAGCAGGGACTTGTTCAACTCCAGCCCCCTGGTGCTGTGTGGAATCTCATCCTAGCTTTTAACTTGAGATGGTCCTGAACTTTAGCAAAATCCTGAACTTTAGCAAAAGCCAGGAGCTGTTTCATCGTGCTTTTATGAATGGATATGGTGAAACAGGAGAGACTGCTAGAGGACTGTTCCTGTGAGAGCCTGCCAGCCCCCAGCTGATTGTTTGTTTACTCTCAGTGCTGGCAGAAGGGCTGTGCCAGCTCACCCACGCAGCTGCAGCAGTGTCTCCCTGCCACAGTCACCTACAACCCCCCTGCTGGCTTTGTCACAGATTTGTGGTACAACACCTCCTGCTCTTGGAATGAGGAGACTCCTTCCCAAATAGCCCTCAACACATCGAGCAGAACCTGTGACATTTTAGAGAGAGTTGTTACGAGCTCAGAAGGGTGAGAGCTCCAGCTTGACTTTGCTTTACAGCAGAGCTGATGGTGTGAGGGTGTTTTAAACAGCTCCAGAGATGGAATTTCTATCCAGCTCCATTCTCCCAGCAGAACAGCAATGGACACAAACACACTTGTACATGTATTTTTCAGGCAGTGAGTATTAAAATCACCAAAGAGGGGAAGATGCCACATGTTCTCTAGGATTTCCTCCCCATCCCAATACTTTACACATTAGAAGGCAGCAGCTGTGTCACACAGGCAGTAGCACTGAGGAAAGGTAGGAGAGAAGTGTCTTGTCCAGGAGCTTTCCACACGGGCACCCATGGCAGGATCAGCTACCGCGACGCCGATCTCAGCGGCGGCTCCTTTGTGGCCAGGTGTGCAGCCAGCTTCTCCCGGAAGTCATGGAGGAAATTGTACTGCTGCAAATGCACAACCAGGCTGCAGTGAGTGCTCTGTGCTTTAGCAACAGGCACCACCTGTGGTAGAAAGCTGTTTGATAGCCCTGGATGAAAACTGCACCCTCTGGCCCATTTGTTCTTTGTGTGCTTACTCCACATCCTCTGGGACGTTTCACTGTCAGACACAGATTCCATGGACGTTGACTTGGATCCTGTGGTTCCCCATCATGGCCACAGGTGATGCACTACCCCAAGGCAATGCAAAACGTGGTCCTCAGAGGTGGGAGTTGTCAGAATTCAAAGCTGCTTTATTTGGAATCATGGTATCATTTAGATTGGAAAATCTCTCTAAGGACTTTGAGTCCAACCATTCCCCCAGCACTCTTAACACCACCACTACCCCACATCCCCACATGGCTTTTAAATCCCTCCAGGGATGGGGATGCCACCCCTGCCATGGGCAGCTGTGCCAGGGCTGGACAACCCTTTCAGTGAAGAAATTTTCGCTGTTATCCAACTTAAACCTCTTCTGGCACAACTTGAGGCCTTTTCCTCTTGGGAGAAGCTGTTTCTTGGAAGCAGGACACAGCTCAAACCCCAGAGAGCAGCTGTTAAGGCAGAGGTATCTCTGGGAAGTGAAGGAGGGGCCTGCCTGAGCTCTCACTGCTGTTTGGACCTGTGCATTACCTGCTGCAGCCCCATTACCTTGATGGTCTGTATGGCCCCTGATCCTCTCAGGTTCCTGAGGCTCTCTATCACCTGCTGAGGTGCCAGCGTGTCTGAAAGCTGGAGCAGGAGACAGGCAGCCACTGCAAGGGAAAGTGTTGACACCTGAGCGCTGCTGAGCACCTCTGACTGCACACAGCCACAGGTTTGTCCCATGAAAACCACCCTGGCAAACTATCCAGGTCCCAGGGCTCTTGGATCTCTTGCAGAATCCTATCTCTGGGCACTGGCCCATCTCCCTGCTGCTCCTGCCTCAGCCTATGGGCTTTAGAGATAGGTGAAACCCCTCCCACTGCCTTCCCAGCAGCATCTGGATGCATTCCTAGGCTTTTCAGGAATGAGTGCCAGTACACCCAGTTAATTCCCCTTTGTGTCTTCTGGCCATATGCCCACCCCTTCCTTCTGGGAACACACAGTAACTAACACTCCTGAAGGCTTTAAGGAGCAACACTGGGATCAATCAGATGCAGAGGAATTGCTTCATGTCCTTTCTGTGAACCAGGCTGCTCCTGGTAGTGGCAGTTTGGATTGCATCCACAGACAAGCTCCCAGCAGAATTTGGCTCTGTGGGTTTGTGGGATGGAGACAAATGCTTACCAAGACATGAGCGTCCAAGGCCACCATAACAGCTGAGAGAAAAGAAAACATCTGGTTGGAATGAGCTGTAGCAAACTGCAGCACCCAGGGACCCCCCCAGCACATAAACAGATGGACACAGTTCTTGCCTTAATACAATCAAGAGGAACAGTGGTACAAAAAAAGTCAGAACAAGAATTTCTATGTATTTTCTATATTCTATTTCTATACCTACAGGGATATATCTTATTTATTCTCCAAAACTTTTGTATCTTTCCATGGAAACTTCAAATTTCAAGTTCCCCTTCATTCCTGCTAATAGTCCCAAAGGTACAGAAGGACAGGAAACAGTAGAAGGATGGACAATTTCAAATTTCTTTAAATCCTACTCCAGATTAAGGGTTTGAGGACAGTTGTGAGGAGAAGAGCAGGGTTCTGTGTCAGCAGGAAGACCAAGGACTCAGTGGATGTCTGTACAGGAAGGTGTCAGTGGGATCATTCAGGGAACATGGAATTTGGAAAGCTCTTCCCTTCTCTTCTGAGCCCAGCTAAATAAACTCCTTTAAACCCATTCATGGAAATCAGGAGTGAATTTTGCACTGCTGGAAGCCACTGAGTCCCTGATAAATAGTCCAGGGAAATGTTACAGACTCACAGAGTGGTTTGGGTTGGAAGGGACCTTAGAGTCACTTCATTCCACCCCCTGCCATGGGCAGGGACACCTTCCACTGGATCAGGTTGTTCCAAGCCCCATCCCTGGCCTGGAACACTTCCAGGGATGGGGCAGTCACAGCCTCTGGCAAAGGAGTGCTTTAGCTGCCAACTCATTCTGTACCCCTGATATCCAGGTAGGCTGGGGGCAAGGAGCCCTGTGGTGCCACTCAAAACACACTTTAAAACTCTTGCTGGACAGAGCAAGGGGAAATGGGACATTCTAATCTTGAAATGGGACATTCTGATCTTCTGAAAGGAAGAATTCTCTCCAAATAGCTGCAGGAGGAGGAACAAGCAGACTTCACAGCATGAGCTAACCCTAAAGAGTGCAACTGCCTTTTCACACCATCCTATTTCCCCTGCTCATACACCTGGAGAGAAGCTGGCATCCTTTGCAGGAATGTGGGGTGATGGGGAGGCAGAACCTACTGTATCACTGTTTTCTGCTTATTTTCCAGGCAGGCTCTGAGCTCTTCCAGGATCTTGCAGCAGGTGGCAATGTCGGGAGCATTCCCATCAGGAATGGGGTGGTGGTGCACACACATCCCGTGCTGCTGGTAGGTGTCAATCAGGTTTGGTACTCGGTATTTTGAGAGCTCTCCTCTGGTACAAAGCACAAAAACATCCTGGATCCCACAGCTCTTTAGTTCTCCTGCCAATGGATTAAGACACTTGCAGATAAACAAAAGCCAATCAAGCTTAAGGATAAGCAGATAAGGACCTCGGTCCTGATCTCTTGTTTAATCTTTGGGGCTAAGACAGTTGGAGTGAGCAATTTTGGTTGGAGGACTCTTTCTTCCACTGAGCCTCCCCCACATTTCCCTTCAGGTAATCCAGGAGAGGAATTTTCTCAGTTCAGAGGGAATCCTGAGAGAATCTCACTGGAGAACACAGCAGCACTCAGGACAGCCTGTTATCCACCTAAGTATGCTTCTGTCCCATCTCCAGTTAAAGTCACAGAATCCCAGGATGGTTTAGGTTGGAAAGGACCTTAAAGCCCATCTCATTCAACCTCTGCCATGGCAGGGACACCTTCCACCATCCCAGGCTGCTCCCAGCCCTGTCCAGCCTGGCCTTGGGCACTGCCAGGGATCCAGGGGCAGCCACAGCTGCTCTGTGCCAGGGCCTCACACCCTCACAGCCAGGAGCTCCTTCCTAAGCTTGACTTACCCAAACACTGAGAGGATTTCTTATTGGTCTCTGCTCTTTAGTGCTCACAGCTGAATACTCAGCACAAGTCTTTACATAATTCCATCCTTTCTATCCCAATTTCACTTTTCTCTGGGAAAAAGGAAGACCACAAGTTTGTAATTCATCTTGATCCCAGCTGCTCTGAAGTTGCCTCATGGGTACTGTGCAGCTCCAGCCTGGAAATATCCTGACTATTTATTCCATAATTATGGAATATTCATGGAATTGCCCTTGGCACAAAGAACACTCACCTATATCTTTCTGAAGATTTCTTCTGATATCCTTGAACCTGCAACCTGAAACAAGTTATGAACAACAATTACCACTGCAGGTAAGTGACATTTATGGGATGGCTGCAGCAGCAGAACAGAGCACAGGCAGCCTCCCCCCAAAATCAAAGCAAGGAACGAAGCCACAGCCTGAATAAAACACAGTTCTTGTTTTTGCAGGTAGATCCCTGGTGCAGAAGGCAGTTTAAACACCATTATCTGCTTAATACTGTAATGCAATAGGATTAACCAAAGAAATCTGCCCAAGGTTTTAAGGTGCTTTGTGTTTTCCAGATGAAAAGTTTTGGATATTTTAAATTTGGATACAGCATAAAATCCCCCCACCAACACAAATAATCATCCAACAAATAAAAGGGCTGAATAAAGATCACTTAAGAGTTGAGTGGAGATTCACCATGGCAGCAGTTCTGGTAATTAAAAATGCAGACAAAATTTATATGTTTACCTTTTTGACTTAAAAAACATGATCTTGCATTAAGATATTCTCTAGATTAGCTTTGGTGTTTCCAAACCTATTTCAGGGGTAGATTACAAAAGGAGTCACCCACAACACAGGAATTTAGGGTACAAGGTATTACCTCTCTTAATCTCTCAAACATGCCTGCAAATTTCAGTGAATGCTTCTTACCTGGAAGGGAACATAGTCCCAGGAACTCTGAAGAGTAGAGAGGAGACAAAGACAACCTATCAGAAAATAAAAAGTAAAATAAATAAAAATCAGAAGGGAAGGTTTCAATTATTTAAATGTATAAATAAGTTTAGAGGCGGTGTCAAGAGGGTGGGGCCAGAACTTTTCACCAGTGTCTGGTGTGACAATGAGGACAGGAACAAAATGAAACATGGGAAGTGAGGATGAAGAAAAATGTTACTTTGAGGGTGACAAAAGGTTTGGGTGGAGGGGACCTTAAAGATCATCTTGTTCCAATCCCCTGCCATGGCAGGGACAATTTCCACCATCCCAGGTTGCTCCAAACCCTGTCCAAGCTGGCCTGGAACACTTCCAGTGATGGGGCAGCCACAGCGTCTCTGGATAACCTGTGCCAGGGCATCTCCACCCTGTCAGTAAAGGGAATGGAGGCCTGGAACAGGCTGCCAGGGAAGTTGTGGAGTTTTAAATGGAAACATTTCAAACCCACCTGGGTGTGATCCTTGGCTCTGCTGTGGGGGAGCCCCTGGGCAGGGCGGTTGGACCAGCCCCAGCGGCCCCTTCCAACCCCAACCCCATCCGCTGACACTTCCCCAGCACCACCGGGCCCCCCAGCCCGGAAGGTCACCAGAGCCCGGCTCGGGCTTTCCTTGCGGAGGGAAAACCCTCTTGTTTCTCAGGATAGAGATTTAATACCATTTCCCCAGAGAAAGGACCCCGCGGGTGCCGCCTCACCAGGAGATGTGGAGCGGGCTCGGGTCCTCCTCGGCGGCCTCATCGTCTGAGGAGGCGAAGCCGTCGGCTGGCGCCGCAGCGGGCTGCGGGGAGAGCGGGGGTCTCATCGTGGGGCCGGGACCCTCGGCGGTGCCGGGATCCGGATCCCGATCCCGATCCCGATCCCGATCCCGATCCCGGTCCCGGTCCCTCAGCGGTTTCACCATGGCGCCGCTCCCCGCCACCGCCCGTTCAAACTGGCCCCGCCCACCGGCCCATTGCCCAATGGGAAGCTGCGGCTCAGCGGGTGCGTGGAAAGTCCAGCAGGGCTTTCCCCCGGCTTCATGAGAGGAGCACGCTGATTGGTGAACAGCAAGGAGGGCGGGGTTTAATATGCAAATAGTGCGGTGATCTCTGTGCTGATTGGGTGAGGCGGAGAGGCGGGAGGGGCGGTCTCGAGCGCCGGGGGCGGGGCTCCGTGAGGGCTCCGTGAGGGCTCGAGGGAGGGACATGGGCGGATCCCCCGCCCCTAATTCCATTTAAAATCCCTCTTGAGGGTGTGTTCCTAATTATCCTATTCTTCATAGTCCCTGTGATTCTTGACGGTGATAGGGCAAGGGGGAATGAATTCACAAAGATATATGGCAGGGTTAAAGGGGATATTAGCAGGAAAACTCTCCCTTGTGAGGGTGGTGAGGCCCTGACGCCGGTTCCCCAGAGAATCTGTCTGCCCCATGCCTGGCAATGTTGTAAGATCGGCTTGGAACAGCCTGGTCTAGTGGAAGGTGCCTGCTGATGGCAGAGGGTGGAACTGGATGGGCTTTAAATTCCCTTTCAACCCAAAACATTCGGTGATTCCATGATGAAACATGGAGATGGATGTGAGCCTTCGCTCACAGAATATGCAAGAGCAGGGATGGTCGTGAGCGGGTGCCTTGTGGGGGTTTTGAGTGGTCAATTCCATGTGCAGAGACCATAGACCTTTCCAATAGTAAAAAATGAGCCATTTCTGCTCTTTTAAGCCATGAAGTCAAATATTCTTGTCATGGTATTGCTTTTAATCGTGCTGTAAAAATAATTTTTTGAGATTCTTGCATGGAGTTTTTATCTGAACATAACTAGCATGAAGGATTGCTCCAGGGAGGCAAAAATACTTTTGGCTCCGTCTTTTTAAGAGCTGGGCTGTTGCCTGTGCTTACGGAATTCTAGTAGATCTTTTTTTGCAGAATTTCTGATTTATTCTGTGAGTAACTCTGGCCATTAATCAAGAAGAAGAAATACATGAATTACCAGTGTGGGATTTTATTTATTAAAATTGTTTTAAGGCATTTCTACAGCCTGTGTTTGGACACACATAGAGCTACACTCTAAAGGATCCAGGCATAAACAGGAAATTTTGGCATCAATTTGGAGTGTAATGCCATGGAGGCTTCCAAAGATGCTCCAAGTCAAAGGAATTGCTGGGCACAAGTGGTTTGAGCTTGGTGGGATTCCCAGTAGGACCAGTGCAAGATCATCAGGTATGGAGATTTTAAATTTTAGTCCTGCATTAGTAACTTTGGTTCCACAGCTGGACGTTTTATTGAAACCTGCCCGAGAAGGATTGTAGGAGCAAATTGCTTGAAATGGCAGTATTTAGGATGGGTTCAGGGAATGAGGGAACAGATGATGAGAGGATCAAGGAGAAGTTTATTGAAACTCAGAATATGATAGCAGAGGTACAAAAATTACATTACTGAGCATAATGGGGAATTAAAACAATCCAGATGTTGCAGGCTATGATGAATTATGGGAAGAAATACATCCTAAGGATTGAGGCAACATGAGGACAGCCAGTCACTGTAGCTGCAAACATGATTTTAATAACTCAGGAAAGGCACAAAGGAGCAGGTATGTTGTTTGCTTTTGTTTTTAGCTGTGAAACAAGCTAAAAACATTAGATATCATGTGCAACACTCTGATCAAAATGTGAAATTTGCTGTATTTTTCCCCCTGTTATTGATTTTTTCCTATTCACCAGAAAGTTATTGCAGACTTGAACTCTGGGGATTGCAGCTTTATGGAAGCAGCAGTGTGAGGCTGATAAATAAATATGAAAAGAGCAACAATGGTAATGCTCCTGGTCATTCTTCAAAAAGATCAAAAGAATTCTCAGGACTTTGGGTGCCTTCATACAGTGGAAATCAAAATGGTAATGCACAGAAAATGGTGATAATGGCTGTGGCAGAAATAAATAGGGATAGTAAGCGTGAAATTTGAACTAGATCTAGGAAAAACATTGGGTAAAAGAACCCCAAATCCAGACTTTGGGAAGTCCTGTGAGTTTCCTTATTACCCTTGGCATCTTCCAGAATTCAATGACAAATACTGTGTTTATTGGCTGATTGCCTAAGGGTGGTCTGCTTATTTCTTAAACTGAGCTGTTGCCCAGCACATCAAATAGTTTGTTGAGTATTTTGTAGGAAAGATTAATTTTCTGCCAAAAAGTGTCCTTTTGACATATAAAAAGGGGAGCATCACCATCAAGGCTTTACATTCTGGAAGTCTTTATCAGTTCATAAACTGGGGGCCTGTGAAGTGGATAAAAGATAAAGATTGAAATTTGGAATTTGGAAGATTTAGTTGGTGAAAGGTATGATTTAATCAGAATTTTAATTGGGCTTTTAGATAATTGGTTGGTGCAGGCAGACACAAGAGCCAGGTGTACCCACAGGAACATCTGCCTGCAGGTCCTGGCCCAGCCAAAGTGAAGAGCTTTATATCCCGAGTTCATAACTTTATATCCAAGTTCATAACTTTATATCAAGGTCATAACTTTATATCCCAAGCTCATAACTTTTCACACCATTAAAAATGTTGAAATTCCAGACAAGCACAGCCAAGCCTAACCTGGTTTTGCTGTCCCTGGGTCACAAGAAGAGCTCTCATCTCTGGGGACAGCAGAGTGCTGCACACATGTGACATCTCCTATCTGCCATTCAGCTCTCAGGTTTCATGGACAAAATAAATAATTGATTTACATCAGGTAAAAGCTTGCAATGAACGTGAGTGTGTGGCAGGGAGAGCCAGGGGAGTGGTGTGGAACAAGGAATGGAGGAGATTGAAGGTATATCCTCTTAAGTAAAGATAAACCTTGAATAAACAAGCTCTATAGATGTGATTTTTTTCCTTGCAATGAGATATAAAATCAGATCTGAAATATCCAAATCATCAAAATAATTTGAAGAACATTGATAACCTTTAACTTCATACAATCATCTGTGATGTCAAAGACTTGTCACTTCTCATTTCATATCTCACTTTCTCAGTTTTAGTGAGCCTGATTAATTCATGTGGTCCTAGGTCTCTTTGGGAGCCCTCCCCCAGTCATAGCACCACAACATCCCACAAGGAGTCATTTTACTTTTCCAGGTTGTTGTTTATGGAGAGTAAAAAACAATAGGTGGAACAGATCCCTGGGAGTACCCAAGGCCAGGCTGGACAGGACTTGGAGCACCCTGGGGTGGTGGAAGGTGTCCCTGCCAAGGCAGGAGTTGGAACGAGATGGGTTTTAATCCTTCCCAACCCAAATCCTTCTCTGCGATCCTCGCTCGTTCTCCTCTCTCCTGAACGGCAGAGGGCGATCTTGTATTAAAAAATTTCGGTTTTACCCCCATCGAAGCCTTTCCCTCACGAATTGTTGTCAAAAGAATGAAGGTTTTTATCTCCAGAAACATACGGGATCAGATGTCTGTATTATTCTGTGTAAATGTTATCTCTGTTAGGGATACTCGCAGTAACTATCAGGTTTTACACCACACAGCAACGTTGCTCTATAGTAAGTGAGAATTACTGAAGTAAAACCTTTAGGATACTAATGGACCAAATAATAGAACTCACCGTGCAAGAACACTGTAGAAATCTGGTGTGTTGAGTAATACTCAAGAAGTTGTTTGAAAATTTTTTTTTTCGATTTAAGAGAGAAGTTATCTGGTTTAATATGTTACATGAAGGTTGAGGAAACAACATGCTAAATGTGTTCTGTGTTTATTTCAGTCTGGGAAGTGTCTGCCCTTCATCTGATGCCTGACTGCAAACGGAGAGGCTGAACCAGTCTCCAGTGCTCAGGTGGGGAGCCCTATTTACACAAAATCCCCTTTTGGTATCACAAGTAAACTGTTCTTGTGAGTGTGGCTGGTCTGCCTGAGCTAAAGCTCACAGATTACTTCAGTTACTCAAATGCAAAGATATGAAGTACATGACTGGGTAAAGAAGTGATATTATATTCTTTGGTGAGTTAGAGTTTTGGAGCTGTTTTTTAACACGTTTATTTTGTGTAACAGCTTGTATCCCTGCCATGTCACCTGGAGTGCTAAAGCATTTGGTCCCCGTGAAGGAGAATCGCTGAACTATTGCAGATGGCCTGGCTTGATAAACTTCTTTGTCAATTAATCTGTTGCAAATGCCCTCAGTCTTCTGAATGGGTTTTCCTCTCGCAGCCCTGTGATAGTTCCCTGTGGCTCCGGGATGGAACAATCCTGGGCAGTAAAGAGATTGAGATAATGACAGTCCATGGTGACAGCAGGGCTGGCAGAGGCAGCCCGGGGGAAGAAAGACACATACTTGCCAATAGAAATACCTCCATCCTTTGGGAATTGTGGCTTGGGAATCAAAGCTGACCTCATAGACAAGAATGATGGAGAACAAGCTTTTGATTTATGACTGGATGAAGCTCAAAGTCTGCCCTTCTGATCCTTCTTTACAACACACCTTTTGTATTTTATATGAGCTCTTTCACTTTATTCTCAGAATGTTATCTCCTGGGGTATCGTTTTTAAGTCTTTCAATGTTGCAATAGTTCACTCATCTCCTTCATAGTAGTTAGCTTTTGTTTTTAATGAAGCTAAAATCCCCTTTTAGTATCACAAGTAAACTGTCATTTATATTTAACATGACTGATCAGCTGCTTTGCTTTTTTATTATTTTTTTTTTCCCCTGAGTTTCATGAAAGCCAAACCCATATTTACCTTCTAGACCACAGCTAGGGAATTCCATTTGCATTCACTGGTTGCCTCAAGTATTTACCTGCACTTGAATATGAAAAAAAATTGCATTTTTGGTACTGGAATTTGTGGGTCAGATCCTTGCAAAATGTTGAACTCTGCTGAGTTTAATGAAGCTCTGCTGCTTTTCACCACCCATCTCTAATGAAGGCATCCACTATAGTGATTGTAACACCATGTCCCTCTCCTGGGAATTCGGCTCTCTGCTACCTGCTCACTTTGCCTTAGAGGCTTTTAGCAAAATTGTGAATTCTCTGAAAGTTTTAAAATATGAATCTGGGTCTAAATCTTGTGCAAATCATCCATTGTCCCCGTTTTCCAAATCTTTGCTGTGCCCTCTGTGACAAGCCACAGAAAGGGGCATAAAAAGCATTTATGTGCCTTTTATAGCTGGGAAGGGCTGTGACAGCACAAGATCAAGTGCAGCTCTCTGCAAAGGAACGTTCTGTGCATCAGCTCTGTGGTATCTGTGTTTGGGGTGTTTGTATTTCCATATATCTGTCAGTCTGTCTGTCATCTGCCTCCCTGTCCCCCTGACTTATGTGGCTGTTGATAAATACCCTCCGTTGGTGATTAAAAGGAAGTGACCTCATCAGTTTGTCTTTGCAGCCACAAAGGTTTGGTTGTAACGTGACATTCCATCCTATTACTCTGGTTTACACCAAATTCAACAGCTTGTGGCCTGCAGATACTCAGGATAAAGAGCAGAAAGAGACTGACCTTGACAACCTCATTTCTCATTCCTTTCTTGTTATAGGTAATATAGCTGAAAATGTGGTTTTAATTATAGTACTAATGAAAACTGAAAATCCAGACAGACACTTGACAAACTCTGGTACGCTTTATATTACATTTGTGCTAACTACAAAGTATCCAGCTGGGTGTAACATTATATCTCTTTTCCTTGAGCATCCGCCTGACTTAAGCTGTATAATTAATGTGTACTTTGGCTGCAGGTCAGCTTACAGTTGGTTTTTTAGAATTTTTACATTTTTTAAGATGTTGTAATGAAACGAATATGTTTATTACCTCTGTGCCTGCATTCCCCAGAGGGATTTAATACCTGTGGAGGAGCACTGGCTGGGAGAACTTGAATAAAATGCCTCTGCCAGCTGAGGCTGATGCATTAGAAGCCTGCTTTGAAAAGTGGGTGTAAGAAACAGAATCAAAGAATGTCATGTCCACAGATGTGTTTAACTTTGATTCACCTCCTTTGTATGGTTTGTTGATTTTAAGTTACGACACCAACACACAATTGCCCGAAGTAGAATTTGTGAAGGGATTTATTTCTTTTCTTTTTTCTTTGGAAAGAATTTTGTTTTCAGAACTCACCAATGAGAAACTGATGTTCTCAGCTAGAGCCAGAAACACTAAAAGCAGGTTCCCTGCCAAGCTCCACCAGTGCACCTTCATCCTGACCTGTCTTAACTCTGCTATTCCAGCCAGGCATCTGAGTGCACCAGCATGTGCATGTAATCGTGTTAAATAAAATCCCTGCTTTCATGATATGGACAAATGCTCTCTTGGGACAGGACTGAAATTAGCTTTGAAGGGATTTTATTCTGATGTAAGGCAAAGCTGAAATTGAGTTACAAATGATAAAAATCTGAGTACTTCCATTATGCTGCTGTTCTCAAGGACCTGCTGCGGAACCCAAAATTTTTCTTAACAAAAGTATTAGTGTGTTTCTCTTGCCAAACTTCCAACAAACATTTCTGACATAAAAGAAAATAGCTGCAGCACAACCACACTCACAGCAGGGACCACAAGGTGTTACTTGTAGAAATGAATGCATAATGATTTTCAAATGAACTTCTCTGGCATGTTCCTGTGGCCGGTAATGTGGTTTGATGTTTGTGTGAGTGCACAAAGCTCATATCTCCAAAACCTATCTGCAGCTGTGCTCTAAACTTGTTTGGGGATACAGATCATCTGAGGCAAGTTTGATTTTTCTCTAACAGCCTCAGACTGCTTCTACTTTCTGCCAAACATGGATGTGAAAAAAAAAAGCTTCTTATGAAAAATTATTCATGAGCAGCTTTGCTAATGTTTAAACTGAGTTTTGAAAGACAAACTGAGTCCAGCTGGTCAAAAGGTCTCCCCAAAAGACTGTAGCAACAGGTGATTGTTTTTAAAAACTGCCTTTCTAAAAAGGATTGCTGGGTAGAGTCCCTCAAAGGCTGTAACTTGTTCTGGAAGAAATCTTGGAAGACAAAATGCTAAAGAGATGCACTTCCTTTGTTCAGAGGAGGGTAGGGAGTTTGGAGTTAGCCATCTTCTACATTTCTGTTTCAAAAAAACTGAGAAGCCTTGCATGGGTTCAGGTCTGTCAGACTAAGAGCCCAGTCAGCCACAGCCTCTGCTCCAAGGGCCTGTGGTCTGCAGAGGCACCAAGGGCAAATCCCAGCCCAGCTTCTCCCACAGCTCCACTGGTTTTCACAGGGTCTGCTGAGTGCCCATTTGGCACCAGGGACATACACTGGCAGCAAGTAAAGGCATTTCCCATCTCAAAGAGGAAATAACACCTGGTCTCCAGTTAGCAAACAGCTAAAAAATGAATTAAGCCAGATGTGCTGAGCTCTTGGTATTGACACACATGGCAGTGCAGCCCTTAAAGTGTCCCTCCTGTGGCCTCTAGTTATACTGAGCTCTTATTTCCCCCCTATAAACATCATGGAGAAGGATTAAGCAACAGAACCCCATTTATATCCCACATTGTGCCAAGGAAAGTTCATGGCTGTGTTGTTTGTCAGGTGACAGTGTAATGGGTGGGTAATGTTCTAGCACTCACTTGTTATTCCATTGTGCTAAACAGACTTAGAGGACAGAAGTACCTGGAAAAATTTGATGTTTCATATTGTGCATTATCATTATTTGGCTTATTTTCTCCCTGTGTTAGTTTGGAGTCTGTTTCTCCCTCACCCTAACCATTCTTCTGATTAGTCCCACGAAGCCCAGAGGAATTACTACCATGAGTAATGCTGTTAGGTAACACTGGCTAGGGAGGGAGGAACTGCTTTCTTAGCCTTTCCCCCAAGCAGTCAGTGCCTGTAAGTGAGAAATCCTCATCAGTGGGTGTGTTAGGTGGTTCTGGTGTGGAAAGAACCAGGAGCTGAATTTCCTGGATGGAAATATTGCCCATTGCTCCAATGAAGTCTTCAGTCACAAGTGTTCTGCATTCGTGTATTAACAGCCCAGGATAAAGCTGTTCTGGAAACATGGGGAAAAGTGTTAAATTTTCTCATTTGCCCACTCATCCATAACAGTATTTTGGTGTTATGCTTGTCACATGCTATGTGTGGTTTGGATTAATTGTGGTTTTTTAGAAGGTGCAAATAGAAGAAGGAGGGTCAGCATGACAGTTCCTTTCAGTTTAAATGTTGGTTTGTTGACTTTGACAAGGTGTTTGTGCATGGAATTTGCTGGGGCAGTTCCTCAGATGGAGCAATGTTTACCATTTAACATTTCCAAGAAAGGGCTGGAGGAAAGCTGAGTTTTCTTTGATGGGAACAATATCAGAAAACAGTTAGATGTGTCTGGAGTAAAACCAAAAATCTGCATTCTGTACCTGTGCCATAGCTGTCTAGGAAATGAGGGATACCTCTGCATGTTCCTGGGTGTTTTGTGTTTAAATCTCTGACTTATTTGAGCTTGCAGATCTGTGGAAGTAGATTTTAAAATCTGCTGCTGTTTGTTTGTTGTTTGATGGTTTCCTGCCCTTCAGGGGCACTGTCTGTCTGCACGTGTGTGTGCTCAGCTGAAGTGGGGATGTGGGGCTGCTCACTGGCAGATGCACTCAGCTGCTCCATCCCTTGGCAGCAGCTTCACTCTCAGATAACACCCTGCAAAGCTTCAGCTGCAGAGATCATCAGCTGCTCACAAATGCACTCACAGAGTGGGGGCAGCGTGCAGTTCCAGTTAAACTGGAAAGCACAGTTTGGGCAGCCAGACAGCTCCTCATGACCACACAACTGAAGGGGATTAAAAATTGGAATTACCCCAAAGTTCCCATCACTTGGCTGCATATTCCACAGTACAGAGAAAAACATTAGAGGGGAAAATCCCTGAGGAGTTAACAGGCTAGATTACTAAGTGTAGTATTTTATCCCAAATGCCATATTAGCTTGAGCCTAGAACTTTCTCTTGATCCAATTTGTGCAGATTGTTCTTTCTTAATTTACAATAATTAATAATCATACCATATTTGAGAGAGGATCATGTGAAGGAGGGCACTGAGCACATTCAGTTCTAGAGCTGTAACTTCAGAGGACAGAAACATAATGTTCCTTAAATAGAACCCTGGTCAAGAAAACGTATATATGCATACATTAGTTATGTGTGTACATATATACACACACACATTCATATATGTACTTTGTTTCTCAAGTGGCCCTTTTATGTTTTGGAGCTGGAAGATAACAAGGTTCTCAAAACAGTAATGCTGGAAGTATAGTCATGAATAATGGATCTAAGGAGAGGATTTGTCACTAAACACTAATCATGGTTCTAATCAGTTTATAGAAAGAATTAGAACCCATTCAACCTTTTCTCAACCTATAAAGTAATAATCTTCTCTCTGTGAGACCTAGATGACACAAATGGTGAGATCCACTCCTTCAGCTGTGAAGTGCAGTGTACATCCAGCATGGCAGCAATAGATTCCTGATGTATTTCTGATCCTTGGAATTATGCTCCATGTGGTGGTCCTGAGTTGTGTGTGGAATAGTTGTGATGCAGCCCATGGCTGGTTTGTACCTTGGATGCAGAGTTTTTATGGTGGCCAATACTCTGAAACTCGTTCAGGCAATAAATTTACTTGCCTTTGAGTTTACAAGGCAATAAACAGTTGAGGCCTTTGACCTCAACATTTACCAAATACATTTGCAGCAGTTGTGTTTATTGACAACTATTTATAGGGAAGTATTTTATATGGAATTTCACATGTGAAAGAGAACAGCTTAATTTTGCAGCTTTTATTCTTTCTGATTTCCATCTTCACTTCCTGTCTCCCTGACTTACTTTAATAGCTGAAGTTGCAGGTTAATGCTGAAAAATACTCAGGTATTGATAAAACAGTTAATTCAAAGCTTTGTGACAGATTTTTAGTTTTCTTCTATTTGTATTTTGGATTACTGAGAAGAAGGTGTATGTGTGCTACATTTTGCAAGGCATTATATAAGTTTATTTTAAATCCTCTCAATTATCTCAATAGCTATTTACTAACTTGAAAACGTTTCCCATGGGTAAATGGGAGACTGTCAGGCCTGAAATAACTGGAGAGCAGAAAGGTAACAGCACTTTCACCCCTCCCTGAGTCTGTCAGCTGAGCTCAGACCAGATACACCTGAGTGACTGTTCCCAAAACAATCCTGGCTTTTGGAGTTGTCACTTTTAAAATTTCCTTGGCTCTGGCCCAAATCCTTGAGTTAATGTTTAATTTCAGGCCCAAAGCATGAGACTTCAGTGTGACTGCTCATAAACTCACAGATAAGGACATGCTCAAGTTCCTTGCTGGAAAACAGCCAGCATGCTTTTTATCTCACAGCATCATGCCTGTAAGATCCTCATTTCAATCTGGAGAACCCTGATTGCCTGAGTTCTTCCAGAAAAAGAATTTCAGATCCTGTGGAATTGCTGCCATTCACACCTACATAGCTCACCAAATTCCTGCCCCCTGTAAGTTGTTTTATGCCAATTTGCAGCAGTTCAGGATTTGCTGCAGAATTTTGATCAGGAATTCTTTGTGCCTTTGTGTAATTGGACTTTTTTCCTTACTGCTGAGGTTTTTAACATTAGTATCTTCAAGCCAAGTGCAGCAACATTTTGAACTCTATTAGAAAATCTTATTTAACCAGATGGTCAGACTCTCAGGTGGGTTACACAAAATATGTTTAGAAAGCAGTGTCTTAAGCTTCAATAAATCACCATAAATGGGTCCACAGTAGATTGTAATCCAATGTTGATTTTCATTCATGTGACGTAAAAAAATGGGCTGATTCTCTGGAGTGGGTCTGTCCACACAGGAAGAAGTTAATAAACGAGATATTTTACGTATTTGCTGTGTTGAGTGTTTAAAGGGGTAAGAAATACAATTTATCAGTGCAGCCTCAGCTTGCTTTGTGAATTATGTTTACAGCCCATATCCCAGATTCACACCCTGGAGATCTGTGCAAATAATAGGAAATGTCACTGGCTCACATTGAGGTGGTGACAAGTTGGAGTTCTGGGGTAGGACAGCACTTTCTTGGCACCTCCATGTCAGCTTGATGAGGTGGCAGTGACACTGGGCTGGAGCTGGAGTCCTCTGATAGGACAGTGTGGGGGAATTGCTCTGTGGGGTTGGGTTTGGGTGAGCCCCAGAACCCTCTGAAGGAAATCCCACACAGGGGTGCCTGGAAGCTGCCTCAGTGTGGAGCTTTGGCTGAGCTTGCTGGGAATGCACAGCAGGAACGGGGGCCCTCAGTCCTTAGGGATGGAGGTGTGGAGCTTTGTTAAATATCAGTCAAAGAAATAAAATGGCATGGAGGGGACAGGGGGCACGAGCAGCCTGTGACAGTGTGAAGGCAGCTCCAGACCTGTCAGCACAACTGTGAGGAGCAAGCCAAGAGCCTGGGTGCTGCTCCTGCTGCTCAGAGCCTCTTCCATGGATCACTGCTGGGGCCTTCAATGTAAATCCTGCCCCACAGGTGGCCAGGGTGACCTTACTCCTGCCTAGAGTGGTGAACATGAGGAAAAGGAGAAATCTTGTGCTTACTTGAGCTGACTCATAAATTAAAAACAAATTATTTTGATTTCATTTCATTAAATTTAAAAGTGGGGAAGCACTTTGTACAACTTAGTGGTTTACATGTTTAGGGTTAGGCATGTTTAGGATTACATGTTTAGGGTTAGCAGCTCCTGCCTTCATTGTTTGCATGTGTCTCAGCCATCATCCTCCACAAAAATCCTCATTTATAAAAGCTCATTTCTATTTTATTTATAAGAAATAAATATATAAATTTAAAAAATAATTAATTCTCACTTCTCATTAGCTTAACTTAAATTCACTCCTTTATCTGCTTTGTTTTCCTTCGAATTTAAAACAGATTCCCTTTTTTCCTTTGCACATATCTGACCTAAAGCATTAGGCTTTCACATCCTGGGTGGAGGAGTCATACTTGAGAAGAGCCTTTGGAGGCCAATGAAAAGAAATCCCCACAAATAAAGCCACAGAGCCTGGAGGAATTACAGCATCATTCCTAGATCCCACTGGCTGCCCTCTGGGATCACTCTGTGTTTCTGTGAAAGAAATCACAAAGGTGCTGTTCTTTGTGGCCCACAAGGATTTACTCAGAAAAACAGCGATAAGGAAACTTAAAATGCATCAGAGTATTCATGATCAGAATTTGCTGTTGACTCTTTTCTGATAAAACATGTAGATTTTTTTGGTTTTATATTGAAAATATCTATGTTTGTGGAAATTTTTTACTAAATCACAAAAAAATGTTTTATGCTGAAAATTTATTTTTTATATTCTTAGGATTTTATTGGTTGAAATTAATTATTTTCTACTGGAAATTTGTCAGAAATATCTAACTTTCCTTGACATTTTTAGCAAGGGGAAAAACACCATTTTGCCATCTTTAATAAAACTTCCAATATTTTCCTGCTATTCAGTACTTTTTGGCTTTTATATTTTCATTGTGACCCAAAATTTGGGGGATGAGGGAAGAACTAGGTACTCAAATAGCTGGAAGAGAACAGAACAAAAGCACTCTTGAGATTTCCTTTGGGAAGCTTCCCTTGCTGACTGGATTTGACTCCCAGCTGCCAGGAATGTCACTGGTGCTGCAGAGGAACTGCAGCCCTGGAAGGTGCCCAGGGGGAAGAACCTTTCTGGGACTGCCTGCAGCTCTCAGGATCCTGCCAGCCTGTGAACAGCACCCCTGTGCCATGGCTTTGACACTGATATTCCTGCTTTTCCTGGACAGCTGGCCACCAGGAGTCACTGCAAGGTCTAACACACCTTTGCCTACTAATCTGTATTACTTACCCTTAAAATTAAGGAACCTTATTCCTAATTTTTTATTATTTTAAATCTCAGTTGGCATCCCCAGAAGAATTGACATGCTTTGAGTGCATAATGCACTGATCTCTGTTACAGCTTTTTAACTGTTTTTGATTAGCAACACTCCTCTCAACCTACTAGAAATGCTTTAATGAAAAAACACTGTGTAAATCAAACACACAAATAACCCACAAGCAAACCAAAGGTTTGTCCATTCTCATTGTGAGCCCAAGCAGGCCTTGGTCAAACACCTGAAATATGACATGAAAGTTGTTCTGATACCAAATTGAGATCTTTTGGGCATCCCTATGAAATTTTTCCCAAATCTGGCCAAACTGTATGGCTCTCAAAAGATTTTAGTTCACAGATGTTTATAGAGGCTTTTGGGATTTGGCAGCCAAATTCTCTGAAGTTTTCATTTCATAATTCTTTTTCTTTGCTTCTAGTGCTGTCTTTCAAGTACATACTCAGGATAAATAGTAGAAAGAAGCACTTGATGGGAATTCCAATGGAGAAAATGGGAGGGAAGTAGGAAGTAGAGGTAAGGAAACAACAAATGATCTGAGTGGAAGCTGTTAATTCTGTTCTCCCATATCTGTTGTGAAGACAAACTTTTTATCCAGTGTGGTGTACTTGGATGTTTTGTCAAAAGAACACTGGGAATGCCTGTGAGGAAATGGATAATTCCATATTAAATGTGGAGTTTAAGGCTGTGTGCAGGATAAAGCCTGGGGCTGGCTGTAGAATGGAAAATAGAAAGAAGTTAAATAACTGTGACAGTGTTCACAGGGGTCTCAGGTTGAGGGAAGAGATGAGGATCTGACTCCATGTTTCAGAAGGCTGATTTATTATTGTATGATATATATTACATTAAAACTATACTAAAAGAATAGAAGAAAGGATTTCATCAGAAGGCTGGCTAAGAATAGAATAGGAAGGAATGATAATAAAGGTTTGTTATAACAGCTATAACAGCTGGGCTGTGATTGGCCATTAATAAAAAACATCCAACATGGGCCAATCACAATTGCACCTGTTGCATTCCACAGCAGCAGATAATCAATGTTTACATTTTGTTCCTGAGGCCTCTCAGCTTCTCAGGAGGAAAAATCCTAAGGCAAGGCTTTTTCATAAAAGATGTCTGTGACAAATAACAGTTTTGAAATCGGTGAGCTGTCTCCTGGACAGCTCTAACTCTTTCCTCACAACAAATGAAGCGGTGGGTTGGTGGAAAAGAATTGTGCATGATCATGAAATGGACACCTGACTGAAAAAAGGGCTGAATGAAGTTTGTGGCGTTTCCTAACTTTTGGATTCTTGGCATTGCATCGTCACTATTATTTTTATTTTAAGACAGTGTTTGGATGCCGTAAGTAAAAGCAATGCTTTCAAAGCTTGTATTCCATCCTTAGCTCCAGATTCCTAATCACTGTCTGAATTAGCCTAGAGAGGCTTGTTTGTCAGACTTTCAGTCAGTGACAAATTGCTCACAGCAGCATTTTAGAAAACAAACCTCATGCCAAGTCTACAAACGATCCTCCAAGAGCTTGGGACAGTCACTTGCGCACTCAGAAGACATTTCCATGCAGAATTCAGGAGGTGAGATGTACAGTAACATAGCTGGGATGTCCATGTGGATTTGAGTGGCTTTCTTCTGGAAACTGCATTTGGATTTAATGCTTGAAATCTCATGAAAGACCACATCCCATTTCCCTTGCAGTAAAAGGGCCCAGTCCCTTTGTCAGTGTAGAGGGAGCACTAATGAGGGTCCTGGCTCAGGCTGCCATCTGTAAAAGAGTTAAGCATATTCTGATCGTTGTTATATCATTAAGGGCATACTTAACCCCACCCTTAATGAGGAACATACAGCCTTCAAGATAATCACATACATAAGTGCTCTGCTGAAAAGGAATTGATTTAAACCTGATACAACTCTGTAACTCATCCTGTTCACCAAGCACCCCTTCAAATTCCTTCCTTAACTACAGGGTGGGTGTACACCTTGTGGACATGGCTTTGAGCAGCAGCAATGTGGAATTGAACTGCTTCTCCCAGAGCTCTAGTAGCAAAATATGGCTGAAAACACCTGCAGAGGTTCTTGATCACCAGGGTGCTCAGCTGTGATCCACAGGCTGCAGTAGTGCCCACCCAGAGGATTAAACCAGTTTGCAACCTGCTCCTTCTTTTCAGGTAGCAACTCAGGAGCACACACAGTGTGCAGTGTTGGCTGCCAGAGTTGTTTGGATAGTGAAAACCCAAAATCAGAATTCCTGTTTTCCTTGTGGGGTTTCTGGACTTGCATTCCATGAGATGTGAGCTGCAGGGAAGAATATCAGCAAGGTGTAGGTACCATCTCTGGGCAGTTCCTCTGGCTTGCAGTCTGCATTTTCCCAAGAAAACAATCAACTGGGGACAACCTCATCAAACAGATCCAGCACACATTTGTGACTTTTTTTCTTTTTTTTTTTTTTTCCAAGGGAATGCTGTGATTCTTAGAGGCTTTTCTGCATGCATGGAAAACTGAGAGACTCCAGGAAGTGCCATTCCTGCTATTTGTGCACCCCAAATCTTATAGGGGAAGGTCAGGAAAAATGATCCATCCAGCCATAATGTCTGAATACCATTCACCTAGTTTGCTTCTCTGCCATGATGGGACTGGTTTTACCTGCTTTTTCTGTCAGTTTTGTGTTTATGTAAGTTTTTTGTATAATTTTAAAATAATTATTGTCCTTTTAAAATAATGTCCAGAACAAAAGTATGACATTTTCCTCCTGTCTGTTAATCCAAGGGCAGCAAGCACAGTGTTACTGTGTGTGCTGTATCACAAGGCAGAGACACATTTGGCCAGTAGACTGTGAATCCTCATGGGAAGTGGCACAAGGGTTTTCCAAACCACAGAATTTTATGTTGAAAATAATTGTCTGGAAGGTAATAGTCCCCCAGAATGGACTAATAGCCTGTCAGGTTTCACGTTTCCTTGAGTCACTTTTGAATTCATAAAACATTCTGAAATACTCTAATCCAAATTTGGTGCTCAAAAATGTCAGCTTCATGTGGGATGAATCTTTTCACTCCAGGTTTTATCTGAGGAGGATTCCTGTTTACCTTTCTCCTTTGGATTGCTGGAGACAACCAGGTGAGTCAGTTTGTGTTTACTCTCAGTAGGAACCCTGTGAAAGCCCTAATGAGGCTGTTGGTGCTGGAAGTGTCCAGCTGCTAAAATACAGATGTTGTCCAACTAAACTGGATTGATCCAGATCCAGAATGGTATTTCTCTGGCAAGGTTTAGCATTCTTAATGCAAAGTGAACCCTCCTAGCAGGGCCTCTTATACTGTGGGGTTTGTATTTTAATGAGGTAGATATTTAATCAATTTTAGGGTATGCTGGTATCTGCCTTTTGCACATGTTTCAAATAACAATGAAATTTATCCGCAGATGAAGTAATTGAGGCATAGCCTGATTTCAGAAGGGTGCACAGCCCTTTCTGCACTGTAATTCTAAGAGATTGGGGATCAATCAAAATGTTTTAAAATTAAGAGTTTTCTGCAGCTGGGACACTCCCAAGTTGAGCTACTTTGGTTTCAGTTTATAGCTCAACTTTTTTTCTCCAAGTCAAATGGTTTATTGTACCCAGGATTTTTTAACTGTCACATCTGAAAATGAAAAGTATCTTAAAAAACCCTGATATCCTGTAGAGATCTAAACCCATATTGAGCTGTGTGACCCAAACATACCCTGAGCTTTAATGGCAAGATGTTTAAAATTGAAATCCAGGTCCACATTTCACATGAGTTCCTCTCCTTGTATGTCAGAATTTGAACGCCATATTCAGCTAAAATACCTTGGAATTTGCCTTTGCTTAACTGCTCTCACATGAATTACAGCTCTGGAAATTGTTTATTGCCTCTAAGCATGGTTTTGGTGATTATTTAAAAAATAACTTTGTGGTGGTTCATATAACACCGTTTGGTTTGGTAAAGGTTAAAATATTTGAAATCCAGATATGGATTGTTGGGCCAGAACCATGGCCAGATTTTCACAGGGTTGCTTTACAAATTCTCTTACTTTTGTAATGCATTTTCAAACTTTCTCTGTATGACTAAGTTTTGCTCTGAGGTCTGGTTTCTGATACATTTTCTTGTAGTACACCACATTTTTGGACTGGGAACTGTTCATTCTGGGAATAAAACAGGACAACTTTGGCCATCAAGGTCAACCCATGGAGTACAATGGAGGTATCTCATTCCTTAGCAGGGCTTTATATGTGGTTGAAGAACAGAATAGTCAAGTTATCAAGAGTAACAATTAAGACAAATTGCATTTAACTGTAGTCAAACAGTTCATTTAAGTGTGTGTCACTGTGATGTAGGTGGTTTCTGTGCTGGATTCTGAACTTTATAGTTGACAATTTATTTGGAATCTTTCCACTAACAAAGAATCTCATCTGACAGAATGTCAAATCTTAAATGCATTGCTCAAATATTCCTAGGTGTGTTTCATGAGAGAATTCCAGGGGATTGTTACAGGATTGGGTCCTGTAGTATGGATCCTATCACACACATACAAATGAAACTGTATTGAGAGAGCTACATTGAACAGGAAAACATAGTTTAGTTTTAATGCTATTTTCAATGATTTGGAACAAAAGACTTCAAATGTTTCTGTAGTTTTTGCAAGTTTTTACATGGTTTTTTATTAAAGTTTTCTTTCCCATTTGAAAGAATTTACCTGGATTAATTCAAACTGCTTTGAAACTGTGTTTCAGTAGGAAAATCTTAAAATAAGCCATGTGCCATATTTTTTAGAATTCCATCCATGAGTGGAGTCATTAGATGTAGAATGCACATTTTCAAAATTCCTTCAAAAAGTGTTTGTTTTAGGATGCTGTGTGCAATTCAGAGATAAATTATAAATGACATCTTTAGATCTTGATTAGCAGTAAGCATAAATATCAGGTTCTGTAATGGGACATAGCAGCTGGCAGCTAGCATGACACTCAGTGCTTATCACTGTTTCTTTCTCTCCCTGGAGTTATTATTTATTTAGTTTTTCTCCCTCACCTGCCTCGTTCTCAGCCCACAGTGTCCCACAGAGGTTACACCAGGAGCAGGTGGGAGCCAGGCTGACCTGGGGCTCAGATTCCCTCCCTCTCCCCGTGGTGTCCTGCACCCTCTCCTGCCTGCTCACTACAGGATCACTTCTGTGAGCCCTTCTGTGCTGCTGAGGCAGTAAAGAGATGAAATTGGGGTCACTCCCCTCTGGGATACATTCACTAAACCTTCCAGTTCCTGATGCATTGGTGGCTGTACTGTAGAAGGACTTCCCATCAGCAAAATTCTCTTACAGAATATTATTTGCAGGGTAAATTGTGGAGAAAAACTCCAAGCAAACCACAGCAAATTATTTAGCAAAATAAATATTTGGAAAAGTGATCTCAATTGTTCTCTTTTGTGAAGCATTAATGGGGTTACGTGGGGAAGGTGAAAACACATTGTGAAATCTCTTCAACTTTAAAAAGGAAGAGAAATTTTAAAGAGAAGTTTTCCTCCTGTGAAATATCTGACAGCAGCCACTGATCCCATACATGGGGAACACAAGGGTTGGAGATGCAGTGTTTGGAACAGAAGATTCTCTGTGTTTTGTCTTTTCCATCAATCAATGGAAATAGAAGTTTGTGGTTAGAATATGGCTTTAAGTGCATAGATAAGAGCCCAAGTAAATACTAGCACTCCTCCATTCCTGAGGGAAGTTGGTGGCCTGCCCATATAATTTGCTGATAAAGTCCCATCTGTTAAAACAAAGTCCTGCAGCACAAGTAATAAATTTCAGGCAAAGACCATGAGAGGTTATATTTGCATGACAGTCTTTGCTGAGCTTTATTTTAAACCAGAAAAGGCAGGTGAAACTGAAATAAAGATTATAATATTGGCTTTAAGTTAGCTTTACACTTTTGGAGGGCAAATGAGAAATCCTGCTCTGCTTTATTTCCCTGGTAAACAGTGTGGCATGATAAACTGTGAGGAGAATAAAGTCATAAGGAAAACTCTGCTTCACAAATGACATACGTAGAAAAACAGCAGATGTCTGATGAAGTAAAGACCCAACTTATTGCCAAGTCTTTGGAAAACAAAATTAATTTCCTTTCGTCTTTGATAATGATGATGTAATGTAGTTAATAGGAAGAGCCTGCCATGCTCGTGGAGTTATTAAAGAAGAAATGTTAGACATGCAGCAGGTCAGAAATATGGGTTTACTTACCAGGGCCTTTTCCATGAGAGCATTTATAGATGTGGAGGAAAAAGAAAGATGATAGTGATGTAGAATGTTTCTTTATGTCTTATTTGAAGCATAAGATACATGTAATGAAACAAAACTTGTGAATGTCCTCTTAAGAAGTTCAAGATTCTAGTGATCTGTGCAAAGAATATTATTTTTGTAAGGCAGCTTTTCCTGTTGAGATATTACTGCAAGGAAATATATCTTTCTAGAGTGGAATTAAAAAATAAATTATTTACCCTCTGATTTTCCCTGATAAGAGTTAAACCAAGTAAAGATTGTGGGTGAGTGGACATGGCATTGGCTAATTTAATGTGTTTAAAATATCGGCCACAGCAACAAAATAGGTTTGATTTTAACAATGCAGTGTAGGAAATAGATGTGATTGTTTATTTGCAATGCCCTTTTTTAGTCGCTAGATGTCCCTGCCTGCTGGGAGGAACCAGGGTGAGGTACCTGGGGAAAGAAACAGGTGAAGCTGAAACCAAGGCTGGGCAGAGGAATGGAATCATGGATCATTTAGGCTGGAAAAGCCTCTAAAATCATCGAGTCCAGCTATTAACCCAGCATGTCCAAGGTCACCACTAACCCCTGTCCCCAGGTGTAGGGAGCTGTTCTGTTTAGGGATATTTCTGATCTTTTTGTGCACTTCAATGGTAGGAGAGGTAGTGCTGGAATGTATTTTTACTGCAGATACAGGATGAAAATTAGATTTGTTCATGAAAGCTTTTGAGGAGCTACTTACTGGAATGGTTGAAGCAATCAATCTTGGTTTGGCACAGCCTTGGTGACTCAGTCTCCTTCCCAGTGATTAAAAAATACAAAACGTTTTTACTGTAACCATAAAGGTGCTATGTAAAATTGGAATTTCATTGCTAAGACATGAGAATAACTACAATGCACACACATATATATACAAGCATGTGTGTGTATGTGTATATATGAGAGATAGATACATGCACCCTGCCATCACTGAGGCTGATATTTGTTTCAACAATGTCCATGACAACAACCTCAACAATAAAGTTTTGTATCATACAGCAGATTTTACATTGTGTGACATGACCACAAGTAGTCCCTAATTAACTGGAAAGCTAATATTGAAGAAGATTTGCATCTATTTCTAAAATTTCTCCCTTTCAGTACAAAAGGCACACATTCTGATGAATGCTGAACCCCACCCTGGTGTGAACAGACCGTGCTGGAGTCTCATTCTCATGCAGGTTGTGGAATTGGCTTTTGTCTTTCCAGTAACAACCCCGTTTGCTGCAGATGGAAGCCAGGACTCACTTTGTGGAAGGTCAGCTCCAAGGAGAGCTGGGACAGATGTTGTTCCCTTGTCAGGACAGCTTTGGACTTTAAATATTTGACAGTTGAGTGCAGATCACAAGTACAGAAAGCAGAGCAAAACACTGCAGAAGTGATTGTGGTTTCCAATTAACAAGTGAAAAATAGTGCCAGAGTTGAGTGTAAAATACCAAACATAACTCTCCAGAGAAAAAGCACATGTGACTGAAACAGTTCCCTTCAGCTGAAACGTGGGCATGGGGACTGCTAAACAGCTTTTATTGTAAAGTTTTATTTTTTGCATATATGGCTAAAAGTTTATGGGCATTTATTTAGGCTTTAGTCTGCCCTATTCCCGATTTGACTTGCCACAGGTTGTTGTAAAAATAAAATTGTTTTGGGTTCTTTGAATACCTACAAAATTGTTATGGTTATTAAAACACACACAAGCTGATAGACTGCATGTTTATTAAGCTGGGATACTTGTCCCTTTGGAGCCCACCTGCCAGTGAATATTTCACTCCAAAAGAGTCAGTTAAAGTTCAACAAGTTAATTTTGTAGTGGGTAAGTCATGCAGAGATGAGACCTGCAAAAATGCCATCAAAATGAGAGAGTAATCATAATTTGCTTCACTAAGCTGAGTTTCAGCAGGGAATTTTATTGATGTTGCAGACTCAAGGAAGTATCTTGTCCTGGAAGGCTGCTTTCCTGCCCATGGAATTCCCAATCCTTTTAGGAAATGAAAATCTGAAGGTTCTTTGTCACATACCTGATGATTTCAAAACACTCTGTCCACCCACCTCCCCTCCCACAAATACTTTGTGGGTAAAAGAATTCCAAAGAATAATTTCTATTCTGCTGTATTTGTTTAGATTAGGGGACCCAGGGTTATCCAGCTGAACAAGCGTTCTTAAAATAAAATGGATCCTTTGAAATTCTTGCATTTAGTACATATTTGGTCTAATTTCAGCTGGATAACTAATTTTTTTATTGTGCTAATGGGCTGTTATGCATATGTGGAAGCCATTTACTGTATGCCTTAGGTGGAAACAGACTCATATTTCATCTCTGAATATTTAACACTTAATAAGGTAACCACCTGCTTTTAAACTTACTCCAACATATTTGAATGGCCTTTACTGCCCATTGTGAACACCAAGATTGTTTTTGATATCTTATAATGAAACAAATAACCAAACCAATTGAAGCACTTAAAAAAAAATTAACCTCTCTGTTTTTCCCTAACTCAAACCATTTTATATTATTATAAATCACTTAGAAGGAGTTGTGTAACTTTAAAAGCCAAGGCTGCACATAGTGAAAGTTTGTCCCTCTCACCATGACCCAGTGAAACCACAGAGTGTGGAGTGGGGTGAGGGCAGGTGCTGAGCTCTGCCTGCTCCCTTCAGCCCTCACCAAAGCTGTCTGGAGCATTCCTGTTGAAACCTCAAACCAGGAGAAACGATTCCCTGCATCTGTTCCACTTTGCCCCCAAATTTTGTCATGGCTCATGAACCTGCATCTGTGGAGGATGAAATTGGCAGGGAGGCAATGCAAATGTGGCTGGGAGCCATATACTTCTCACTTTGGAGCTGGCTGCTCAGGACTTCAAACAGCTTGAGCAGTCTCATTTACTGGGATTGGCATGGCTGAGGAACAGGATTAGGTTGGAGTGGTGGTTTATGTGGGGGAAGTGTTACCTTAATTCAGCATTTCCTGTTCCTCTTGGTTTTGCTGTTTGAATTTGATGATGACTGTACAGGACAAGAACATGATTAATACCATATTATCAAGCTCTGAGATGCCAGCCTTCTTCAGGCAGTGCCAGCAAGGCTGGGGATTACTGAGCTAAGTTTTCCTCCTGGGAATAGTCATCCACTTGCCATTCCCTGTGCAGTCAGCTGCCAGGTTAACACTCTGTTGGCTGCTTCAGTGCTTCACTTCTGGTGATTATTTGCAAATACCAAACACTTCTTTCCAGTTTCAATGCATGGCAGTGCATGGATTGTGTAACTGTGGGAAGGAAAAGGAGGGAGGACTGCCTTTGCTTTGCTGTTTATTGGATGGGTTGAGCAGTGCATTTTTCCTATGGAAAGGAAGGTTTAGGATGGGCTTGGATAGGAAGGTGAAAGTGCTTGTGGTTGGCTTGGGTACAGCAGAAAATGTTCTAGCTCTGTTTCAGGGCAATAATCCTCATTTTAATATCAGCTGTGGCTGCATTCTTGAGATAGGATCTATGGAGGTGCCAACAGGCTTCTGGACCAGTTTTCTTTAGGCCATTTGGTCCTTTGAAAATAAGGATGAGAACTTCCTTCCAGTCCAGAACTCCCTTCACACCCTTCCAGAACATAAAGCAGACTTATGAAAGAGCTGGAGAGGGACTTTGGACGAGGGCCTGGGGTGACAGAACAAGGGGGGAATGGCTTCCTATTGACAGAAGGCAGGGTTAGATGAGATACTGGGAAGGAATGATTGGCTGTGAGGGTGGTGAGGCACTGACACAGGTTGCACAGGGAAGCTGTGGCTGTGCCTGGATCCCTGGAAGTGTCCAAGGCCAGGCTGGATGGGGCTTAGAGCAACCTGGGCTAGTGGAAGTTGTCCCTGCCCGTGGCAGAAGTTTGGAACAAGATGGTATTTAAGGTCCCTTCCAACTCAGACCAGTCTGTGATTCCATGAATTTAAGACAGTATTTTGTGGACAGCCAGTGTGATAGCAAGGAAACAACCTGCCCACATTGGCTGTGGGAAAGAAGTTGTGCTACAGCCCTTGGTACCATCTGGAGGTTCTTTGCTGCCAAGGCTCCAAGTCCAAATGGGCTACAGTGCCATGGCCAGCTGGGAAGTGAGGAGAGCATTTATCTCTGAGGCTGGGGCATCACGTGGATGTACCACAGCCTTTTGGCTTATCAGAGATGGTACAAAGTGCTGCTCACAGATGTTGCTGTGAGAGAGCTCAGTACCAATAAGGAGAAAGAAACCTTCCAGGACACAGATTCTCCTGATAATCCATGAGCATGTGTCCTCACTCTGAAGGAACTGCAACGCTCCTTGGAGCCTTTCCCTCTAGCCACAAGCCTAACCTCTGTCCTGCTGAGCCTTAGCCCTGGCCAGCTCCTGCTCTTCCACGTGCTAATCTTGGCGAGACACTGGGACAACGGAGTGTCTGTTGTGCTATCCTGGGCTGTAAACAATAGGCAGAGCCACGTGTCCTCTCCAGGCTCTGCAATCCAAACAGTGGCGTGAGCACTGAGCACTGCTGGGAGCAGTTTGTGAGTGCTCGGCGTGCGAGGGGGACAAAGGGTGCTCGGCCTGCCAAATATCCCCAGCACAGACCAGCCTCAGACACGTGTGTTGGACAAAAGCACAGCAATAGTGGCAGGAGGATCAGTAAAGCAGCTTGAGTAGTTACAGCCACTGGTTTTCCTTCTTTTGATGCAGAGAATAGAGAAGAATGTTTGTAGGAGAATGGTTCCCCGTTGGGGGACCTGATGGATGTCAGCAAAGGGTGATAGCAGGGAGGGATTGTCAGAGTCATTGATGATGTTAGCAGAAAAAGACTGTTCTTTTGTTCAAACTTCCTCTCTTTGTGTAAAACTCAGGATTTTTGCGAAGAAAATAATTTCTGTGATCTCAGAGTTTGCTCTCCACTTCTGGACTTAACCAGGGCTTTTGAGAAGCAGATGAGTTATTTCAACTCCTGGGTCATATTGAGCCTTTTTACCCTTAAAATGAAAAAGATTAAAATCTGGTTTTTGTACAGCAGAGGTTACTAAAACAAGGAGAAAACTTGGTTCTTTTCCTGGGTTTTGAAAGAAATCTGATATGTAATATTGAGGAATTTATTTCACCACTGTGCCTTTCTTTAACCATCTGTAAAATGGGAGTGATACTGGCTCTGTTATGTCAGGTGTCTTTGGACAAACGAGCCAGGGAACAAGCCAGATGCTGATTGTATTGGAGGATCTTTCTAAGCCTGAATCTGACAAATCCTGACTGCACATGGATCTGTCATTTTCCTTTGCTCCCAGTGTCAACCCTGTGCAGAATAATTTGAAGAAGTTCTGGGCTGTGAGGTGAGGCCCTGGCACAGGTTGCCCAGAGAAGCTGTGGCTGCCCCATCCCCGGACGTGTTTGAGGCCATGTTGGATGCAACCTGGTCTAGTGAAAGGTGACCCTGCCTGTGGCAGGAGCTTGGAATGTAATGAGCTTTAAAGTTCTGTCCAAAGCAAATCATTCTGGGATTCTATGAATCTGAAATTCTGTTTGCATAAGAAATGTGTAATTCATTGTAAACTTCCAGTGATGAGCTAAATATGGATTCACCAGTAAGAGTTTTTTTTTCTTGGAAGGGTTAAGAATACACAGATTTTATAGTTTTAGCTGCCACTTATTTTAAACAATTAATCCCTGTCTGTAACAGGGCACAAATTATTTTGAGCAGCACGACACTTTGCATATTTTTAGTATATTCATCTTCCCAGAGAAGACAGAGCTTGAGCTTTTAAAGCAAGACATGCAAAGTGTAGTTGTACTCTTTAACAGTCCTCCTGTGCCCTGGTTTCATGCCCAGTTATCACCTCCCTCTTTATTTGTGGGTCACAAGGAAAGCTCAGAGCAATCCTCACGCTGGGCACTGGAGGTGTGTGGGATCAGCACGCAGTGTCTTGCTCTCCTGTGGATACAGCACGGAGCAAAACAGGTGAACTGGTGTCTGCTACTTGCCTTTGCTTGGTGACAGGATTCCTCACAAAACCCATGTCCAGCAGGAGTTAATTCGATTTTATACTGAGTTAGATGTGGTGCATCCCAAGACATGGATCACACATATTGTCCTTTGCTGCTTCCTCTGCTGTGTCTTCCTCTGCATCCTGTGAACACCACAGGAGAGAGCCCTCAGTGATGTGCTGCTAAGGCTGTGTGTGTGTTACACAGGCTCTTGGTGCAGGAATGCTGACACAAACAAAAAGGAGATAACTTGGAAATTCTATTGCTCCATTTATGTTATTATTGTAGTTAATGGTCTGTCAGCATTTCCATTATAAATCCCTATTTTCAGGGTTTTATAACTCAGCCGTAAAAATTCTCTCCAGGCTGAATTTGGCATGTGTGTTTTCAGCCTGAGAGCACATGTGTTGTTTTTTTTTTTAACAAGTTTTTTTTTAAAAAAAAATAGAACTGCATTCACAATTTTTAAGATATAGAATTGCCAGAAAAAAAACCCCCACCAACAAAAAAATAGGTGATTGGTTGCAGATGCTTTCTTTGCACTCATGTAACTCAAAAATTGCTGAGTTATTTCAGCTGTAATTGTGGGTATGTATAAGGTTAAAATGGTAGATTTAGTACTATTCCTTTCTTTCTGGTGTTGGTATTTGACAAGCAAATAGAAAACAGACCCTGATACTGTACACAGAATGTCTGAGCTGACCTGGGTGTAAACTGACCTCCCAAACCTGCCCCTGCTCCCCTCACCAGGGCCACATTGCTCCAGTGTCAGCCAGGGTGGGGATGCTGCAAGAGGAGAGTGGGGACCCCAGTTTAGATCTTGCTGGGTTTCTTTGCCTTTACTCCATCACTTCCAAGAGGTCTGTGCTGCTCTGTGGCTCAGAATCCAGAATCCTCTCAGCCAGGTGGTGTTAGGAGTAAAGAGCTACAATGGACACGTGTTCCACACTCTGAGGCCCAGCTTTGTCCACCTTGTTTACAGAGGGCCTGCCCTGGCTCTGAAATCACCCCAGAGAAGTTTACACAAAGATGGGTGTAAACCACATGTTTCACACTGAAGCATCTCAAAAGAAAAGAAACAAGAGGAAAGACCAAAAGATTATGTCTGAATTCTTTGCTGTCTGCACACACAGATTTTCCTTCTGTTCTCTCCACAGTACCTGTGGCTCTTCACTTGTGTTCATTCACCATGGTTGGGACAGAAAAGGGTGACCAGCATCCAGAGGTATCTTATTTTAGAATCTCTGGTTTTTCTAATCACCCAAATGAATTGATTACCTCAAGAACTGACTCCAAGAGCAGGCTGCAATAAACTCCATAGATTTTTAATTGCTCTTGCATGTAGGCTGCTTTCTGCATAACATTTTGCTGTGCATAAAGCCATGTCATGTCTTCCCAAGAATGAACAGTTCCTTACATGCTAACAGAAAGTGTGTAATACTTGTAGCAATTCCATGCCATGGTGATTCCTGCCATTACTGTACTTTGGCACTGTAAAACCAGTGGTGTCTATGAAAGTGTGTTAAATAATGATTATGGAAATTTATAATCTGGGTTTTTTTTGCTTTTTTAATCTTATCAGATAAATCTTTTTGTAAGTATTCAATTCTTTACATTTTTGCTATCCATATTGAATTTTCTCTGTGATGTTTTTAACATCCTGTGATATATAACATCCCATCATATCTTAAACATTCCTTTACATCAGTATGAAAGGTCATGTACTTGGACTGTTTTTCATTTCAAGAACATCTGGGCTTATGAGATTAACAGAACAGTATAGCATTGCCTTCTTTTTGGTCTCTTTTATTAATAACTTGTGAATAACACTTGTCTTCTACCATGTGGATTATACTTCTGTTGGGGTAATTTCCTCACTGTAGTAATGGCTGCTAGTTAACCCCTTACTCACAGCTGCTGCTGCTACCAGCTCAGATGGATTTCTTTTTATGTTCAGCTGTATAGTCCTGTGTGTTTCCATTGGGTGGGAGCAGGTCATTTCCCTAAACACAGCATCTCTCACCTTTTCCACACCAGGAATCCCACCTGGGCTGAAGGCCTGGGGCTCCTCCAGCTCCTCTGGTGTCTCCCCCATCCTGTGCAGATGTCCCTGAGGCTGAAGGTGTGTTCAGTGGCACTGGGTGCCTATGTTTATGTCAGAAACTTAATTTTATATCTGTGGTGTTCACAGTGAGGAATTGAGGTCCTCCAGCAGTGCAATGGGATGGGCACATGATTTAATGGTGAGGGACTTTGGACAAGGGCCTGAAATGACAGGACAAGAGGGGAATGGCTTTCTAGTGACAGAAGGCAGGGTTAGATGGGATATGGGGAAGGAATTCCTGGCTGGGACGGTGATGAGGCCCTGGCACAGGGTGCCCAGAGCAGCTGTGGCTGCCCCTGGATCCCTGGAAGTGTTCCAGGCCAGGTTGGATGGGGCTTAGAGCACCCTGGGACAGTGCAAGGTGTCCCTGCTCGTGGCAGGGAGTGGAACTGGATGTTCTTTAAGGTTGTTTCCAACCCAAACCAATCTGTGATCCTGCAATTTCTCATTAACAAAACCATGAAACAGGAATGAGAGTAATTTTAAATGGGTGGCAGTAAAGGCTTTACCTGATTGTATGGTGGTTTCATATTCTACATAGAACATACAGCCATAGGGGACATGGGAGGTGATCTGAAATCACCTAAAAGGCCATAAGTAGCTTTTCTGTGCATAGAATCACCATATGGTTTTGTTTGGAAGGGGTCATAAAGACCATCTCATCATTAATTAAATCTTTTATTGGAGTTTAATTGTCAGAAGTATGGAGGAATTGGTTCTGCACCTGAAAACAGAAAAACATTTAACCTGGAGACCAAAAGTATCCATAGTGTCACCAGTCTTTTAATCCCTTATTTCTTTTTTATTTGTGTGTTTTGTGGCGATTTTGTATCTCCCATAGCAATTCCATGAGGTTTGGCCACAAGATGGCATCTGATTTCATAACCTTCTTTAAAAATATCACTTCTTTTTTTCTGCCTTGATGGAGTAATGCCCAGTTTTCCTGCAGCAAATTATAACCTACTTTCCCTCTGCCTTAGGGAATGCCTTCAGGGGAAAATGCTGCAGGATTTTCCATGGCATTCTTGGTTGGAACCACCAGCAGAGATGATGGGTGACAGTTGCTGTGAATCCTCTGCTCAGTAACCCCAATCCTCCACCCTTCCAGGGTGTAACTGCTGCCTCTGTCATGATTGTTGCATGGTAAATGAGAACTGACACAAAAACTTCAGCTCATTTCATTTGTGAAATGATCCAGAGTCCCTCAAAGCTGTTGAACAAACTCTCACTGACACAGAGAAAACTTTGCCTGAGCCTCTGCTTACAGAAAAACATCTTACAATTTTTAAATTCTAACTAAGCTGCCCAAAGTTAGGGGTTAGGTGTTTCTTCTTTTCTGCTTCAGAACATCTCCCATGTCCCTGCATTTGGGGAGTGAGGAACAAACAGATTTGAAGGATGAACAGACAATACAGCCAACTCTTCTGAGCACACCGGGAATTCTGCTTCTGCAGTGGCAGGAGAAATGGGTAACTGGGATTTATCAGGGGATCAGACCTACAGCAAATTTCCAGAGTTGGTTCCTGGAACGGGAATTGGATTAAGCAGTATCTTAATTTGCAAAGGGAGATGTAAATTATGCAAAAATTATTCAAATGGGTTTATCTTAACTGTGAAAACTGGTGATTCAAGTAAGCTAAACACTATTTAGGTAAGATTCTGTTTGAAAACTACTGGATCATGTGAAAGAGGCCATTTTACCTTTTTCTCAGGAAATTCATCAAATAACAAAATTATTAATTGCTCTGGAATTTTATCACAGCTGACCTTCCAACGACTTAGAGAAGGCAAAAAGTGAGAACTATAAAGTTCTGGGTGACTTTTGCAAGTGCTTATTTGTTGCAACCCTGGCTCAGAAGCTCCACACCCCTTTGACTGCTGGAAGCTGGTGGGGTTCAGACTGAGCTGTGCTATATCTGGCCTGGGCCCTGCATTCACAGAATCCCAGAATGGTTTGGGTTGGGATGGAAGGGACCTTGAAGCCCATCTCACTCCAGCCCCTGCTGTGCACAGGGACACCATCCCCAGGTAATTCAGAGTCCCATCCAGCCTGATCTTGAACACTTCAGGGATGGGCAGTCCACATCCTCTCTGAGCACATTCTTCCTTCAATATCTGCTACTCTCTCCCCTCTTCCATCCCAGGGACAGGGGTGAGCTCAGTAGATTTTGGATCTGACACAGTGGGCAGTTTCTGTGCTCTTCCTTGAGCTGCTCTGGCTTTAATCCTAATTGATGTCTCTGATGCTGTTTTGGGGTTTGGAAATGTGTGTGTACAAAGATTTCCATTCAGAGGCACACAGACCGTATCCTCTTCACTGGACAGCCACAGAAACCATTTCCTCTCTGTTTTGCAACAGATTATTGAAATAGGAACTGTAGCACCTGTGTCCTTGGCTGATCAAACCAAGCAATACTAGAAGGTGCCAAATGCACTTAAATGTTTTTAAAATAACAACTCAGTAGGATTGTTCTGATCCAGCTGGAGAGAGAAGCTTCAGGACCATTGTAGAACCAAGTGTCCTCCTCAGCTCACCAGGAAAGACTGTAAGGACTTCACAAATTACAAACTACAAGGTAAGAACTTCTGTGCTGGGAGAGCATGAAGGAATTTCAGAGATGGGTGGAACTACCCAGGGAATGTGGGACTGTAGGTAATAGTTTGTCCTCATGGTTGCTGCTGAGCAACCATAAATCAAGAAAAAGGAGAGATTTATCTATGCAGTCTGGTAACCCTGTATAAAGTGTAGAAGAAAAGGTAAATGAATCATAGAATCATGGAATTGCTAAGGTTGGAAAAGACCTTTAAGGTTATCAAGTCCAACCTTCAACTCAGCACCACCACCATGTTCACCACTAAACCATTTCCTCAATGTGCTCACAAAAGAGGAGTGAGCATCAGGAAATGTGATAATGCCTGAAGCAGTGAAAAGGATTTTTAAACAAGAAGTTCGGCAAAGAGTGGAACAATTATTCATGGTCCCTGTGTTAGTGTGTGTCATTGAATTTTCTGAATGAAGTTTTTCTGTGTTTGGGGCAGAGCTAAAGTCTCTTAGCCCTGTGGATTCCTGAGCCTGATGAGGGCTGAGCTTGTCCCACAGGTTTTTCTCAGTGGTGGGACACAGCCAAGCTCTCACAGAAGAGGTACCTTCTTTTAAAACATTGAATGGCTTTAATTTCTCTGAAACCTCTTCCTCTCAGTCCAGGCTCTAATGACTTAAATGTGCAAGTGAGGATGTTTGTGGAGAGGACAGACTCTGTATGATCAGAAAGCTGAGCCAAACCCTCTTTTTTTAAAATGACATTTTAATACAAGCTCTGTTAACTTCATTAAATATCTCTGCTGATACTTACCCTGCCATCTTAGAGACTTTTCTTTATTCCTAGTGCATTCCACAGAAGCAAGGAAGGGTTGATGTCTTATTTTTCACTGGAACCACTGGAACAGAGAAATTTTAACTGAGATGACAAAGCTATTTAAGTGTGTAATTCTGAGCAGTAACTCAAGGCTCTGTAAAAGTAGTCCCCTGAAGGATCTGGATCCAAACAATTTGCTCAAGATCACATTGAAATTGTAATCAGAGTGTGAGGCCTGACTTCCCTGCCCCTGGACACCCTTTTCTTGCTGGAGACCGACACTGCGCTGCACAGCAGGTGGGGTGGGAAGGATGTTGGAGCCAACCTGCTGCTGCTGTTCTCCTGCCCTTCTGCCCTGTCACAGCCACTCCAGCTGTCCCAACAAGATCCTTGTGAGTGTCCCATGCCAGGCTAACAGAGCAGGGCTATTTTAAAGGGTGTAAGCAGCAGACCTTTGCTAATTCTGCCTGCTATCCAGTGCTTCCATGAGCAATTTTCCTAGGAAGCTGACAGGACTGAAGGCTGTCCCATTTTCCACAGGTATTGCTGGATCCAGGAGAGGATGTTTGCAGAGTCTGTAACTTTGCACATTTCCATTCTGCCTGAGCCTCCCTTCAGCTCTCTGCGGTTGAGAAGTCAAGAAAAAGCTGCTGTTGGCAGAATTCACTCCTGTGCTGAGACTTGGCCTGAGGAGCTCAAGGGTGTGTTTGGGTGAGGTTTGCTTCAGGTAATTATTTGTCTCTTGGTGCACTTGGTGGTACCAAAGCTCTGTGGGAATGTGAAAGAGTGGATTTTCAAAGAGCTGACAGCTAGTGTAGAGAATATTCCAGCTAACAATTTATTTTTAAAAGAACTGACTCTCTTAGTGAGAGGAGTTGTCTTTGTTTGGCATGGAGGAGTTTCAAACTCTTCCACTCCAGGTCTTAAGGAAAGAGATGACTGCAACACTGAGGAGCTAAGGACAGCTATCCACTGACACCTCCATTTTCAGCTTTCCACATCTGGTTAAGTGCATTATGGCATTTGTGCTTTTACATATGAATCATTAGCTCTTGGCTGTGGCCTGTAGGAAAAAGAGACAGCAATTTTCATGTGCCTGTCCATATTGTTATATAGAAAGGGGATAATGTTTTTCTAAAATACACTGTGTGAATGCTGCTGTTACTTCTCTCATCTAAATATCTCCAAGGTCTCTGCAAATTGTAACCAAACCAGCTGTATGATGAGACAATTCAAAAAATAAGGAGAAATATCAGATCAGCTTCTCTTTCTTTTATGAATCCAGAGAGAAACACATATTCCTTTCCCATTGCTAGGCAATGGGAAATTCCTGTTTTATTCCGATGCACTTGAAATGTGAAGTGGGACTACTCTTTATCCATACTCTTGTTTTTCTGCTAATGTGCTCAAAATGGGGTTTACTTAGAAAATGTGCTTCCTTCAGCAGAACTGGAGTCTTCATCTAAACAGCCTGTCCCAATCTAAGCAGGATAGTAAGTGGAAACGGAGGTTATTCCTCTATTAATCTCCCGTGTGGCTCAGTAAAAGCTCTGGCAACTTCTTGTGTGACTTTCCTCTGTCAAATGGGAAAAATTTTTGTACTTTCTACTCCTCACTTCTGTACTTCAGTCCCAAGCCCAAATTTCCTCTGCTGTCAGCTGCCACCTTTGCTCCCTTTGAAGCACCATCATGAAACCTGGGGAGATTTGAGCTGCATTTTGTGCTTTGTTGTCTCACCTGCTCCAGTTCTGACAGCTTGGAACTGGCGAGCAAGGCAGAGCAGCAGCTTTATGGAAAGGCTCAGACTGGGGAAACCTCTGGTAGCTCCTTGGCAAAGCCACACATCCCCAGTGTCTGAGTGACTTCCAGGCACTCCTGAGGTTCTCTGAGAGTGCTCCAGTGATCCTGGTTGGCTGCCCAACAAGCTTGCTGTGACAGCAACACTTTCTGCCATCTCTCCTTGATCCACAAAACCACCCCAAAACAGCTGCTGCAGAAAACTACAGCTTTTTTTTTTTTTTCTGTAGCTTTTATGAAGACAGAGCAAATCTTACTCCTTTATAAGGAAAAGAGGCATTTTGGGTGTCAGAGAGGAGTTTAAAATGTGGGACAAAACTGTGTCTCAGTTATGAGTCTATTCAAGGGACGGGAACACTGGCTCTATTTCTAGAAGGAGCATTTTCCACTGAACCTGTGATTCCATAGCAGTTTAAGCCAAAATAAATCAGTGTGCTGTGGTCTAGTGCTACCCCTAACCTCCACTTGCACATTCCCACTCCCATCTCCTTCCCTCTCTGCTCTGAGCCTGCAGCTGTGCATGGGGCAGGGCTGCTCCCTACATGCAGGGGGGTTTGCAGGGTGCCAGCAGGGCAGGGCAGAGGTGCTGTGTTTCTCTAACACCCAAAAGCTAAATCACCACCTGGCCAAAAATTCTGGGAACTTGTGGCCTGCCTTAATCAAATCCACATGTCCAAACAGGAAGCCACTCAGTGCTGCTCTGCAGTTCCATGGGCAGCCTGGGATGGAGAGTGGGGAAGATGCTGTGGAGTAATTTTCCTAGTTCTCCCACTAATTTATGCTCTTTCTGACCTTTGGCAAAACAATTTAATTTGCAGATGTCCAAACTGTATAATGGAGCTATCAATACATTTCATCCCATAGGAAACTTGCTCAGTGACACTCTGAGAGCCAAGGCATCTGAGAAGTGCTTCTGTATTGCTATAATTATGATTTTGTTTTTATTGCATGTTTGTAAACATGGGGCAAGAAGTCTGAGAAAATACCATGAGTCAAGGAAAAATGTCCAAGGGAAATATATTTTTTGGACATTGCTTTCACTCTGGAGTTTGTAAATATTAGAGTCCATATTAGAAAAATTATTTTTATTCACTCTGTTGTCACTGAAACTGCTGGAAAAACAGAGTGACATCTTGTCTCCATGTAGAAATATTGAGATCAAAATAAAAAATGGCTTATAATTATTTCCACCTTGATTCTTTTTTCAGAGGTAAAAAAAAGAATGTTACAGGGAACCCAGAGCATTACCCTGTCTGGGCTGTACTGCACGGGGCTAATTCAAAACTGAATCACAGAATTGTGGAATGATTTGGATTGGAAGGGACAATAAAGATAATTTTCTTCTTACCCAAGGTCCTCAAGATCCAGCAGAGAAGAATAAAGTAAGGGGAGCTCAGCCAAGCACCTCTGCTGGTCCCAGCTGTTGGAATTTGTCAGAGACTAAGCTCAAGTCTGGGCTTTGTGACCCTCATGAGAAAGGTAGAACAGGTTACCAAGAATGGAAACACTCAGAAAAATGGTTTTGCTTCCTGTTTCAGTGTTTCTGCTCTGCACATGTGCAGCCAGGGTGTTTCCATGGGCAGCCCTGCTGGAAGTCTGCTTCCTCCTGCTGCATCTGGGCTGACAGTCCGGAGAGAATGCGGGAGACCAGGCTGACAAAGAGCCGAGTATTATCCCGAGGATAAATGAGTTAACCCATCACTGCAAACACTGTGCTGGCGGATTTTAGTGCAATTAGCTCCACAAATACCAAGACATGCAGTCTGCAACCAGACTAAAAGGTCTCCTAAACAATTAGGGGACCACGGCCCCATGGACCCCTGTCATGCACATTAATGTCACTGGCCTTAGCGAGGGGGGTGTGTGCGCTTTGATGCCAGGGGAATCCAGGGTTTGACGGCCCCATAAACTTCATCCCATTTTTGGTCCCACGACTCAGTGGCATTTTATTTACTGCACCTAATAACATTTAGTCAATAAACACGTACAGGTTGGAGAGAAGGTCCAGTGTGAGCTTAATTACCTCAACTCTCTGCCTTCTCTTTTGTTATGTACATCATGGATACTTGACAGCATTAACATTCCTGGAATTGTATCTGCCATCCTTTGTAAAAGGATTGAATACTACGCATTAGTTCGGGCTCGTGGGGCATTTGTGTCTCCAACAACAGCTTAATTATGGACATTGTTTACTAATCAGTATTAAATTGACAGACTATGAGGGCTAATCTGGAGATTAACACAATAGCTTGTTTTCATTTTGTTCTTCTAGCAGTTTATTGAATGCAAGATTTAAAACAAGACCCTTTTGTGAGCTTTACCTTCCCCATCACTGCTGAGTGGAAAGATCTGTGCATTTCCTTTCTGTAACTTTAGAGTTTGGGTACAAACATTTTGCTCAATATCTAAGAACAACCATAACAATGTATTTGTTGTATTGGATGTAAAAGCAATACAGGGTGTCCTTTCTGTAGGATCAGCAGCTCACAAATCTTTAGGCTCATTTTAAGCCTCCTGTTTGTTCTGTTTCACAAACTACACAGAGTATCATCACTCAAACAAATGCCAACAGAGCCCAGGCCTCAAGGAGTAATCTGTGTAGTGAGAAGATCTGATGTCACTGTGTGCAAAGTCATTCGGTGAAAGCTGTGGGCACCTCTGGGCCATCTGTTTTGCCCATACAAATTATGGAATTCCCTGATAGTTCTGATTTCCCTGGGAAGAATTTCCATTGTTGGCCATGAAGGCTGCCCAGAACTGAGTTTGTTCTGCACAGGCAGGTGCCTGTTTGATCATGAAGAATATGAGGGTTTGTTCAGGGAAGGACACACATGTGAGTGTCTTACACACGTGGTGTGTCTGCTCTTGTCTGACTGCAGCACTGGTGATTTACAGCCATGACACTGATCTGACATGTCAAGTTTCCAAAATATTCACATCTGCATCCCACTCGGATTTTCCAAGCTGCTGAGAACACCTTGGGTTTTTTAGTCTGGGAAACTTTGCTTCCTGCAGGATTACTTATCTGTCTGGGTATAAATGAATGAAAACTCACTTAGTAATAAGGAGATAATATTTTTGTAGACCCCTTCTTTCTCCAAGAGCAATGCAGAGTGGAAGAAAGTGATGCCACACTGCACTTCACAACATCAGGTAGAGTGGATAAAACAATCAGGAACAGGAGGAAAAGGAAAAGGGCTGTTACTTCCCTCTGTCCCACACATGGCAATTCCCCTATACAAGGTTAAATGACAGTGTGGCACTCCAAATTGCATTGTGGAGCAACAGCCATTTAACTCGTGCAAAAAATATGACAAATCCAAGGAAAAATCTGAGAAATATTTCTGAACTGCCCAGCAGAGTCTCCAAAGTCAGAGCTCTTCCTGTCCATGCACTCCTCATGCTGGAAGTAATTAGTATAAAAACCCTAATCTTTTTTTGCATCCGAGCCACGCGGTATAATCCAGCCTTTCAGAAGGATAAGTCAGTATTTCTGAGCTCACTTGGATTTAATGTAAACAATAAAGGGCTAATTCAATAAAATGGCTTTGACCCATCAAAATCTACTTTCAGGAGCTGTACTGTGGGCTTGGAGCCCACATGGGGTGTTGTGCATGCAGGAGTCTTCAAACCTGCCTCTTTGGAGAATAGCTCAGAGTGTCCTAAGGAGGGACACTTGTTAGAGATTTTGCACCTTGCTTTTTGGATAATTCTTAAAGAATTTGCTTGTCAAATACAATATGAAACTTTTCTGATTTATTTACGAGTCTTGGGGAAAACAAAGGAAGAAAAAAGTAACTGCTTTTTCCCCCTTTCTAAAGTTTTTGATTTTAAGCTTCTTCAGAGGACTTTAGTTTTCAGGAAACTTTGAAGATTTCTACTGTCTGTCTCCTGAAAAAAAGAAAAAAAGTCACAAGAATGATGCTAAAAATTAAGACATTCAAATGCATTTGTTGGCTTCTGAAAATTGAAGCTAGAGGTCTCCAAACATTTCAGCTCACAGCCTCAGACAAATCTCCCAAAAGAAGTGTAGGTTCCTGCACAGAGAGTTTAAGACCATGGCAAATAGGGTCTTTTATAGTTGTGCTGCTAACTCCTGAAAAGTCTGTTAATCACAGGTTGTAAGGGTGTAAATGGCACAGGCAAATTTTATTTACATTTCACTTTTGCTCTTTGCTGCTTAACTCAAGGTGTTGGGAGCTGTCTCTGCCCATGGCAGGGGATTGGAACTAGATGGATTTTAAAGTCCCTTCCAATCCAAACCTGGATTATATGATTGTGTGGTAGTTCTTTACACAGGAGCAGCAGGGTTTTACAAACTGATTCATATTGACTTCATAGCTGTGACTATAAATACATAAACCAGGCATTATGCACACAGGTTAACCACTCGGCTGCTCTCTGGCTCCACGTTTTTTGCAGTGGCTTATATTCAGTCCTTTTAAAGCAACAGTTTTGAAAGGGTGGGCACTCAAATGTTTTCCTGGGACTCTTGGGAAGCTGATAAAGTTTGCCAGTTAATCCAATAAAGCTAAGTCTGTTGCATCAGACCACATCAGTCAGATCAGTTTACACTCTGTCCTTTAAAGCAGGTCTTTGTTTATTTTCTTAAAGAAGTACCTGCTACCTGTACATGTGCTCCCTGGGCAGGAGGGACCACCCCACTGATCATCTGTTTCCAAGCCCTGTTTCTGTAGGCCAGGGAATGTTTTTTGGAAGCTGGATTGAAGTGTTGAATTACAACAGTATCTGGTCTTTCTTAAAGGCTAAGAAGAACAAAATCAGCCAAATTCTGTACTAATGTGTTCCAATATTTAATAATGGTTATTACAAAGAAATTACTTTTTGTTTTAGAGTTGAATTCACCTGTCTCCATGCAGCCACTGGATTTTGTTACACTTCCATTAGATCAAGAAGTTCCTGGCTCTCAGGCCCCTTCTCCATGCATTAAGCTCAACAGACTGAACTCCTTAAGGCTCTTACTATAAGCTTTCCTTTCCAAGATCTGAATATTTTTTGGAACCCTTCTTTGAATACTTGAGGAGTATTCCAACCTCCTTCAAAGCATGAGCATCAGAACAAAGCAGCTGCTCCAAGAGATGTCTAATAGATGTGTACAGAGGCAGTGTTGCATTTGTTTTTATTTCACAGATGTCTCATGATCAAATGAACTATTGTTTTTTGCCACAGCATCTCAGACATTTGTGTCTGCCCATTTCCCCTTGAAGCCTTACTGCTTTCCAAGTCTCTCTCCCATCTGCTGGCAAAACCTACATGTTTTATTTCAATATATATTAAAATATAGGGCCAAGTCACCCACCCATCCATGGTAATACAGTTTTTCTTTCTATCCACTGCAGACAGAGAACTGAAAGCAGTTTTTCTCACACCCTGATGACAACTGGATGCACATTACTGCTCCCTTAGACCTTTGGAAGCACTGAGGCTTGTTTGTTTCTGTGCAATCTCTGACAACCTAACAGGTAAGTGTCTGCAAAAACCCAAATTCTGTCTGGCTCCTCCTTTCCTTGCTGAAGAAGTTGTAACCACTGATTAAGTGACTTATCCCGAAGTTTCAGCAGTATAATCCTTTCTTCTTGAGGGAGTGAAGGAATGAAAAGGAGGTTTCTAACACCTCCTTTTTACTACTTTTGCTATTACAACATAGAGGTTTTTTAACTTAGTCTCTCTCAAACCACAACACCTTAAAGTGCCTTTAGACATTGTCTTCTAGGCCTTGCTGTGCCAGTTGAAGATATAATTACCTGAGCTGTTCTTTACCTGGCACATAAAGATTCCTTCTTCCCAGCTTGCCAAAAATGAGCCAGATTAAATCAGACTGTGTGTCCAAATAGTTTTAGTTTCTCTAAAGCAGAACAGCCTCAGCAACACTCTCACCTCTGCTCCTCCTTCTCCTGCCTTCCCACAGACTTTAGTTGCCATCAGACTGTGCAGTGAGGCAGCTTGGAGAAGGCAAAGCCATGAATAATTACTCACTTTTTGTTGGGATTAAGCTACAACCACATTTGGTGTCTTTTATTATGCAGGGAGAAACCTCTAGAGAGTAATCCAGACCACCTAAATTCTGATTTTCTTACTCTCCTTTTAGGAAAGCCAAGGGTAAAGTTATATGATACAGTTGAGCTGACCTAACATCTTGCCCTGCTGTTGAAAGAGGCAGTTCTGCTCCTCCCCACTTCTCACTCCACAGTATCATGATTATCCCATTCTCAACCTCCATTTACTCAGTTTGGTAAGAGATTCCCAGCCCATCTTCCAGGAGGTTGTTAACCCTCTGTGTGAGACACAAAAAACCCCCCTGTTCTCTGTAAAAGTTGTTGTACTGTGCAACAAAACCAGTTTTCCCCTCCTTCACTGCTTCCTTAATGAGCTAAACTTTCACTTGCTGTTCTTGGCCTTGCTTGGGAAGTTTTCTGAGAGTTCCTTTATAAATCCTTTTCTGCAGCCTGTCAGGAGCTCTGGGGTGTTGCCTGGTGTAATATCATGGATATCAGTGTGGATTCTACTCAAAGAAGTGCAGCTGGACTTGATGATGTTAGAGGTCTTTTCCAACCTTAATGATTTTGGAATGCTATAGTCCTTCCTGAACTTGGAATCTTCCATCTTCATTGTAATAATACATTGCCTTCATTCCTGGAAAACTACTGATTTTCTTTTGTGCTGTCTTCTGTCTCTTGCAGATCATCCTGATCAGTCTCCTTTATGGGGCTCTCAGGCAGGACTGAGAAATTTAGGGTTATTCTGACCCCTGAAGTCTGTCTGGTTTGAGCCAGTGGCAATTCTCAAGCAGTTCCTCCAGCTCATTCTTGCAAGACAGTATCTTCATATGTCTGCAGTGTCAGGTACAATTAAATACACCCAAGGATAAAGATTTTGGGCTTCCTCCTTACTTGACATGTTTTCAGTCATCTTTTGTTTCCTTGTCTATGTTTTTTATGTGATTCCTCTGGGAGAGAGTGCAGGAGGCCCTGTGCAGTGATTTGGGCCTATCAGTTGAGGAAAGTAGCTTCTCTCAGTCATGAATTTTCTCCTCCACTTGAGCTATTTCTTTGTACTTCATAAAGGCAAACCCATGTCTCTTTTGAAGGAGAAATCAAAATTTGGACATCCAGTGTAGTAGAATGAGTTGATGACCCTCTGTCCATCTAATGGGAAACTCTGCCAAGCAAAGACCTGAGCTCAGCTCTGGGGATATTCTGGGAATCTCAGGAATTCCATGGGCAGTCACTTGCCTTTCACGCTCTGTACTCCCTCAGTAACATCCCCTGGCAAAGGGCTGAAAATAAGCTTAGGAAATCACAGCACATCCTTGTACCTGATGCCAGCTACTCAAGAATCCTAAAAGCAATCACACAAACCCCAAAGGACCCTGAGGGTGAGCTTTGCACAGTCTGCAAAGGTGATTCTGCTGCAGGGACATCATGGAACTACCAAGTCAGGACCCCTCAGCTGTCACTGGCTGATTGTATCACTCACTGTTCACCATGAGGAGCCAGGGGCCGATAACTTTGTTTCAGGAAAATGTTCCTTTATTTCCTGCTTTTCTCAAAGCTCTGCCTGTGTTCAAATGAAGCCAAACCTGTTAAAATTACTGCCAGTCTTAGAGATGCAAATGTCCATTGGGCTTTTTATTGGATTTTCCCATCTATAACTCCACCTTTTCCTTGAGCAAAGGAAGCAGTGAGGGAGGAAAGGAGCTGCCCTGTGTTAATTAGAGACTCTGCTTTCCCCAGTGACAGACTATCACTAATTACAACACATCAGTGACCCCCCACTTGCCTCAATGCTGCTGCATAGTGAGCTAATGAGGGGGAGAGGAGGAGCTGCAGCAAGAGGCTGCCCTGAGTGGTTTGAAGTGGTGTAAGGAGTGTTTAACTTCACGCTAAAATCGAGTTTGGGCTATGAGATTGGGGTTTGCAACAGCAATACTGATATGTTCTCGTGACTTGATATTAAAGATGCTATTAATGCTTCAATTAATGAATAAACTTTGCAGCACATGCTCGTCTTTGAGTGGAAGGAGGTCTGTCCCCACTCCGTGTTTGTGTGCAGATGACCTGCTCCACCTCATTAGCTCTGCCGTGCTGGTTGGTGTGCTGGGAAGGACGATCCTGAAAGATCCACCCATCTGAAAGGGATGAGGAGCGGCAGCCGGACAAAGCTGCCATCCCTGCTTCCCCCACGGGAATTGATTCCATCAGGGCACAGGAACAGGGATGCAAAGCAGCAAAAGCTCCCATTTCCCTTGGGAAATGAATGAGAGTGTTCCTGCTCTGATTTTTTAAATCATGCACATGCATTTAATATTAAACCATATTCTATAATCAACAGTCCAGGTCCTGATTTGAGTTAAATAGTCCTCGGCTGGGGAGCTGACCTTCCCATTCCTGTGGCGTTTGAAACTGCCAGCTGCTGAGTTATTTTAGGTGTTTTTTCAAGAACACAATGCACAGCTAGATCTGATGATCAGCCCCTGAAGGAAGTGCTGTCCCCTTTAGTTTTGTACAATTATAAATTTAAAAGACTTTTCATCCTTAAAAAAGCTCCTCTGTAGCTGGATGAAAAATACCCTTTTCCTCCTGAAAGTTAATATAAATAGCAAACTAACCAGTCAACTAAAATAATAGATTTACATTTTTCAGAATTCTCTAATTCACTTCAGCTCTCAAACCCTGATATTTAAAAAAGGTGTGACTACAACTCAAAACAATCAGTGAATTTTTGCCAGATGATGTGGTTTTAAACAATTTACCTTATCTCTTCTGACACCTGTGAGATTTGACTATTTACTCAAAGGCACTACAATATTTTGCTGAACAGGAATGTAATAAAATATGTCATTAAATTAAAATTATTCCTAAGAACTTAAACTAATTAAATGTCAGTATCTGCTAGTCTCAGTACCATTAAAAGGGAGAAACACATTTAGGAGGGACCCAGAGAACAAAGTTCAGGGCAAAATGAACTTTTCTTGTCTGTAAAGCAGTTGTTGAAGTCTCAGGAAGAGAGATTTTTACTGGGAATGCTGTTGGCATAGTGATAACCATCAAACTGAATGGACTCTTGGAAAGAACAACACTTGATAACAGCTGTGTTTGCATTAAACATTTTTAGAGTTCAGTTCAGAGCAGTTTTGCACCATATATGTAGAATTTTTATGCAGAATTTGCATACAGAAAGCATGGAATGCTCTTCACTGGGTAAATTATTTGCTTCTGCTATTTAGTACAGTCCCCCCTGGGCCCCCCCATCCCCTGGGCACACGTGGCTGCAAGGATTTGAGTTAGTAGAGAAAACAGGTGTGCCTGGTCAGAAGAGCAAAAAAGCAAGTATTCAAGGGAAAAGCAGGATTTTTGTTTGGAGAGAGATGTATAAAGCAGCTCTCCCTCTGGGTGCAGCTAAAGTGACCTTTTGGCAAGAGTGAATCAAGGCACAGATACCATGGGCTGTATTAATCTCAGCTCATGCAGATGCTTTAATTTTCTCCTTATTTGGCAAAGCATTTAAGGACAATGTGAAGTCAGGAATATTGCTGTACCAGGCTTACTGTCTCCTCTCAGGGAAAAGGATCCCTATAGATGCTTCTTCAGGCCATCAATGCAATGGGCCACCTTGTCTCACTTTAGAGAAACCTCAGGGAACTTGCCTGATCAAACTGAAACAGTCCAACACCTCATTTCAGGGAACAGGGGCATTCTCACTCCTCTTCCTCGCCCTTCTTCTCAATGATGTGGATCAATTTCCTCTGTTGCAGCTGCTCCCCTACTTGCCTGACTGCATAGTGAAAGCTGAATCAACTCACAAATCTGTAAGAAAATAATCTTTTTTCTTTGGTCAGGTGTAGCAAAAGCATTCCTGCAGGCTGAGGGAATCTCATCAGAGGTCAGGGGAGTGCCAGGGAACACAGAAGGAATACTGCAATGTGTTGGATTCTTTCCTTCCAGCAGAACTGGCCTGAGAAAATTGTCTCCTGTTTTCCAAAAAGCCAAGGATAAAGTAAACCCAAAAATCTGACTTCTGCTATCCAAAAGGCCAAGCATCAAATAACCTGGTCTAGTGGAAGGTGCTCCAGTTTGTGGCAGTGGGATTAGAACCAGATTATCTGTAAGGTCCCTTCCAGCTCCAACTATTCTGTGATTCTGTGATTCTGTGGTTCTGTGGTTCTGTGGTTCTGTGGTCACAGCCCAATGCTCCACAGCCCACAGGCTTCACCTCAGGTTATGCCTGGCTTTGGATTCAGAAGTGGAGATACAGCTTATTTGGAGGTGCAGCATCTTTGGGGTTACTTCTGGCAGCAGTGTTTTTCCATGAGCCCCAAAACAACTGAAGATGAAGCCCCAGAGTGATGCAGGTCCCACCTGCCCCCTGCTCCCAGGACAGCATGGCCTGAATGTGTTGGAATTTAGCTGAATTTCTTTTCTTTCTCCCTTGAAATGTATCTTCTGATTTAATGACTCAAAGTGTTAAATACTGATTTCTGTTTATTATGTGTAAAATATCATCTCTGTCACCTACTGCCATTAGCCCCATTTTGGGTCATCTCCTCTTCAGAGGCTGCTGCCTGTGACACTGAGCTGGTCCCACCTGACCTGCACAGCTCATGACATCTCAATGTCCTTTGATGCACTGATTTCACCTGTGTCTGAAGTAATCAGACCATTTTTCTTTCCAATGAGTAACAGCAGACATCATCAATTCTTTTGGAATTTTTGCTTTTCTAATCATGAAACAAGTGGAAGCCATCAGAAACCGGAGGAATGTGCTCCAGTCCAGAGCTCCTTGTGCTCTTAAACTGGAGATTCAGCCCAGCTTATTTCTTTAGTCTTCCTTCAGTGCCATGTAGAGGTGGAGGTGACATTAGGTGCCACTTGGGGGTCTAATGTCCCCAGAGCTGAGACATCCCTGTCCCGAAGGGCTGAACACTGGTACATAATCAGATTTCCTTGTGGAGCAAGAGTAAACTTATCTTCCATGTTCCTCCTTTGTGTGAAATCTATACAAGGCTTTATTGTTTTAAAGAAGGATTCTGGGCTAAGGGAGAGCTGTGCACTTTTGGAAACATCTTTTTTTAAAAAATTTTATTCAGGCTGAGAACAGAGTTGTTCTCATTAGGCTGCATTTCATGTGGAGGGAGGCAGCTGTATTCCCATGGCTTGAAAGGGATGGAGTGTCTGTCTATGGGGTAGGACCTCCCCACTCCCAGTGTCCCCTTGTGCTTTCCAAGTGCTTAGAATTCCTTACAAATTACAGTCTTTTGTGGTACAGAAAACTGTGCTATTTTAACCGATGGATTGGAGGCATGATGGTGCTGGGGGGAATATAATAGGCTGAGAAGTATTTTCTTACTGTGCTTGATGGTTTGTTTAGGCTTCTGTCCTGCACCAGAGTCTGTAGGAAGGAACCCTTCCAGGCCCAGTGGGACTCCCTGTCCTCTGTCACATCCTGAAATGTGGATTCACATGTAAGATCCACTGTCAGCTGCAGCACTTCCATATACTTCAACTGATCAAACAGAATAAAGAAAAGGAGTTACCAGATATAAATGCCAGAAGAGTGATCGTTCCTGAGCACTGGGCAGGTGCCAGTGCTCATTTCAGGTGGTAGAAGGATTATTAAATCCCAGATCACTTGAATCCAATAGGAATTGTGAAAAACAACAACAACAACAACAAAAACCCAAACCAAACCAAAACAAAAAACCCAAAAACACAACAAAACAAAAACACCCCAAACCCCACACATGAGGAAATAGTTTCCAAGATGAAAAACATTTAAGTTTACACTAGAGAGACAATAAGCAAATTATTGACTGTAAGAATCCCATTTTCAGGAGGCTGTGAAAAGTGTCATGAGAAGGGTCCAGAGATCAAAAGGAGCTAAAAATGTTAACGGATCTTCCTGAGAACAAGAATGTGGCAGCAGGAGACTTTGTCAGAGCCACCAGGGTGACAGCATGGAAGGCACAGAGACCTACATACTCTGTAGGGTAATTTAAAGAATTTGGCCCTCCCTGCTCAAAGCCAAAAGAGCTGAGAGCTGGCAGTGAGCACCAGTAAGCCCTGGGGAACTGCTAAGCAGCTGTATTGCATCTATTGTTTTTAAGATTTGTTTTCTCAGAATGGTTTGGTTATAAGACCTGCCCAGAGTCTGTAGATCTGGGATTTTCTCACTGACAGTGGAAGAAAACAAGTAGCATCCTTAGAGCAAAGTATTTTTAGTAAGAGCCTGACTCTGTGTATCATCTGTGAATCAAATGTTAAAAAAAAACCTTTACCATCCAGTTTTCCAAAATTACAGTGAATTCTTACAGCTTTGCCCACAATTCATGTATCCATCTATCTCTTCATCCACACAAATCCAGCTTAAATCATAAATTCATGCATAAATACAGGTGAGTGGTATTTGTGTAACACCTTTTGAGTTAAGGTGCAATGGGAGGGCAGTACATAGACTGATGTTAGGGATCTGTCAGGAATAAATGTTATTGATAATAAATCCTGAATATACACCCAGTATATATTCATAGGAAATCAGCATTGTCTTTGTTTCTGCTCTCCTAAAATTTCCTTCATTTTCATCCATTCTATATCCTAACAAATATAGGATTTATTCTGAAAAAGTCCCTACAGTGCTCTGTCCTTTAGAGGAAGAGCAAGCTCCTTGGACTGGAGGTAAGAATGTATTAGAGGCAGGAGAAAGTTACTGAAGGAGAAGTAGGTGTTTCCCAAAGGTATGCTGCTATGGGAGTTGAAAGAGGAAAAGAATTTGCTGCAGTCTTGTGAGAAACAAACACCCTTTGGGATAATCCAAACTAATAAACCCTCTCTTTTACGCTATTAAGAAATTTCTTCCTACATTCTTAATGTAGCACATTTCCTGGTGCTAATGATGTGGGTACTTCTTTCCTCAAATGTGTCATTCCCATTACACTTCTACTCAATAAAATCTCATTTCTTCCCTTAAGATACAAAGGAACACAAGAAACAGGAAACAACTCTGTATTTTGGAAGATGTCAAACCCCATTACTGTGTCCTAAGTAATTTAATAAAATGATGAAGTTTTCCCTATGACTTTTGACTTTTTTTTAAGTGAAAAATGTCCAATTAGCAGCTGTGTTACCAAGATGACACATACTCTGAGTTATATCCCAAAATGCAGAGATAAGTAACTTTGTAGTCATTATTCTGCATTATTCTTACTCATCTCCAGGTGTGAAGAGCAAAAGCTCATACAAATAGAGAATAGAAGAGCTGCTTTCTTTAAAGATGTGCCCCAAACTGAAAATCCCAGCTGTAATTCTAATATTCAAAGAGGAGGAAGGTGACAGGGAACAGGAGGAACCAATGGATCCTGCCAACAGGATCCCACCTGGTTCAGGTGCTGCTCTTTTGAAGAGGTTCTGCTTCCCTGAAGAGCTGTGCAGGTGGGGAAGGATTTCTTTCTGTGCCCTGGACACCTGTGGAGCACAGCTACTACTCAGATAATTGCAAGAAAAGATTCTCTTCAAGATCACTTCTGTTGAAATTGATAGAAATTGTGTCACTGCCTTCTGTGGGACCTGGATAAGGCCCTAATCTGTTAAAGAAATACCAGGACATGCCTGTTTCCCCTCCTGGCCCCACTCTGGGCTCTTCTGCCCACTCCACTGTTTATCCTTCTCAGGCAGGGCTGCTTTGGTTGCAGCAGCACAGACAGGATCCCTCTGACCCAGCACTGGGCTGCAGGTTTTTGCTCAGCCGGCTCCTCCAATTATTAAGGGAATAGCCTCAAAGAATCTAAGGAATCACAGATATTCTGGGGGAAAAAAATCTGTTGGCTGCGAGTGTGTAGAGAAGGAAAAGAATGATCTAACATCTTGATTCAACATGTCTGTTATATCAATCATTTGCTCTGAGTGGGTAGCAAAGATATGATCTAATAGGTGCAGGATTCTTATTTCCTGTGACAAGCTGAGCATGCCTTTTGGGTGAGATCAGAATGTTTTTATTTTGGTTTATTCACCTAATATTTTTATCAGCTAACTTCAATGATAATGTGGGAAAAAGCACAGAAGTTATTCTTTTTCAAACTATGTAAATCTCTTTAAGATCTTTCAGCTCTCTTACAAAGCTTTATGGTATATATTCTCTAAAATTTTCTAGTCATGTGCTAATTTTCTCCCTGTGTTGCCCAAGCTCAGGTTCATCTTTAGGTGTAAAAGTTATTGTTTTCCTTTAGGAAAATGCAGCTAATAATAATAGTGCCGTCATCCTCAGAGTTTGCTTCTCTCACATTCAAGAAAAACAGATGAATTCGAATGAAATGACAATTGCCATCATCTGCTCTGGAAATCAGCAGTGTATTTACAGCAATTAGCAGCTGGATTGACATCCACAATCATATTTAGGCATCTCACTATGCATGGATTTCCCTGGGAATTCAGACACTTAATTAGGATTTGGTTTGATTATCTCTGTGCACCTGGCTCTCTGCCTGGTATGAAGTGTTAGCAGGATCAGCCCCCTCAGCTCATATGCTCAAATCTGCCATGATCCTTCTGTAGGCAAGGCCATGTGCTCCCCAGTGACTCCAGTGGAGTCAGGAGAGCCTGGAGGCTGCTTCTGTGCAGCTCATTTTGGAATCTAAGTTTTATTACAAATGAGGAGCTTTCCATCTTTTTTTTTCCCCTTTTATGCCTTTGTGGTGATTTCTTTGCCTTTAAGGTATCACAGCAGCAAAAGGGTAATAGGAGCAGGTTAGCAAAATACAAAATACAGCAAGGAATTGTTTTGGTAATCAACTTTAAAGGACTGGGACACTGAGTTTCCTTCAAGGCTGGTTCCTTCCCCTCCCTGGACAACAATTAGTGCTTTCTGTAGGCAGCACAGACAGGGTTAGGCCAGTGCAAGCATTTCCACTGGGAGAGGTTTGGAGTGATTTGAAGGCAAATGCCCAGAAGGCAAAGTCGTAGCTGAAATATCCCACACAGGAACCAAAGAGCTCCCAGTGCCAACCAGTCCTGCACTGCCCTGGCCAAGCCATGGCCTTGCACCTGACTGTGTTAAAAGATGTGTAAATAGACAAAAGAGCTTCAACCACCAAATAATCCACATCAAATTCATGGATTGACAAATCCTTACTGTTATTCTTTCCTTCACTCAGCTTTGTGTCATCTGCAATCTTGAGCAGCAGCAATGCTGCCTCTTTCCCTGTGAGGAACTGTGGAGTGTGATTGAAAGGCACTGTCCACAGTGAGATCCCTGTGCCCTTACCTGTGCCCCCCAGGGAGTTCCCAGACTCTGTTCTTTGCACCTTTGGATTTTATTTTCTGTATGGAGTCTTTTTCCTCGACTGTGTTCATGCCATTAATTGGGTGTTGAATCAAGTTTTATAAAGTACAATGTAATATATAAAAACTGACATTGTGTGCAGTGTGCCTTGCAGATTTTTTTAATTTATTCTGTCAGCTCCAATACTTTAAAAAAAAATTACAAACATAGAATTCCAGAATGGTTTGGACTGAAATGAACCTTATAACTCATCTCATTTCAACTCCCTGCCACGGGCAGGGACACCTTCCACTGGACCAGGTTGCTCCAAGACCTGTCCAACCCAGCTTGGAACACTTCTAGGGATGGGGCAGCCACAGCTTCTCTGGTTATGAAATCATGAAATAATTTTAGGAATTTAAGACTTGTATTCCATTTCATCAAGAGGATTGATATTATCTAGGTTATGAACCTTTGGATTTAGCACTGAGTGCATCTCCTCACAGCCTTACAATTGGAATTGATGCTGTGTTGATCCTTCTGTAGTTACCCACAATCCCCAAGTTTTATAGAAACATTGGTACATAAATTAATTTCTGCACATTCCTTGTTTTTACAACAATTCTTAAATAAAAACTGTACAAACTCAGAGTTTCTTGAGCAGCTCTTCAAACCCTTAAGGATGAAGTATCTCATATCTGAATCCAGGTAACCCTGTGGAAACTGAAGCATCAGGAAACTGAGGTGAGGATCAGGGAACTGCCTCTGTATGGAACAACCCTGTGTAATCTGCTGCTTTCTGCTTCACATCCAGGACCCAAAATAGCTCCAGCAAAAATGTTGTAGCCTTGACCAGCTTCTACCAGGCTTCCCTCCTTGTGCCAGAGCTTGGAAAGGGCTGTGTGTGAGACTGGTGACATCTACACCAAAAGGGAGCTTCCTCTCCAAGTCTTTGAAATCAAAAATTGCCACAAGGTAAGAGATAGATAGATAGATAGATAGATAGATAGATAGATAGATAGATAGATAGATAGATAGATAATGAGAGAATTCTTTCCTATATTTTCTTCTCCTTTGACATTGTTTACCAGCTCATCTTTGCATTTTGAGACTTCAAAGTTCAACCTTCAAAGGTTAACAATTTCTGCAGACAGTAGGAAACCAAACTGCAGCTTCATCTCCAAACAGTTAACACACATTTCCAGAGGAGATGGCTGAGAGAAAGGTGCATTATCTTTAGAAAGAAAAAAAAGGAGAAGCCCACTCAACAATTACTTTTCAAGACAAACATTTAGGCAATTTGCCAGAAAAACATAAAATGCTGCCCCTCATCTGCAATGTGCATCTTGCTCTTGCAGCTTGTCCCAGTGACTGCTTTCAGGCCTTTGAATAGAACCTAGAAAAAGTTGTATTTCAAGGAATAGCCCTGGAAAGCTTTGATTCATTGCTTGTGTTCAGGATTTGTGAGATGAACTGTAATTGCACATGTTATTACTCTTGCAATATTTTGTATTACGTTACTGCACATTTATAGACCAAAACTTTACAGACAGATAGAAAGCAGCCTGAGAAGGAGGGAGACATAAATCAAGGTATAAAACTGCCCTGAATAATATTTTATGTTTTGGTATATTGACCTGGAATTACAGGATAAAGACATTTTCCACTGGTGCCCTGTTCTTTTCTTGCTTTCCCTGTGTGTGTTTCAGGTTTGTTGGAGTTCTCCATTAAATCCAGAATCTGTATCAAATGAGCTGCAGTGTGCTGCAGCACAGAAAGGTTTCAAAGCAACAATTACTCTATTATTTCAGCAGAGATTACCTGTTTGAAAGGAAACCCACACTGAATCCTTTCTGACCTGGTCCTTATTGTGATACTGATAACATGCCACACTTTCCAGTCTTTATCTTACCTCCTACAGGGTAATCTTTTCTTCTGGAGCTTAATTCTGCTAATAGCACCCTTGACTGGTTGCCAGACAACAAACACAAGCAGGTGAAAACTGAATGGCTCCAGTCTGACCGATGATAACTCATAGAGACTTTTTATTCTCAGAATTCCCTCCAAAATATCCAACTTGACCAGTGGATAATCAATTGCATTCCTTGTATGCATCTCCCTCCTTCTGAATGGTTATTCTTTGAAAGAAATTGTGATGATCTTTTCTACAGTTTCAGATTCTTTTTTTTTCCCCTCCTCCAAACAACAGTAAATAGCAATTCCAGATGGTAGAAATTACTTTTAAATTAAAGCAGTTAATACAGGGCACGTATGCTTATCTAATTCCCCTGTTTTAAGTGGTAACAATATGATGGAAATGGGAAAAACTGATGTGCGCTTAAGGTATGCAAAATAGCTTGAGATTGTAAAATGCTTTTTTCCTCCCCTTTTCTGATTTACTGTCCATGAAAAAGAATTATAGACTCGTGAAGAAAACAGAAGTTTTTATTTGCTGAACTCAATAGGCAGCTTTCTGGGGACTTGAACTCTGCAAAGTGCTGAAAAAAAGATTACTGCATTCCACGGACAATTTCTCTGTTTGAACCAAATGGGAGGGATGACAGGGTGCTGTGCTCTGCCTTTCTGCTTCCTGAGGAAAACCTCAGGCTGCTCATTGTGTGTAAAAGCACATCCTTAAAAACTTTGCTGAATTATTTGAGACTGGATTCAGCTCTGGTTGTGGATGCCCCATCCCTGGAAGTGTTCAGCTTGGATGGGGCAACATGATCTAGTGAGTGGCATCCCTACCCGTGGTAGGGGGTTGGAACTGGGTGATTTTATTTTTAAGGTCCTGTCCAGCCCAAACAATTCCATGATTCTATGCTTGTATAATTTAGCCAGTTCTTTTTAAAAGCAATGAGTGTAGAAGATGCTCAGCACCTCAAAGTTCTTCAGACCATGAACCAAAACCATTAACACAAGGACAGTTGTGTCAATGGACCTGAAATCACTGAATGTGCTGTAACTTACACCAGCTGAAGGTTTGGTGGGCATTCATTTGCTTTTTCCAGAGTGATTTTGCTTAACTATTTGTGCATATGATTATAAGGTAACTAGTTAGTGCTAAGGGGGAATATGGTTGGCTTCACTGGAAAATATAAAAGTATCCACTGTTCCTTCAGGGAAATCATTTTAATAGATAACAGCATGTTGTACAATGTTTCATCAGTGATATTTAGATCTAAATTAGGAGCAGTTGTGAGATGGGTTGCCGATTTTCTTGTGATAAAAGGGAAATAGTTCAAGAAATATAGACCAGATGTTATCTTAATCCAATCCTCATGTACAAGAGCACACTATGAGACAGTAATAATAGTCCCTTCTACCTGTTTCTAATTTTCCAGCTCTGAAACACCCCCTGTGAAAAATAGATTAAACCAACACATCATTTATGAATCGGCACTAGCGGGTTGGAGTTTGGATGGAATGCAGCATGCGTGGCACCGACCGGAGGGTGCAGCCACCAGATTTTGATCCATGTTTAAAAATGCTCCTTTGACAGTAATGTTTAAGACAGCAGCTCTCAGTGATTTAAAAGGAGAGTAGCCAGTTTGGGTTTGAATCAGGTTTTTGGTTCAGCGTATCCCTACACAGTTTCAAATTTGTCATCAGTGTTTCTGGGCAGTATATGTTATACAATCCTCAGCAGGCCAAAAAAACAGGGGGTTGATCCTCAGCTGCTGTAAATCAACACTGATCCACTGATTTAGATGGAACTACACTGATTTGTACCATCTCAGGGTCTGGACAAAGTGTATTAACTTTCCCCATGAAAATCCTCCCCAACAAAAAGCTCCATTCACAGTCCTACTGCATAAGCAGAAACTAATGTGTCTCTGTTCTCGTAATAATGTTTAATACCTGCATCATTTCCTACTTGCTGGGGCAGTTGAAACATTACTCTTTGCATTGACGTAAGAGGCCGAGTGCTGTGCATTTGTAATATTTGGGACAGCTTTTTCCATAGCTCCCGGCCTGAGCTCGAGCATTTTGCTGGAATATTCATGTCTCTTGGCATTTTTATGCCAAGGAGGCTTCTGAGCAGCTTTCTAGCAACTCAGGAGACAAGATTTTATTTTTGTTTGAAGAATGAAATAATATAAAAATGATTATTCCTCAACATTCAGAACTGTAAGAGCTACTGGAGGGGGGTTTGTTCACTGGAAATAGCAATAGCTGTGAGGATACCAACAACAGTGTTAATTAGACTGCTTTATCTAGGCCAGACACCCTCACATTTTAGAATATTCCAAGCTGTTTAGCAAGCAGAGTGAAATCCTGTTTTCCAGATCGGATATTTTCATATTTCTATGAACAGAGGAAACCAGAGCAGGCGATGAGACAATTAATCTTCAGAGACAGCCCACACAGCTGGCTGGCTGCTGCAAGGATTCTGCAAGGACAGAACCAAAGTTTTCCTTTTGAAGTGAACTCCTTTGCTACTCTTTTGTTTTTCAAAGAATGTATATGTGCAAGAGAGCTGGAGAGGGACTTGGGACAAGGGCTGGAAGGACAGGACACAGGGAATGGCTTTGCACTGCAAAGGGATGGGTCAGGTGGGATATTGGGAAGGAATTGTTCCCTGTGAGGGTGGGGAGGCCCTGGCACAGAGCAGCTGTGGCTGCTCCTGGATCCCTGGAAGTGTCCAAGGCCAGGTTGGACAGGGCTTGGAGCACCCTGGGACAGTGGAAAGTTGGAACTAAATGATCTTTAAACCCCTTCCAGCCCTAACCATTCTGGGATTCTTCTGGCCCTTCAGAGCCGTTCTTTCCAGCGTGTGTTTGCCCAGTTATCTTTAAAGATGTTGAAAAACGAAACCCCCCATCCAAAACACACCAGAGGGGTGAATCCCTTTGCAATGCTGTACCATGAAATCCCAGAAGGGTTTGGGTTGGAAGGGACATTAAAGTTCATCTCATTCCAAACCCCCCCTGCCTTGGCAGGGACACCTTCCACTATCCCTGGTTGCTCCATGCCCCATCCAACCTGGCCTTGGACACTTCCAGGGATGGGGCAGCCACAGCTGCTCTGGGCACCCTGTGCCTCCCCACCCTCACAGGGAACAATTCCTTCCCAAAATCCCATCTAACCCTGCCCTCTGGCAGTGGGAAACCTTTCCCTGTGTCCTGTCAAATCCACTGTCCAAAATCCCTCTCCAGTTCTCTTGGAGCTCTTTTAGGCCCTGGAAAGGCCCTGAGCTTTCCCTGGATCCTCCTCCAGCTCTCCCAGCCTGGCTCCAGAGCAGAGGGGCTCCAGGTTGTGCACTCTCACTGAAGAGCTGGAATCTCCTGGATTCCCCTACAAGCTTCATAATCCAACTGTGCATCTATAAAAACCCATTTACATTCCATGAGTGATGTATCAACACATTATGGAAAAAGTGGTCAGTAATTCTGTAGCAGAGTATTTTTGCTGTGTTTTAACCATTAATCCAACAGCTATCACTTTATTTATACTGTCTGTACTTCAAGGCCCTACTTAGCCTACTTACCCTACTTACCTTTTGAGGGTCCAGATTTGTTTGGTTCTGTGCAAATCCATTCAGGGAAATTGTCATGAATCAGTCATGCTTCATGACAGTAGTAAGATGAGGCAGGTGGATCAACAAGAACAGGATGTGATGGGATCATAAAGGAACAGGACCAGAAGATGCAAAAATAGAGTCCAAGTTGCCACATGCCCTGAACTGCTCACATCAGTGAGAAAGCTGTAATTTGGGATAAGAGTGCTTCAGAAATACAGATGGAAAACTTGATGGATTAAAGTAGTTAACAAGAGAATAAGATGAGAAGAAGAAAAATGTGAAGCGGCTGAAAATAGTTATAGGGAAGAAAATCCACCTGTGGATTGGGAAAGTTTGAGAGGCTGCAGCAGCAGAGCTGAGTACACACAAGTGATCAAAATGCAAAGTGCAGTTTAGAGATCTTGGTGCTAAAAGGCACTGGTGGTGGTGCTGGTAGTGGGGTATGTAGGTTAATACTGAAAGTGTGTTATTAGTAATGACCAAAGACCTTTAGCCTCCTGTCCAAAATCCTTTTTTACTGTATAGAATGGGAAAGTAAACTCGATCGTGTTGGGCTATTTAGTAAGCTATTAGTGCATTCATCTTTTCATCATTTGACAGGTGGAAGTAGTAGTCCAGCTTTTAGTTTTAATTATAAGGGATTCCAGATGTAGAATAGGACATAAATTAAAACCAGATCTACTCATATGTCTTTTCAAAGTAAGCCAACTTCAAGGTATCTGCTTTTCATTTCAAAATGTTATTAAAGCTATTACTAAGAAATTCATAGTCTTAGCATGCTCCAATAATTGACACCTTTAAAGTGACTAAACAGATTTAGAGTGTGCAGAAAAGTAAATTTGTCTTAGAGAATGACTCTAATCATCCATTTACATAGAGAGGACAAATCAGTGTTTGTGTTGGGAATGGCTGGGCGAGCAGCCGGCCCCGATGGCTCTTGCTGCCTCCTCCTCCTCCCCCTGGCCTGGCTGCTGGGTGTTAGCTTGTTTCCATGATTGTGCTACTAGGCAAAGGAAGATAAAGAATTAAGGGTTGATCCAAAGCCAGTGAAAGTCAACGGGAGTCTTTTGATGAGCTCTCCGTCATAGTCTCCTCCCTCTCATGTTGAACTATGTTACTTTATGTTGGAAGTAGCATTTTTTTAAAAAGAAAATTAAATCCAGAACCACATTTTTGTCACAGTGATAGTGTTCTTAAATCTCTAACTCTGTAAGGAAACCTGCAGATCCCTTTCTAAAATGCCTTGCTTTCCCCAAGACCTATTTATCTGGTGATATGTTACAACCATGCAAATAACACTGTACATCTGACTTCATAAAAAGTCTGAGGTTTCCAATAATTAGAATGATAGCTGGCAAGTCTGATAAATTAGAGAAATAACTTGTTTGGTGTAAACTGAGCCTGTTTCTGAGGCAGAAATGTTAGGCTTTTATCCTCTGGAGTGTGATTGAAAGGGTGAGAAGTTAATTTGGCAGCTTCGCTTCTATGGTTTCATAATGTTTCTCCTCCCCCCTCCCCTCAGCTTCAGGGAAGGACTGTGATTTCAGTACTTTGCTCCTGCCCTCATACAAGGCAAGAGCATGACCCGAAACGAAACCCCTCTCCCCAGGGCACATCCTGAGCAGTAACAGCTTGGCTCAAGTGTTTCTTATGAACAGCCGTCCAGAGCACTTGATCTAAATCATGCCATTTCCTTCACAGTATGGCACAGTTAACAAGTCAGTGCATCAACACAATCTGCAGATGGCAGTTCAAAAGGTGCACGTTCCCCAGCAAGATAAAGGGCAATGAGTTCCATGGGTTAGCTCATTACTTGGATTCAGGCAGGGGCTCCGTAGGGGTGTGAGGGAGGAAAAGGGGGCAGGCAAACCTTGAGAATGCATGTCTACACAAATAAAGGCAGCGTTGCAAGAAGCATGTTATTGAAGTAAAGTGCAAACAGCTTGCAGAGCATGGCTTCCTTCAGAGGTGGCTTGTTTCGCCTCTGAAAAACAAGAGGAAAAGGAGAGTGAAACCACTGGCGACATGCAGCCTTCATTTATGCTGGCAAATAGGACACCATTCCCTAAGCAAAGCCTCAAAATTCACAAGAGGCCAGTGACTATCAGCCAGGGCTGGGGCTCTTGGTTGCTTTGCAACCTCAAGGACTCAGGACTCTGAGCAACCTGGTCCAGTGAAATTCACCTTGCTCATGGCACAGCGGATGGAACTCAATCATCCTTAAGGTCTCCACCAAGCCAAGCCATTCTGGGATTCTATGATTCCATCCTGCTTGGGAAGGAACCTGTTTTCTGGAGCATTGCAGAAGGGCTTCTAGAGAGCAGTGTGCACTCCTACACAAATTACATTAGAGCTAAACATCCAGTGAAGAATCTCTGAGACATATTAGTTCTTTAGACTTCAAAACAAGCTTAAATTGGAACCATATTGCTGGAATACTTCTTAGCTAACATTTATATTACTTCAGTTACCAAATCCAGACTAAGTCCCAGGACTCGGCAGGGGAGAACATAATATATTAGGAAGTAAGATGGGGGTGTGCACTTCTGGCCTCCTATTTTATATAAATGTACAAAAAGTTTCCTCACACTAGCAAGGAAATGACTACAAGGCCCTAAAATGCCGATTTCCAGCGGCAAACGAGGGAAGTCCGCTGCCCCTCCTCCCCTCTCTCCCCTGACCATTCTGTGTGTGCCATGCCTTGGGGATAGTTTGGATTACTTGGAGTAAGACTATTGCATAGGAGCTCAGGTATCAGAGCAGATAATTATACACATATAGCGAGATACAGCAAAGGTCTCAGTGAATTGTCAGAGGATGAGATACATCTCGGGAGACCAAACAAGCCTCCCCTATACTGATCTTTGTAAATGAATCTCTTTGGGAACTATCAAGATGGTGCTTTACCACGATTTTCACTGCTGAGGAAAAAGGAACTCTTCCAAGCTGTTTGTTTTCCAGGTTGTATCAAAAGCTGGCGAGGGGAGATTTTTTCCCTTTCTGTGCTTGTGTTGGTTTGAATGCCCTGAAAGGCGCTAACGGATGTGCTGAGCTCGGAGTTCCTGCAGCAGGGAAGCTCAGGGCAGGTTTGGCAGGAGAGGAGCTGTAACCCCCTCCTTTCCCCTCCCCATAACTCCAAATCTACAAAGGCTGACTTTCCGGTGAACTCCCTGGTCTCCATCGCAATTCTTTTGGACAAACAGTGCTAAAACTGGGAAGGGCAAACCCTGAGTGGCTGCTAGGCAGAGGTGTGTTCAACTAAGGTCATTCCTTGTGTAATTTGATTGATTTAGTAGAGTTATGCCAGAGAGAAATTTGGCTTTGGGCTTTTGGGTGATGTGTCATGTTTTTTTATGTAACTTATCGAACAGGTGCTTAGCAACAGCATCTTCTGTTGGTTTATCCAGAAATCTTCACTTTTCTTTCATTTTCCCTTCTTTAATACCCTTCCAAGCTGTGCTGAGTTAAAAACTGTGCCAAGACTTCAGGCTGTGCCTCACTGGGACATGTAGGGATGCAGCACTACATGGATGGCCCTGTATCCATTTCTTTCTTGCCTGGTAATTGCTGTTTTCCTCCATTCAGTGAGATAAATGAAGGATAAAGAGCTGTGAGTCTCAGAGATTTTTCTGGATTTGGTGAGTTCAAACTTAAGGTAAAGGAGCTGAACCTTAGGAATGCTACAGCTGCTTCAGGGACTGGCAGAAAAAAAATGATCTTTGCTATTTCAACATGGTGCTGCACAATGCTGTGCTGAGCATTGTGTGTCCCAAGTTTGCAAGAAATACTGTATTTTATATCCCTTTCCCAGTTTCTCTTGAGAAGAAGGAATGAAGAAGGCATGAAGAAGGAGAGATGAGCAATCCTTGTGCTCAGCTTTTTCTGTGTATAAGCACAAAGCCAGGTGCCCTCTGTGCTCTGTGTTGTTTCTGGTGTGGAGCACAACTGGTGCTGATGGCAGAGGGTGGCATCCAAACCCTGCCTGATCTCATCTCTGTGGCTGTACCCTTCACAAGCACTTCTTGCTGCCTTGCAAAATACACCTGTTTGTTTGTCAGGTGTGACTTATGGAAAGGATTATATGACACGGTTGTTTGTAACAGCAGGAAGCAGAACATGGTGAATTAAGTCCCTTCCATCCTCATCTTTCTGTGATTTCCCTCAGATGATGGATGTCAGAGAAGAATATGGGTTATTCTGGTAGTTCTTACTGATCAGTGTGCTCATATTTCTTAGAATTGCAGTGGAAATCTCTGGTGTTGTGTTGAAACAGAATCTCAGACCCTCACAGTGCCTTTGTCCTCCAGAAAACATTCTGCATCTTTATAATGAAACATTTGGGTTATGATAGCACAGAGAAACCCCAGAAATGAGGGACTCTGGTGTGCAAGGAGCCATTATGCTAAGATATGAAATAAAGAGCTTGATCTCATGCAGGCAGCCAGCAGCAGGGCACACAGACCTGGCTCTCCTGCCTCCCAGCCCATGCTTTCATCGTGAAATCACTCAGTTCTTTCAGCTGGATCTCCAGGCTCTGTTCTTAGCACTGTAGTTTCTCTGTCCCTCATGGAAACCCCAGGGCTGGGCTTCACAGACTCTCTGCAACTCTATCCCTTTGGACTGTAATTGATTTGGAGTCAGGTGGTGCTGTAACATAACCCGTATGGAATCTGCTGGTGAAGTTTATGGCCATTCAGCTAAAAAAAAAGAGAGGAAAAAAAAAAAAAAGAGAGAGGAATATAGAGGGGGAGTAGGAAGTGAATTGAGTTTGAATTCTGGGATGTGAAGCTGTACTGTTTCCCAGCCCAAAGAGAAAAGCTCGTAGAGGCTTTGGGTGTGGAGAAATCTGTGACCAGTTCATGCACCACAGTCCTGCTCAGCCTCTTTATATACAGAAGAACCTACAGAGAAATCCCTGTCCCCAGCTGTGGTCAGCCCTTGGACCAGTGTGGAAAAGCAGAGAACTGCGGAGGGAAGGCATAGAATACTTAAAGAAATTTTAAAAATAAAAAAGAAATTTTTAATATTGGCTTTACATTGCCTGGCTGTGGGACTGTAGTATATTTATTGATGTCTGTGTCCCCTTACCTTAGTTTCCAGGGCTTTTGTGTAGTGAGGGATATTCCAGTGTGAGTCCTAGGTGTCTTAAGCACTGCAGGCAGCCTCGTGTTATCTGCAGATTTGAACAACAGATTCTAGATTGACAGTCTTGAACTGAACTCACACAATCTCCATTGACAGCACTGGACTTTCTGATTTGGCTAATTCATCTGAGATGAGAGATGAGAAGCAAAAAAAAAAAAAAAGTTCTTTCTATGACAAAATAACTCTTTTCACAAGGTTTTGTAGAGGTTTCAAGACATTATTCCAGGTGCAAAAAGTTCTAGGAAAGATTTGTTACCCATCTGGGGGGCTTTCTCTCTGAGCTACACTGAAAATACCAATAGTCTTACGTGATAAGCATTATGTGACAACATTATGTGGTGAGTATGTGATAAAACAAGGCTGTAAGTTTGTCCAGGTATCCCTGCATTGCTGAAATCACAAGAAATAGAGTGAAAAAGGCAGCTGTGAGAGCTCAGATCATGACTGTACATTAAGTATTGTGAGACAAATACTCATAGCTTTGCTGCAGCCCTGGTGATTTACTGATACACGGGAAGCAAAGGCTGTGTTGAGCACTAATATTTGTCAACAGGCCCATTTGTACAGCCACAAAAAAATCCAGGCAGGGCTTTGAACACACAGGCAAGGTATTATTCTTGCTGCTGTCATTGCTGTAATCTAGGATCTTGCTTTCCAGGAGGAAAGGAGGAAGCCAGTTCTCACCCCAGGCTGTAGCAGAGTTCCTTCCCCTGGGCTGTTGGATCAGACCTCATCCTGTACAAAATGCTCCCTCTCAGGGTGGCCATGCAGTGACATCCTGCTGCTGCACTTGTCACTCTTGTACACAAGTGAGGTGTGAAGGATAGAAAAGAGAAGTGGAGGAGAGAGTTTGCCTTTAGGCACTTTAAGCCCTGAGTAATGAGTGGTATCAAAGTTGCAGCAGCCACCCAGACATCCCAGGAGACCTTAAGACCTCCTTGATTACTCTCCTGTGGCACATTTTTCTTCCTTTGCCCCTCAGAGGCTCCTCCAGCAGATCCTCACAAGAGGAGGTTTCCTGAGAAGGGATAAGATAGTGGCAGATAAGGGGGAATGGCTTCAAACTGATGGAGGGCTGGGTTAGGTGGGATATTGGGATATTGGGAAGAAATTCTGCCCTTTCAGGGTGGTGAGACCCTGGCCCAGGGTGCCCACAGAAGCTGTGGCTGCCCCATCCCTGAAGGCCAGGTTGGACAGGGCTTGGGGCAATCTGGGATAGTGGAAGGTGTCCCTGCCCATGGCAGGGGGTTGGAATGAGATGAGATTTAATGTCCCTCCCAATCCAAACCATCCTATGATCTGTGGTTCTGTGATATTTCAGTCCCTCTGCTATAAGCCTGTGCAACCTGTGCTGTGAGTCCAATGCCCTCCACATGCTCAGTGTCCTGCTGATCCTTTTCCAGGGGCTCTCCTGGTCCCTCTTGTCAGCCCCACTCTGTGGAGTCACTGTCACACATGCTGCACACACCAGGATGCTGCAGATCCCTCTGTCCCCTTGCTGTGTGTCCCAAAGCACTCCTGGGCTCAGGCTCTGTTCTGTGCTCCTACTCTGTTCTATCTCAGTGGAACATGAGATGTAACAAGGCTGAACCCAGTCAATATATAATGAAAAATAACCTCCTAAAGAGAGGCACAAATCAGTAAATGGAAACTGTAACAGAGACTTCTGAATTACTCTATGACTTTCTTAACAGAGGTTATCATTTCCCTTTGAGTTTTGTTGGACACTTCCCACATCTGTAGCATGCTGCTCCTTTGCCATTAAGCTCTACCAGATTCTTCCATAGGGGTGATATTTTTTTTAAAGAGAAAATACTGAAGCCCCATGTGAAAACAGGAAACTCCATGAATTTTTTATAGTGAAATTTTTCCACTAGGGAAATATCCGTATTTTACAGTTTGCAAAATGTGTGGGACCATAAACTGTAAAACCGCATGGAGAACCACAACTCCTTTGTACTTTAAAAATAGACATAAAAGTAATTTCTCCAGAAAGAAGGAGCATATTTTTAAAGGTGAATATTTGTAGGGCTTATAAAAGCTATTGGTCTGTTCTTGGAAACGGAATGATCGTGTTTAAAAAAGGAAAAGACACAGATTGTGGTGAGTTTACTGCGACTGAATCATCCCCACAGTATGTGCTGAACTGGAGCAGCCATGGCACAGCTGCACGAGGACGTGCAAGGTTCCCACCCTGCATGGGAGCCTCTGCTCCCCCACTTCCCCCAGAGATGAAGGTAGGGGTGATGTGCAGAGATGAGCAGGGAGATGCTGAAGTAGGTCAGGGAGAAACTCTAGGTGTTTTATTTCTCTCACAGTGTGCCAGCCAGTGGAGTTGAGCTGGAACGAGGGAAAAGCAAGATGTTCTGGCCACAGGACTGCCATGGTTCCCCCCACTCTGCAACATGTGGTGAGCAGGGAAGGGGTGATACTTGATTCTCCCAGTTCCTTGGGGGTGGTGCAGGATGATCACACTGAAGGCTTTGAGCCAAAGCTCAGTCTCACCCTGTGGCTGTGTCATTTGCTGTAAATGAGGCTGACCCTTCTCTTTGCCTGTTTGGGTCAGCTGGGCTGCAGCCAGGCCTGGGCAGGAGCTGACAGGGTTGGTCTTTGGAGCTGCCCAGATGGGACATGGTGCACGTGTAGCAGGATGGTGGATTTTAGCAGATGCTCTGTGCCATGGGACAGCACAGGGATGTCACCATGGGATATCAAGAGAAATTTCAGACACCCTGTGTGGGAGTGGGCACACGGAGAGTTGGGGATTCCCAGCATCTGGTGCTGTCTCTGGTTCTGTTGGTGAGAAGAAACACCAAGGGCAGAATGTGTTCCTTGGCAGTCTCACATCTGGTCTGGATATTGAATTGGACCATGAGTGTAGTTCTAGGCAAAGCAGTTTTGGAGCTGGCAGACTCCTGGCCCTGACGCCTGCTCAGTGCATGCCAGACCTTGGGAGAGCCATTTCTTCCACTTTGATGGAGAAGTTGGGGTGCTTGGAGGAGATGGCCTTTCCCAGCAGCAACAGCAGCTGCCTTGCTGTCCTCTCCTTTTCCCCAGCCGCAGGAGCATCAAACCTTACCCTTCCCAGCTCTTCACCTTTCCCTTCCTCCCTGACTTTCAGCTCCCCCATCATGTCCAGGCAAGAAGGGCCAGGTCCTGGCATCACCTCCTCTGTGGGTGACAACGTTCCCTCTCATCTGTGAGGCAGAGGGCACTTTATCTGACCCATAATTTGATAATGATGTCCTGTTTATCAAAGTTTATCCTGCCATTTCAGATGCACAGGAATGAACTTTTGCATGCACTGCTCAGTCCTCGTGCTATTGAATAGTGTAATATTCTGCTCTGCTGTTTGTTTACAGCTGCCTTTCATCTTCAATTATCCACTGTATTTTAGCAGTGGATAACTGACTGATTCCTGTATTCAGGCCAAATCCCACTTGTTTGGTTCATGTGAGTAATCTAAGGAAGTCTGACACTTTGTTCCCTGATCTGTCTGGGAATGCTTGCATGACAAGGGGTCTGCAGGCATGGGACCCGTGAGCAGGAGTGCAGTCCTGAGGCTCAGACCCATCTTCCCTTCATTCTGTGGGTACTTGGCAAATGCACCAGTCCCTGAGTGTGGCTTTAGCTCTTGAAACTCCTCCTGTTCCTGGCCTGCTGGATACCATCAATTTTTACAGGCAGTGGGTACAGAGTGGGATATACCAGCTGCCTTTCCATTTCCAGGGAGGGGTGAGACAAGGCCTTGGGCCATTCCCCTTGGACAGCACTCCTGAAAAGGGCAACTAAATGGATTGGAAACATGCAAAGTTAGAAACTTTCTCAGTTGGTGCAGCTGTTATCGTTAGCACAAACAGGCTGGTGCTGCCAGAGCTGCTGGGCTTACCCACTGCTGAGGCTCCTTTTACACAAAATCACTGCCCTGCTCTGCTGGCAAATGGAATTTTCTCTGGATGCCTTCCTTTAGCTGAGCTGCAGAGTACTGATAGTGCTTTATCTCAGGATGGGGCTGCAACCACTCAATGTTTTCTACTTTACCTGCTTAAACAGATCTGTGATGTGAGCACTGCAGAGGTCTGAACATGGACCAGGGCCATGTGTATTTAGAGCTATGTGTATTTAGAACAATTAATTTCTTTTTGTTGCATGCCACCACCACTTCCACAGTGGGATCAACACCTGAGAGAGGAGGGCTGGTCCATCATGACAGCATTTCCTGTGGACCTGGGAGATGTGGGTTCAGTTTTCTGCTGTGACAGATTGTCTCTGTGAGCCTCAGCAACTTAGATTCTCTCTGATTAAGTGTCATGTGTAAAATAGTGGGTATAGCCTGACCCTTCATTACTATTGCACATAAAAGAAAGTGAATTAATGTTGAGAGTCAGCCATTAAAATGTTGGGAGCCCAAGGGAAGGAAGTTTCTACCCTGAGGAGATGAACTAATTGGGAAGGACTAAAGTAAATGGATGAGTTAGTTGAGGTTTGGGGTGAAAGGGCTAAAGGTATGGACAAGGTGAGGCAGGGAGATGTGGTTGCTGGAAACATTTGGCAGATGTGGAAGGAACATGTGGATGTTGGAACTGGAGTCACAAGGAGGAGAATGAACCCCTAGAAGAAACCCTTATTTTTGAGAAAGAACTACATCATTCAAGGGCATTGTTTTGAGCACCTGGGGTAGGAAATGAAGACAGGAGGATGTTGGGGGATCAGTGCCTGCCCCCTCTGTGCACTCTGAGGTGGCTGCAGGAAGATTCGCTTCCCTGTTCACCAGGATCACTTGGGTTTGATAACAGAGACCACAATGCCAATGTCCCAAGCTGAAATGTTTATCCCCAGAGTCTATCTTTGTCTTGTTTATTTGTTGGCTTCCTTGCATTTTTCTTGAACAAAGCCCTCATTGTCTGCTTTTACAAAACTAAATAATTTGGAGTGTAAACTGGCAGTGTCTGGCTAGAGCAGTGAGTTTAAGGTTTTGGATGTTTGCTTTCAAATTTTCATGTAGAGAGCAAAAGCAATCATGGCAATTAAGATCTCTTGTGCCTGAACTGAGCTCTGACCATTTCTATGTGCTGTAAAGACAAGATATTATCTGAACAGCTGCTCCATGGGTCACTTGTGTGAGCCTTATATCTTCCAGCTTTCCTAACATTGGGAGGATCAAATGTAACACCAACTTTTGAAAAGACTTTAGCTAGGATTCAGTGAACTCCAGAAGTGCAATGCAGGTGTTTGTATGGACAAATTAGTAGAATGTAATGGACACATGCATAAATATCACTCACTTGGGAAGAGTCAACATGGCAGGGAAGACTCAACATGGCACCTGAGAAGGAAAGTCCTACCTTAAAAATGTCTTTGAGTTCTTTGGAAGGATCAATGAACAACTGAATAGACTGATCTGGTAGATATAATCCACTTGACAATTCCAAAACACTGTACACAAAATTCTCCACAAAATGCTTTTAATGAAACTCACCATCCATGGGGTCCATCTTTGCATGGATAAGTAACCAAATAAATCAGTTCTTGCAGTGAGGGAAGTTCACCAGTAGAGCCCTGGGCTGGAGCTTGTGCTGCTCAGTGCACTCATAAGAGGTCAGGAGAGGAGAGGAAACAGTGAGAACATCTGGTGATGAGGCAGGATTTAGTCAGGGGAATAAAGCTGTTGATGGATAGTGAAAGAATGTGAAGAAGCTTGTCAGGAATGAGGGATTGATAAACAAAATAGAGGGTGAAATTCAGCAGACCTACCTGTAAATGGATGCACATTGGAAGACAGGATCTGGGCTTCACTCTAAAGTGAGGAGCTTTAAGCTGACCACTTCCACTTTAAACTGGCCACTACTACTCAGGATAAAAGATGCAATGATCAACAGGGCTCTTTATATTTCTGTGGAAATGTCAATTTAATGCTTAAGAGCAGTCAAAACCCCCAAATATTAGGAATTATGAGGAAGGGAGTAGAGATGAAAAGAGAAGCTCATTACACTGTTCTAGAAATCAATTTATTGCCTACTCATTCAGTGTGGTGTGGAGTTCTGGACCCTCATCTTAAAATCCCAGAATCATGGAATAGCCTGAGTTGGAAGGAACTCAAAAGGAACATTGGGTTCAACTCCTGTCCCTGCACAGACACCCCAACAATCCCACCCTGGGCATCCCTGGCAGTGCTGTCCAAGCACTCCTGGAGCTCTGGCAGCTCTGCCCATTCCCTGGGCAGCCTGGGCAGTGCCAGCACCCTCTGGGGGAAGAACCTTTCCTGAAATCCAACCTAAACCTGCCCTGGCACAGCTCCAGCCTATCCAACAGGAACTGTGAGAGAACAACAGGGCTGATCAATGGTGGTTGGGATGTGTCAGCCTGGAAAAGCTGTCCAGATTGACTGATGCAGAGAGTATCCATAGGGATCTGCTGTTCATACATCAGTACAAGAACTGGAGGGCACTGAGCTAATTCAGTTAGTGGGAGTCCTGTTCAAACCAGACACAGGAGATTGGTGGTTCATCCCTGGAGCTCCTCATCAGAGGATGTGCAGATGGATGCAAATATAGTTTCAAGGGAGTCTGTGCAAGCAGTTGTAAGAGAGATCTGTGAAGAGTTTCTAAACGGAAGAACCATGAAATCCAGCAGGCTGAGCACAGCTGGAGCTGAGCAGTACTCAGACAAGTATCAGAAATGATTGTCCTGTCCTTGCTCTTTCCTGGATGTCTCCTTAGGAGCATTACTGGGAAAAAGATATTGATGTTTGCTCTGCCCCAGTGTGGCAATTCTCCTGTTCTCACTTAAATGTGCTGTACAGGGAAACATCCACTGGATTTTCAGATTCACACACAGTTTTGTATTGGAGGAGAGCAAAGTTAAATCTCTGGGGTGAGGAGGCAGCTTAAATTCAATTCGACCTTAAGAGATTGTGCTGGTTTGAATTTGAATTCTGATTAGAATTTAAGTTTTCCAATTTTCTAGGGCAGAAGATCACCTAATAATAATCACCCCATAAAGAAATTCAAAGCATGCGGTCCCTGAGAAACCACAAAATGCAGTCAATAATCATGGAAAAAAAGTTTCTAGATGCACCTGTATTTACAGTTAGAGGTAACAGAAAGTTTTACTTTGTTTCAGGACTAAACTTTGGGCTGAATGTATTCTGGCCTCTTTTAACAAGGGAGGCTGGAAAGCTCTCCCTGTGGAGACTGGAAATGCTATCCACATTCCCTCCAATTCCTCCTAATTCAGGAAGCTGGCACAAGAACAAGCTAAGGAGATTTGGAGAGTCTTTGTTAGCCAAAACAGTATTGGTTTTCTGACCTGAAAAAAGTGATGATCCATTTAATGCTGGTTCTTTTCACAGAGGATGTGATATCACTTTGTATCCCCATTTGCAGTTATCATTCCACAATTTATCCAGAAAGTTGCTAATTTTGTTGGAGCAAAGCAAACCTGCTCTTGAAGGGCATAAAACCTCCTCCTTAGCTGGAAAGTTTAGAGCAGTGTATCCTGAAGATAAAAAAATGAAATTTTCTACCCAGGCCTGTTGTCCTGTGGTGATTCCGTCTAAAAGGCAGATTCAAATAGTTTAAGAATACCTGCTGAAATGGAAATGAGCCTTTGGAGAATTGAGGAATGCTCAGTGTTTTCACACCCCTGTTAAAAGGGTCAATAAAAAGCTTCAAGAGGACTTACTTACCTGCAAAGGAATTGTTCTTTTCCAAGCTTTTACTGAATTATGACTATGCTCAGGAGACTTTTTTTATACTTATCACCCTTCCATTGTTCTTTCCCAATTGTTTAGTAATTCTGATTTCTTTTAAGCAATAGCACAGAAGAGCAGAGGGAAAACCACTAATGGTAGATCTATTTCATGTTCTTTTCTTTTCCCAAGGAAGACTTTTTAAAAATAATTCCTGTCCAACAGATTAACAGGTTCTCACCTTAAGGATTCAGGTAGTAACTACAACATTTATTTTTGGTGGAATTCTGAAACATCAGGAACAGGAGCAAGTTCAATAAACTATATCTAGATAGATAGAATAAGATATAAAGTATAAGATAGTATAAGATGTAAAGTAGACACCATTACTTCAATTAAGAATTGGATTATGCAGTTTAGATCCTGTTCTTGTGGCCGATTGGAAAATAGATGATCAAATTTTTTTCAGTACCGAGAGTATTGATTTTGGCTTCTATATATCTCTAGGGTTGATGTCACCTGTCAGTCTTCCAAGGAGAATTGCTTCTTGTTTCACCAGGAGGACTTAGGACATCTGGGGAGAAAAACTCTGGGAGAAATCCCAATTGTCTATTTTAATATATTCATATGTGTCTTATCATTGTTGAAGCATCCAAGCTGCAACAGACTTAAGAAGAACATTTTACATCCATTGTAACACTTGTGGTGTGCAGAGGAATTTATCTAGGATTGATAATCACTGGGAAAAGAAGAAAACAGCTCCTGGATTGGACAGAAACTCTTAGAAATGTGCTAGACACAATCTCTCCTTAGCTTGCTCCCAGATCTCACCACCACAAGTTCTACTATAACTTAGACCCAGAGGAGAGAGAATTTACAATCAGAGACATTTTTAAAATTCCTGCTATATTTTCCCCCACAAAAAAAAAAAAAAAGAAAAAAAATATTGACCATTCTCTCTTGGGTTTTGAATATCTCAACAACTTTCCATGGCTTTTCAACACTCCTCCCTAATACCTCATTACAGAGCTGGTGGCAAGACACTGTCTTTCATCTGCTCGTTCATTCACTTTACAGAAAGTACCTGGAGTTATCCACAAGGATATCTCACTAGGATTCAAGTATGGATTTTTCTCTGACCTTTTCACAGCCCTGAGGCATTCAGCAAGCATTTTGTGGTCATGATAGCTCTTCTGAAGACACAAATCCAGCCATAAAGATGTTTCCATAGGCACTGCTATCCTAAAGACTTCGACTGCCTGTATGGATACATGAGAAGCAAAAGGAGAATCCATGTGGACAACACATCTTGAACTATAATTACCATATGGTAAATAGTCATTCTTTATTGTATTGTCAACAGGCAAGGAACATGCTCTGATGTGGAGGCTTGGGGTACTGCTGACAGAGTTAATGGATGAATCCTGGGGGAATACTCTTTTTCCCACTTGACACTCAAGTCACTTTTCTTAATTGGAAAAACATCTGTAAGAAGAACCAAATGAGTTGTAGGCCTTGACAGCTGATCTTCCCATGACTCATCCCACAAGGACAAACTTGTCTTATGCTTGTCCTTTATCTTCATCTGAAGTATTTGCCAAGAGGAGTGACTGCATTTTGATTAAATTATAATATTCAGTTTCAGATTTTCCATCTGAAGCCTTTGCTCCAGACAGAAGGACAAGAAGGGAAGGTTGATATTGTGGCAGTAATAAGGTTTTAGGAGTTATTTTGGGTAGAGCCAGTTTATTTAGGAATGCACTTTGGGCTCTTCTAATTTTGTATATGTGGAAAAAAGCTGTTATTCAGTTTTAGGTTGGTATGAATTAGGTTGGTATGAATTGACACAATTTTTACTAGGATGTTGTTAATAGTGACAATGAGGCCACATAAAGATGTTAACACAAGTTGCCTACACCTCAGCTGCATGCTTAACTCCCAAAATACTGCCTGAAGAGAATTAAGGTGTATCAGTCTCCCAGACATGATGGCCTAAACCAACTCAGGTTATATGTTTCCTAAATTCCCTATTTCATTTGTTTTTCTGAAAAGCTCAGGGATAGATATCTCCAATGTAGGTATCTTTAATAATCTTTCTCCATTATGGAATTTGGTAGATTTTGTTCCTCAGAGCCTTTTCACTTTCATTGCTGGCAGGTATCTCTGAGTCTTTCCCAGCAAGTATAAATTAAGAAGAGCTTCCTAATTTCAATTAGATTATCTTGTCAAAATAAGATTGATAGTAAATTATCTCAGAGTACAAATACCTTCACAGATATAAAATACTTACACTGTTTTCTTAATTTATTGGAGAAATGCTGTTGGAGAAATTTACTGGAGAAACTTGCTAGCCAGAAGCTACATATATTTGAACTGAAAATGAGACCTTTTCTCATGAAAGGGGTATGTAATAATTAAAGAACCCAAGGATTGTAGCAAAAGGCTCAGTGGATTCTCCATCTTTTGATGTCATCGTATGAAGACCGGCCGCCCTCGCGAGAGGTTCGTGTCAGCTACGAGCGACGCTCGGTCAAACACAAATTATTGGGTTCAGCACAGGGGTAACCCAGTGAAAGTTAATGACCTGTGATATATAGGAAATCACACTGGATGATCTAATGGTTTCTTCTGGCCTCACACTCTATGAATCCATGAATATGTATCCTCTGAGGTTGCCTGCTGGTTGTATTCCTAACCAGGGGAACAGGCAGAGGCTGCTGTGAAAGAAAGATTTATATTTATTTACTGGCATCTGTTGTTCTTTAGCTACATATTCACATGTACAGACTCACACCCAGAGTTTTAAGAACAAATTCCTCAGTGAGAGGATCTGGAGCATTTGGGAAAGCCTGGTTGCTGGTAGCCTCCCCAGTGAGAATTTGGTGCTGTGAGCAGTGATTCACACAGTTTCCAAAAAGTGCCGCCTTCCAGTGTGTTACCACATCTTGGCAGCGTTTGAAGGGCACCCTGTGAGCATGAAAGGCAGGAGTGGTGACTCAGAGAGACACAGTGAGGGGTAAGAAACCCCTTCTGGTGGAATATGAAACACAAAAATACATATCCTTGTGTTCAGGGCAGTTCAAGGGTGGTACAGCCTCTAATTGGGCTCATGTGTCTGAATAGAAATGGCTGTTCTGGCTGCCTGTTTAGCAAAGAAAGGCTTTGCCCCACATTTATTTTCTGGAAAGACAGTGGGAATCCAGAGAACTCTTAGAATCCACGAGCCATCCTTGTGCCATGCTGCGGCTGTCCGTGTGTACTTACAACAGCAGCTTCCTGTGGTTGATTTTGTTTTGTTTTCCAGTTGGGTGGGAATATTATCTTTAAACAGACAAGAAAACGAAAACAACTGACTTAAAATCACTTTCAAAATAATAATCAAGGAAGCAAGGATGTTCTCAGGAGGGAAGGAATAGTGACTGAGGAGGAGGTGAGCAATCTGAGGGAAAGAAGTTGCAGGATTTGGGGAATGCTGGGGGGAGAAGATCTCGGGAATGCTGTGGGGGAAGCCGGGTCTGTTTACAGGCTCTCTTTATCCACACCTGTGGGTTAGAAATGCTGTCATCTGAGGAGTGGCCCCATATTACAAGAAGGTCAAGCACCAAGCAGACCTAATTAAAAGCTCATTACAAGAGACAATCTCCATTAGCATGCCAAGTTTCATGCAAATCCATTAGCACCAGGGCTCTCTTCGGAAGCTTTAAATTCCAGTCCTGTGCCCCAGGGACTGGAAACTGTGGCCGGTTAATTTGCCATTCTCAGTCTGTGAACATTAGGCACAGTCCTCTTACTTTCTGGATTATTTCACATTCCAGCAAATTAGTTTTATCCGTTCTGAGAACATTTTAACAAAGAAAGTTCTTTTGGCATCACATGGATAAAATAACAAGGGATAAAAGAATGAGCAGTTCCCCCAATCAGGAACAAATAACTTTAAATCTCTCCTGAAAATGCAGCCTTTCCTGTTATTCCCACCCCCCCTTCCTTTCATTTATCTTTCGGCAGTCGGATTTTTTAATTACGTCTCTGCAGCCAGATCCCCCTCCCTCTCTCTTTATGATGGTGTTCTCAAGAGCCATGTTTTTTCTTTATGCCATTGTAGCAGAACTTAACTAAAGATCTTCAAACTTGTTAAGTATAAAAGTTGGTAAATGATACTATTGTTTGAGTTAAGGTGGGGGGAGAAGGGGGAAGGCAGTTTATCTGTGCTTGCTGTGGGGAGGGGGAAGGTTTAAAAAAAAAAAAAAGGGAAAGAAAAAAGGCTCAAATGAACTGAAATGGATCAAAGTAAACAGAGACATCTAAAAGCTTTTGTAAGTTAAAAGTGGCTATCTGTTGCAAGTCCTGCCTCATTAACTACTGATAGAAGCACTGTCTTGGCCTTCCCAGATATCTAACGCTGACCGCCTCTAACGAGATGAACTCCGGGTTATTCCCTCTCCCGTTCCTGCACCGCTGCTTAACCTCAGCCTCTCCACAAATGTTTATCCTCTCCCTAGCACGGGAGATCCCGTCCCTAAACCTCAGCCCTCGCTCGGAGGAAGAAACAAGTTCAGAGAGGAGGAAGGAAGTGGGAGAAAGAGGAAAACATCCCCCAAGTCAGTGTCTTGCCTGGGTGTCGACACACGTTTTTGGGAGGGTGAATAGTGAGAGACAGGGCTCAGTGTCCACATTCTGGGTTCCAGTGTCCCCATTCTGGGTTCCAGTGTCCCCGTGCTGTGCCCATTCCGAGGGGGAAGCAACCTGGAGGCAGAGCCTCGCCCAGGGAAGCTGCGAGGGGGGAACACCCTGGCTCTTTGACTAGGACCAGATAGGTCTCTGTGCAGAGTAATATTACAGCTCACTCTCTCATAAACAAGCTGCATGCCGGCTTCTAAAGAGCCCATCTGGCATAGCTTTGAGAATGGCAATAATTACAAGCTGATGATGGACATGGAAGAAAAGCCCTGCTGAGCTAACTCATAAGGAAGTACAGGCCAGGACTGTAGGGAAATTACAGGCTAAAACCCTTTCTAGTTTAGGCCTTTTGGTGTTCTTAATCACAGACTTTAAATGTTGTAATAAACACTGTTGCATTTTATTGACCAACTCCCATGACAGGCAAATCTTTTTTATTTTATTTTATTTTTACTATTTGTTAGTTCAGAAAGCAGTTCAAGAACAATCGTTTCTTGAAGACTGGGTCTGTAGATTTACTTCATGAAAAGTGATCCAAACAGCACGAGTCCCTTTTGTTACTTTGCAATTAAAAAAGAAGGAGGGAAAAAAAAGGAAAATAAATATTTTAGAGGTCCACTTACCCCTGTGCAGGACTAGGTCACTGATAATGCCTGCTTTGTTTTGAGATTATCATTGAGGAATAAAAGCTCTAGAATGAGTTATTAAGTTTTTAGGTGAAACTCCTGCTGATTTCACTGGTGGTAGGATTTCCCAGGAAATAAAGCAGTTTTAGGTATGAGAGGTATGGCCTGATCTTGTGCCCAGGGAAGCTCATGACATCCTTGCTGACTCCAGCAGTCTAAACCACTGTTGGTGGAAGCTCAGAGGCCTCATCTGTGTCTGGGTTTAAATCCACTCTTACTGCTGTGACCCAGAATCTAAATATAAGGAGGAATTCCAGGTTACTAGGGCTCTGTTCAGTTACCAAACATGATTTTCCCAGTGAAAAACGTGAAGTACATTTTCACAGTGGAACGTGGGAAACATGAAACACAGCAATGTTGATTGCTGTGATTGCCAGGGGAAGGTCTCTCCGGCACCAGATATCCCAAGTCTGGAGTGAAAAAACACTAAATTTTAAGAATGCTGCCACCTCTGTGTCTCTAAATGTCTGTGTTTTGGGTGTATGAATTTATTTATCATGTGGTTTTACAGCATGTGCATGTGGCAGTGCCATCTCTATGACTAGGGATGGATGTGGACTCTCTCTGTGGGTTTGGGAGTGCAGTGCAAGGGAGTTGTGTCAGTGAACACCACCTGAAGTTCTGCTTCAGAGAGCCTGCCTGTTTTCCCAGACTAATTTCACTCTCCTTTTCCTTCTGTGGAGTCTAGAAGATCAAGAGTTAAACAGCTCTGTGAATTTTATTTGACTCGAGTGCAATAAATCTCCCAGGGTGACTGATAGACTGATAACTCTCAAAATCCATTCAGTACTTTGTGTGTCAAGGCAGCAGTGAATATGGAGTGCTGTCAGTTGTTTTAAATAACACTGTTTTGACAGTATGTTGTTTATTACAATTCAACACGTGTGATTTGTTTTCTTGGAGGAAATCTGCCTTTATTTTACACTGGGTTTTATTTTAGTTTAGGAAGATTGGCCACATATTGGAAATGCTGCATAATGTGGTGGGTTGAGTTTACTGATCCAGTTAGGTCTTGGAAAAGTATCTGTGTTTTTACAGGACACATTCTCCTATGAGATTCTAAATAGCAGAACATTCTGTTCCTTTAGATAAATGTTTGCCTGCAGGTATAGCTTTGTGTTTGTAAATTGTTCCATGTTGCTCCTATTTCTGCTGCAGTTCTTTCACAGACTTTTCAAAGTTTCTGCTTTACTTGTGGCTGTTTGTATCCCAGCATTTCATAACACAGATGCTTATTTAGGTTTCCCGATTACCATTTGACTATTTGTTCAGGCATCAGATTTTTTTCCCCCCTTTTTGTTGCAAAGTTGAAGGAATGTGAGGTCAGGGAATGGAAATTTACCTATCCGAATGCAGCTCTCTTTTCTTTCATAAACTTCCTCTGGCTTCTTAATCTGAAACTTGCTTGTCAATGTGAGATGATTTCTTTATATTTAACTGTCTCTTTCCAATACAGACTGGAATTGTTCCTAACAAAAGAAGCATGAATTGGTGGAAACTATATATTAAATGCAGGACTATTTGTCTAGTTTTCATTAGGTTGCTGAGTGAGAAGCCCAAACTCCTCTCTTTTCCCAAGGTACTCGGATATCCACCAAGTGCCTTCATCCCATAGCCTTGTTTCCTCTCCCAGTAAACCAGCTTTCCAAGAGAATGCTACACTCTCTGCTCTTTATACTGTCAGCAGTGACAGCAACCAGCCACGCTGACATTTCTTATTGTTTACAAAGGATGAGCGCCAACAAGGCATCTCTGATCATTTGATAAACTCCCCTAACCCTCTCCCCCCGCCCAGCCCTCTGCTCCACTGACCAAACTAACCTTTTCACGGTA